>NW_026045662.1:0-360818 GCF_023898315.1 Schistocerca nitens
CATGGTAGAACAAACATAGCAGTCATCAAACGGAATCTCCCTGCTGAGAGGGAAGAAACATGTACCACAATTTGTGAAGCACATTGATTATTTTAGTGACCACTGGAATACGATTTTTAAAAATATAAAGCAAATGAAGGAGATACCTAACCAAGAAGATTTATCACATTCCAAACATCCGTTATTCAGTAAGGTGCATGTGAAGTCCCATATGCACAAAAAACCCGTTGAATGGAGAATCTGCTTTGTGGCCATACAACCAGATGACCCTGCTGTAAAGAACAAACACTTTACCACATTTCACGATTCAAATACATTACTCCACTGTGAAATTGATGAATATAAGTGATAACGGTATCAATCAAGAGAAGCACCTAGCAAAAGAAAGAAGTCTTTGCTAATAACTACAATAGTCAGAATGCTGGGAGTGGTGGTTCCCATCCAACAAAATCACACTCCATGGTAGAACAAACATAGCAGTCATCAAACGGAATCTCCCTGCTGAGAGGGAAGAAACATGTACCACAATTTGTGAAGCACATTGATTATTTTAGTGACCACTGGAATACGATTTTTAAAAATATAAAGCAAATGAAGGAGATACCTAACCAAGAAGATTTATCACATTCCAAACATCCGTTATTCAGTAAGGTGCATGTGAAGTCCCATATGCACAAAAAACCCGTTGAATGGAGAATCTGCTTTGTGGCCATACAACCAGATGACCCTGCTGTAAAGAACAAACACTTTACCACATTTCACGATTCAAATACATTACTCCACTGTGAAATTGATGAATATAAGTGATAACGGTATCAATCAAGAGAAGCACCTAGCAAAAGAAAGAAGTCTTTGCTAATAACTACAAGAGTCAGAATGCTGGGAGTGGTGGTTCCCATCCAACAAAATCACACTCCATGGTAGAACAAACATAGCAGTCATCAAACGGAATCTCCCTGCTGAGAGGGAAGAAACATGTACCACAATTTGTGAAGCACATTGATTATTTTAGTGACCACTGGAATACGATTTTTAAAAATATAAAGCAAATGAAGGAGATACCTAACCAAGAAGATTTATCACATTCCAAACATCCGTTATTCAGTAAGGTGCATGTGAAGTCCCATATGCACAAAAAACCCGTTGAATGGAGAATCTGCTTTGTGGCCATACAACCAGATGACCCTGCTGTAAAGAACAAACACTTTACCACATTTCACGATTCAAATACATTACTCCACTGTGAAATTGATGAATATAAGTGATAACGGTATCAATCAAGAGAAGCACCTAGCAAAAGAAAGAAGTCTTTGCTAATAACTACAATAGTCAGAATGCTGGGAGTGGTGGTTCCCATCCAACAAAATCACACTCCATGGTAGAACAAACATAGCAGTTATCAAACGGAATCTCCCTGCTGAGAGGAAGAAACATGTACCACAATTTGTGAAGCACATTGATTATTTTAGTGACCACTGGAATACGATTTTTAAAAATATAAAGCAAATGAAGGAGATAGCTAAACAAGAAGATTTATCACATTCCAAACATCCGTTATTCAGTAAGGTGCATGTGAAGTCCCATATGCACAAAAAACCCGTTGAATGGAGAATCTGCTTTGTGGCCATACAACCAGATGACCCTGCTGTAAAGAACAAACACTTTACCACATTTCACGATTCAAATACATTACTCCACTGTGAAATTGATGAATATAAGTGATAACGGTATCAATCAAGAGAAGCACCTAGCAAAAGAAAGAAGTCTTTGCTAATAACTACAATAGTCAGAATGCTGGGAGTGGTGGTTCCCATCCAACAAAATCACACTCCATGGTAGAACAAACATAGCAGTCATCAAACGGAATCTCCCTGCTGAGAGGGAAGAAACATGTACCACAATTTGTGAAGCACATTGATTATTTTAGTGACCACTGGAATACGATTTTTAAAAATATAAAGCAAATGAAGGAGATAGCTAAACAAGAAGATTTATCACATTCCAAACATCCGTTATTCAGTAAGGTGCATGTGAAGTCCCATATGCACAAAAAACCCGTTGAATGGAGAATCTGCTTTGTGGCCATACAACCAGATGACCCTGCTGTAAAGAACAAACACTTTACCACATTTCACGATTCAAATACATTACTCCACTGTGAAATTGATGAATATAAGTGATAACGGTATCAATCAAGAGAAGCACCTAGCAAAAGAAAGAAGTCTTTGCTAATAACTACAAGAGTCAGAATGCTGGGAGTGGTGGGTCCCATCCAACAAAATCACACTCCATGGTAGAACAAACATAGCAGTCATCAAACGGAATCTCCCTGCTGAGAGGGAAGAAACATGTACCACAATTTGTGAAGCACATTGATTATTTTAGTGACCACTGGAATACGATTTTTAAAAATATAAAGCAAATGAAGGAGATAGCTAAACAAGAAGATTTATCACATTCCAAACATCCGTTATTCAGTAAGGTGCATGTGAAGTCCCATATGCACAAAAAACCCGTTGAATGGAGAATCTGCTTTGTGGCCATACAACCAGATGACCCTGCTGTAAAGAACAAACACTTTACCACATTTCACGATTCAAATACATTACTCCACTGTGAAATTGATGAATATAAGTGATAACGGTATCAATCAAGAGAAGCACCTAGCAAAAGAAAGAAGTCTTTGCTAATAACTACAATAGTAGGAATGCTGGGAGTGGTGGTTCCCATCCAACAAAATCACACTCCATGGTAGAACAAACATAGCAGTCATCAAACGGAATCTCCCTGCTGAGAGGGAAGAAACATGTACCACAATTTGTGAAGCACATTGATTATTTTAGTGACCACTGGAATACGATTTTTAAAAATATAAAGCAAATGAAGGAGATACCTAACCAAGAAGATTTATCACATTCCAAACATCCGTTATTCAGTAAGGTGCATGTGAAGTCCCATATGCACAAAAAACCCGTTGAATGGAGAATCTGCTTTGTGGCCATACAACCAGATGACCCTGCTGTAAAGAACAAACACTTTACCACATTTCACGATTCAAATACATTACTCCACTGTGAAATTGATGAATATAAGTGATAACGGTATCAATCAAGAGAAGCACCTAGCAAAAGAAAGAAGTCTTTGCTAATAACTACAAGAGTCAGAATGCTGGGAGTGGTGGTTCCCATCCAACAAAATCACACTCCATGGTAGAACAAACATAGCAGTCATCAAACGGAATCTCCCTGCTGAGAGGGAAGAAACATGTACCACAATTTGTGAAGCACATTGATTATTTTAGTGACCACTGGAATACGATTTTTAAAAATATAAAGCAAATGAAGGAGATAGCTAAACAAGAAGATTTATCACATTCCAAACATCCGTTATTCAGTAAGGTGCATGTGAAGTCCCATATGCACAAAAAACCCATTGAATGGAGAATCTGCTTTGTGGCCATACAACCAGATGACCCTGCTGTAAAGAACAAACACTTTACCACATTTCACGATTCAAATACATTACTCCACTGTGAAATTGATGAATATAAGTGATAACGGTATCAATCAAGAGAAGCACCTAGCAAAAGAAAGAAGTCTTTGCTAATAACTACAATAGTCAGAATGCTGGGAGTGGTGGTTCCCATCCAACAAAATCACACTCCATGGTAGAACAAACATAGCAGTCATCAAACGGAATCTCCCTGCTGAGAGGGAAGAAACATGTACCACAATTTGTGAAGCACATTGATATTTTAGTGACCACTGGAATACGATTTTTAAAAATATAAAGCAAATGAAGGAGATACCTAACCAAGAAGATTTATCACATTCCAAACATCCGTTATTCAGTAAGGTGCATGTGAAGTCCCATATGCACAAAAAACCCGTTGAATGGAGAATCTGCTTTGTGGCCATACAACCAGATGACCCTGCTGTAAAGAACAAACACTTTACCACATTTCACGATTCAAATACATTACTCCACTGTGAAATTGATGAATATAAGTGATAACGGTATCAATCAAGAGAAGCACCTAGCAAAAGAAAGAAGTCTTTGCTAATAACTACAATAGTCAGAATGCTGGGAGCGGTGGTTCCCATCCAACAAAATCACACTCCATGGTAGAACAAACATAGCAGTCATCAAACGGAATCTCCCTGCTGAGAGGGAAGAAACATGTACCACAATTTGTGAAGCACATTGATTATTTTAGTGACCACTGGAATACGATTTTTAAAAATATAAAGCAAATGAAGGAGATACCTAACCAAGAAGATTTATCACATTCCAAACATCCGTTATTCAGTAAGGTGCATGTGAAGTCCCATATGCACAAAAAAACCCGTTGAATGGAGAATCTGCTTTGTGGCCATACAACCAGATGACCCTGCTGTAAAGAACAAACACTTTACCACATTTCACGATTCAAATACATTACTCCACTGTGAAATTGATGAATATAAGTGATAACGGTATCAATCAAGAGAAGCACCTAGCAAAAGAAAGAAGTCTTTGCTAATAACTACAATAGTCAGAATGCTGGGAGTGGTGGTTCCCATCCAACAAAATCACACTCCATGGTAGAACAAACATAGCAGTCATCAAACGGAATCTCCCTGCTGAGAGGGAAGAAACATGTACCACAATTTGTGAAGCACATTGATTATTTTAGTGACCACTGGAATACGATTTTTAAAAATATAAAGCAAATGAAGGAGATACCTAACCAAGAAGATTTATCACATTCCAAACATCCGTTATTCAGTAAGGTGCATGTGAAGTCCCATATGCACAAAAAACCCGTTGAATGGAGAATCTGCTTTGTGGCCATACAACCAGATGACCCTGCTGTAAAGAACAAACACTTTACCACATTTCACGATTCAAATACATTACTCCACTGTGAAATTGATGAATATAAGTGATAACGGTATCAATCAAGAGAAGCACCTAGCAAAAGAAAGAAGTCTTTGCTAATAACTACAATAGTAGGAATGCTGGGAGTGGTGGTTCCCATCCAACAAAATCACACTCCATGGTAGAACAAACATAGCAGTCATCAAACGGAATCTCCCTGCTGAGAGGGAAGAAACATGTACCACAATTTGTGAAGCACATTGATTATTTTAGTGACCACTGGAATACGATTTTTAAAAATATAAAGCAAATGAAGGAGATACCTAACCAAGAAGATTTATCACATTCCAAACATCCGTTATTCAGTAAGGTGCATGTGAAGTCCCATATGCACAAAAAACCCGTTGAATGGAGAATCTGCTTTGTGGCCATACAACCAGATGACCCTGCTGTAAAGAACAAACACTTTACCACATTTCACGATTCAAATACATTACTCCACTGTGAAATTGATGAATATAAGTGATAACGGTATCAATCAAGAGAAGCACCTAGCAAAAGAAAGAAGTCTTTGCTAATAACTACAAGAGTCAGAATGCTGGGAGTGGTGGTTCCCATCCAACAAAATCACACTCCATGGTAGAACAAACATAGCAGTCATCAAACGGAATCTCCCTGCTGAGAGGGAAGAAACATGTACCACAATTTGTGAAGCACATTGATTATTTTAGTGACCACTGGAATACGATTTTTAAAAATATAAAGCAAATGAAGGAGATAGCTAAACAAGAAGATTTATCACATTCCAAACATCCGTTATTCAGTAAGGTGCATGTGAAGTCCCATATGCACAAAAAACCCATTGAATGGAGAATCTGCTTTGTGGCCATACAACCAGATGACCCTGCTGTAAAGAACAAACACTTTACCACATTTCACGATTCAAATACATTACTCCACTGTGAAATTGATGAATATAAGTGATAACGGTATCAATCAAGAGAAGCACCTAGCAAAAGAAAGAAGTCTTTGCTAATAACTACAATAGTCAGAATGCTGGGAGTGGTGGTTCCCATCCAACAAAATCACACTCCATGGTAGAACAAACATAGCAGTCATCAAACGGAATCTCCCTGCTGAGAGGGAAGAAACATGTACCACAATTTGTGAAGCACATTGATATTTTAGTGACCACTGGAATACGATTTTTAAAAATATAAAGCAAATGAAGGAGATACCTAACCAAGAAGATTTATCACATTCCAAACATCCGTTATTCAGTAAGGTGCATGTGAAGTCCCATATGCACAAAAAACCCGTTGAATGGAGAATCTGCTTTGTGGCCATACAACCAGATGACCCTGCTGTAAAGAACAAACACTTTACCACATTTCACGATTCAAATACATTACTCCACTGTGAAATTGATGAATATAAGTGATAACGGTATCAATCAAGAGAAGCACCTAGCAAAAGAAAGAAGTCTTTGCTAATAACTACAATAGTCAGAATGCTGGGAGCGGTGGTTCCCATCCAACAAAATCACACTCCATGGTAGAACAAACATAGCAGTCATCAAACGGAATCTCCCTGCTGAGAGGGAAGAAACATGTACCACAATTTGTGAAGCACATTGATTATTTTAGTGACCACTGGAATACGATTTTTAAAAATATAAAGCAAATGAAGGAGATACCTAACCAAGAAGATTTATCACATTCCAAACATCCGTTATTCAGTAAGGTGCATGTGAAGTCCCATATGCACAAAAAACCCGTTGAATGGAGAATCTGCTTTGTGGCCATACAACCAGATGACCCTGCTGTAAAGAACAAACACTTTACCACATTTCACGATTCAAATACATTACTCCACTGTGAAATTGATGAATATAAGTGATAACGGTATCAATCAAGAGAAGCACCTAGCAAAAGAAAGAAGTCTTTGCTAATAACTACAATAGTCAGAATGCTGGGAGTGGTGGTTCCCATCCAACAAAATCACACTCCATGGTAGAACAAACATAGCAGTCATCAAACGGAATCTCCCTGCTGAGAGGGAAGAAACATGTACCACAATTTGTGAAGCACATTGATTATTTTAGTGACCACTGGAATACGATTTTTAAAAATATAAAGCAAATGAAGGAGATACCTAACCAAGAAGATTTATCACATTCCAAACATCCGTTATTCAGTAAGGTGCATGTGAAGTCCCATATGCACAAAAAACCCGTTGAATGGAGAATCTGCTTTGTGGCCATACAACCAGATGACCCTGCTGTAAAGAACAAACACTTTACCACATTTCACGATTCAAATACATTACTCCACTGTGAAATTGATGAATATAAGTGATAACGGTATCAATCAAGAGAAGCACCTAGCAAAAGAAAGAAGTCTTTGCTAATAACTACAATAGTCAGAATGCTGGGAGTGGTGGTTCCCATCCAACAAAATCACACTCCATGGTAGAACAAACATAGCAGCTATCAAACGGAATCTTCCTGCTGAGAGGGAAGAAACATGTACCACAATTTGTGAAGCACATTGATTATTTTAGTGACCACTGGAATACGATTTTTAAAAATATAAAGCAAATGAAGGAGATAGCTAAACAAGAAGATTTATCACATTCCAAACATCCGTTATTCAGTAAGGTGCATGTGAAGTCCCATATGCACAAAAAACCCGTTGAATGGAGAATCTGCTTTGTGGCCATACAACCAGATGACCCTGCTGTAAAGAACAAACACTTTACCACATTTCACGATTCAAATACATTACTCCACTGTGAAATTGATGAATATAAGTGATAACGGTATCAATCAAGAGAAGCACCTAGCAAAAGAAAGAAGTCTTTGCTAATAACTACAATAGTCAGAATGCTGGGAGTGGTGGTTCCCATCCAACAAAATCACACTCCATGGTAGAACAAACATAGCAGTCATCAAACGGAATCTCCCTGCTGAGAGGGAAGAAACATGTACCACAATTTGTGAAGCACATTGATTATTTTAGTGACCACTGGAATACGATTTTTAAAAATATAAAGCAAATGAAGGAGATAGCTAAACAAGAAGATTTATCACATTCCAAACATCCGTTATTCAGTAAGGTGCATGTGAAGTCCCATATGCACAAAAAACCCGTTGAATGGAGAATCTGCTTTGTGGCCATACAACCAGATGACCCTGCTGTAAAGAACAAACACTTTACCACATTTCACGATTCAAATACATTACTCCACTGTGAAATTGATGAATATAAGTGATAACGGTATCAATCAAGAGAAGCACCTAGCAAAAGAAAGAAGTCTTTGCTAATAACTACAAGAGTCAGAATGCTGGGAGTGGTGGGTCCCATCCAACAAAATCACACTCCATGGTAGAACAAACATAGCAGTCATCAAACGGAATCTCCCTGCTGAGAGGGAAGAAACATGTACCACAATTTGTGAAGCACATTGATTATTTTAGTGACCACTGGAATACGATTTTTAAAAATATAAAGCAAATGAAGGAGATAGCTAAACAAGAAGATTTATCACATTCCAAACATCCGTTATTCAGTAAGGTGCATGTGAAGTCCCATATGCACAAAAAACCCGTTGAATGGAGAATCTGCTTTGTGGCCATACAACCAGATGACCCTGCTGTAAAGAACAAACACTTTACCACATTTCACGATTCAAATACATTACTCCACTGTGAAATTGATGAATATAAGTGATAACGGTATCAATCAAGAGAAGCACCTAGCAAAAGAAAGAAGTCTTTGCTAATAACTACAAGAGTCAGAATGCTGGGAGTGGTGGGTCCCATCCAACAAAATCACACTCCATGGTAGAACAAACATAGCAGTCATCAAACGGAATCTCCCTGCTGAGAGGGAAGAAACATGTACCACAATTTGTGAAGCACATTGATTATTTTAGTGACCACTGGAATACGATTTTTAAAAATATAAAGCAAATGAAGGAGATAGCTAAACAAGAAGATTTATCACATTCCAAACATCCGTTATTCAGTAAGGTGCATGTGAAGTCCCATATGCACAAAAAACCCGTTGAATGGAGAATCTGCTTTGTGGCCATACAACCAGATGACCCTGCTGTAAAGAACAAACACTTTACCACATTTCACGATTCAAATACATTACTCCACTGTGAAATTGATGAATATAAGTGATAACGGTATCAATCAAGAGAAGCACCTAGCAAAAGAAAGAAGTCTTTGCTAATAACTACAATAGTCAGAATGCTGGGAGTGGTGGTTCCCATCCAACAAAATCACACTCCATGGTAGAACAAACATAGCAGTCATCAAACGGAATCTCCCTGCTGAGAGGGAAGAAACATGTACCACAATTTGTGAAGCACATTGATTATTTTAGTGACCACTGGAATACGATTTTTAAAAATATAAAGCAAATGAAGGATATAGCTAAACAAGAAGATTTATCACATTCCAAACATCCGTTATTCAGTAAGGTGCATGTGAAGTCCCATATGCACAAAAAACCCGTTGAATGGAGAATCTGCTTTGTGGCCATACAACCAGATGACCCTGCTGTAAAGAACAAACACTTCACCACATTTCACGATTCAAATACATTACTCCACTGTGAAATTGATGAATATAAGTGATAACGGTATCAATCAAGAGAAGCACCTAGCAAAAGAAAGAAGTCTTTGCTAATAACTACAATAGTCAGAATGCTGGGAGTGGTGGTTCCCATCCAACAAAATCACACTCCATGGTAGAACAAACATAGCAGTCATCAAACGGAATCTCCCTGCTGAGAGGGAAGAAACATGTACCACAATTTGTGAAGCACATTGATTATTTTAGTGACCACTGGAATACGATTTTTAAAAATATAAAGCAAATGAAGGAGATACCTAACCAAGAAGATTTATCACATTCCAAACATCCGTTATTCAGTAAGGTGCATGTGAAGTCCCATATGCACAAAAAACCCGTTGAATGGAGAATCTGCTTTGTGGCCATACAACCAGATGACCCTGCTGTAAAGAACAAACACTTTACCACATTTCACGATTCAAATACATTACTCCACTGTGAAATTGATGAATATAAGTGATAACGGTATCAATCAAGAGAAGCACCTAGCAAAAGAAAGAAGTCTTTGCTAATAACTACAATAGTCAGAATGCTGGGAGTGGTGGTTCCCATCCAACAAAATCACACTCCATGGTAGAACAAACATAGCAGTCATCAAACGGAATCTCCCTGCTGAGAGGGAAGAAACATGTACCACAATTTGTGAAGCACATTGATTATTTTAGTGACCACTGGAATACGATTTTTAAAAATATAAAGCAAATGAAGGAGATACCTAACCAAGAAGATTTATCACATTCCAAACATCCCTTATTCAGTAAGGTGCATGTGAAGTCCCATATGCACAAAAAACCCGTTGAATGGAGAATCTGCTTTGTGGCCATACAACCAGATGACCCTGCTGTAAAGAACAAACACTTTACCACATTTCACGATTCAAATACATTACTCCACTGTGAAATTGATGAATATAAGTGATAACGGTATCAATCAAGAGAAGCACCTAGCAAAAGAAAGAAGTCTTTGCTAATAACTACAATAGTCAGAATGCTGGGAGTGGTGGTTCCCATCCAACAAAATCACACTCCATGGTAGAACAAACATAGCAGTTATCAAACGGAATCTCCCTGCTGAGAGGGAAGAAACATGTACCACAATTTGTGAAGCACATTGATTATTTTAGTGACCACTGGAATACGATTTTTAAAAATATAAAGCAAATGAAGGAGATAGCTAAACAAGAAGATTTATCACATTCCAAACATCCGTTATTCAGTAAGGTGCATGTGAAGTCCCATATGCACAAAAAACCCGTTGAATGGAGAATCTGCTTTGTGGCCATACAACCAGATGACCCTGCTGTAAAGAACAAACACTTTACCACATTTCACGATTCAAATACATTACTCCACTGTGAAATTGATGAATATAAGTGATAACGGTATCAATCAAGAGAAGCACCTAGCAAAAGAAAGAAGTCTTTGCTAATAACTACAATAGTCAGAATGCTGGGAGTGGTGGTTCCCATCCAACAAAATCACACTCCATGGTAGAACAAACATAGCAGTCATCAAACGGAATCTCCCTGCTGAGAGGGAAGAAACATGTACCACAATTTGTGAAGCACATTGATTATTTTAGTGACCACTGGAATACGATTTTTAAAAATATAAAGCAAATGAAGGAGATAGCTAAACAAGAAGATTTATCACATTCCAAACATCCGTTATTCAGTAAGGTGCATGTGAAGTCCCATATACACAAAAAACCCGTTGAATGGAGAATCTGCTTTGTGGCCATATAACCAGATGACCCTGCTGTAAAGAACAAACACTTTACCACATTTCACGATTCAAATACATTACTCCACTGTGAAATTGATGAATATAAGTGATAACGGTATCAATCAAGAGAAGCACCTAGCAAAAGAAAGAAGTCTTTGCTAATAACTACAAGAGTCAGAATGCTGGGAGTGGTGGGTCCCATCCAACAAAATCACACTCCATGGTAGAACAAACATAGCAGTCATCAAACGGAATCTCCCTGCTGAAAGGGAAGAAACATGTACCACAATTTGTGAAGCACATTGATTATTTTAGTGACCACTGGAATACGATTTTTAAAAATATAAAGCAAATGAAGGAGATAGCTAAACAAGAAGATTTATCACATTCCAAACATCCGTTATTCAGTAAGGTGCATGTGAAGTCCCATATGCACAAAAAACCCGTTGAATGGAGAATCTGCTTTGTGGCCATACAACCAGATGACCCTGCTGTAAAGAACAAACACTTTACCACATTTCACGATTCAAATACATTACTCCACTGTGAAATTGATGAATATAAGTGATAACGGTATCAATCAAGAGAAGCACCTAGCAAAAGAAAGAAGTCTTTGCTAATAACTACAATAGTAGGAATGCTGGGAGTGGTGGTTCCCATCCAACAAAATCACACTCCATGGTAGAACAAACATAGCAGTCATCAAACGGAATCTCCCTGCTGAGAGGGAAGAAACATGTACCACAATTTGTGAAGCACATTGATTATTTTAGTGACCACTGGAATACGATTTTTAAAAATATAAAGCAAATGAAGGAGATACCTAACCAAGAAGATTTATCACATTCCAAACATCCGTTATTCAGTAAGGTGCATGTGAAGTCCCATATGCACAAAAAACCCGTTGAATGGAGAATCTGCTTTGTGGCCATACAACCAGATGACCCTGCTGTAAAGAACAAACACTTTACCACATTTCACGATTCAAATACATTACTCCACTGTGAAATTGATGAATATAAGTGATAACGGTATCAATCAAGAGAAGCACCTAGCAAAAGAAAGAAGTCTTTGCTAATAACTACAAGAGTCAGAATGCTGGGAGTGGTGGGTCCCATCCAACAAAATCACACTCCATGGTAGAACAAACATAGCAGTCATCAAACGGAATCTCCCTGCTGAGAGGGAAGAAACATGTACCACAATTTGTGAAGCACATTGATTATTTTAGTGACCACTGGAATACGATTTTTAAAAATATAAAGCAAATGAAGGAGATAGCTAAACAAGAAGATTTATCACATTCCAAACATCCGTTATTCAGTAAGGTGCATGTGAAGTCCCATATGCACAAAAAACCCGTTGAATGGAGAATCTGCTTTGTGGCCATACAACCAGATGACCCTGCTGTAAAGAACAAACACTTTACCACATTTCACGATTCAAATACATTACTCCACTGTGAAATTGATGAATATAAGTGATAACGGTATCAATCAAGAGAAGCACCTAGCAAAAGAAAGAAGTCTTTGCTAATAACTACAATAGTAGGAATGCTGGGAGTGGTGGTTCCCATCCAACAAAATCACACTCCATGGTAGAACAAACATAGCAGTCATCAAACGGAATCTCCCTGCTGAGAGGGAAGAAACATGTACCACAATTTGTGAAGCACATTGATTATTTTAGTGACCACTGGAATACGATTTTTAAAAATATAAAGCAAATGAAGGAGATAGCTAAACAAGAAGATTTATCACTTTCCAAACATCCGTTATTCAGTAAGGTGCATGTGAAGTCCCATATGCACAAAAAACCCGTTGAATGGGGAATCTGCTTTGTGGCCATACAACCAGATGACCCTGCTGTAAAGAACAAACACTTCACCACATTTCACGATTCAAATACATTACTCCACTGTGAAATTGATGAATATAAGTGATAACGGTATCAATCAAGAGAAGCACCTAGCAAAAGAAAGAAGTCTTTGCTAATAACTACAATAGTCAGAATGCTGGGAGTGGTGGTTCCCATCCAACAAAATCACACTCCATGGTAGAACAAACATAGCAGTCATCAAACGGAATCTCCCTGCTGAGAGGGAAGAAACATGTACCACAATTTGTGAAGCACATTGATTATTTTAGTGACCACTGGAATACGATTTTTAAAAATATAAAGCAAATGAAGGAGATACCTAACCAAGAAGATTTATCACATTCCAAACATCCGTTATTCAGTAAGGTGCATGTGAAGTCCCATATGCACAAAAAACCCGTTGAATGGAGAATCTGCTTTGTGGCCATACAACCAGATGACCCTGCTGTAAAGAACAAACACTTTACCACATTTCACGATTCAAATACATTACTCCACTGTGAAATTGATGAATATAAGTGATAACGGTATCAATCAAGAGAAGCACCTAGCAAAAGAAAGAAGCCTTTGCTAATAACTACAATAGTCAGAATGCTGGGAGTGGTGGTTCCCATCCAACAAAATCACACTCCATGGTAGAACAAACATAGCAGTCATCAAACGGAATCTCCCTGCTGAGAGGGAAGAAACATGTACCACAATTTGTGAAGCACATTGATTATTTTAGTGACCACTGGAATACGATTTTTAAAAATATAAAGCAAATGAAGGAGATACCTAACCAAGAAGATTTATCACATTCCAAACATCCGTTATTCAGTAAGGTGCATGTGAAGTCCCATATGCACAAAAAACCCGTTGAATGGAGAATCTGCTTTGTGGCCATACAACCAGATGACCCTGCTGTAAAGAACAAACACTTTACCACATTTCACGATTCAAATACATTACTCCACTGTGAAATTGATGAATATAAGTGATAACGGTATCAATCAAGAGAAGCACCTAGCAAAAGAAAGAATTCTTTGCTAATAACTACAATAGTCAGAATGCTGGGAGTGGTGGTTCCCATCCAACAAAATCACACTCCATGGTAGAACAAACATAGCAGTCATCAAACGGAATCTCCCTGCTGAGAGGGAAGAAACATGTACCACAATTTGTGAAGCACATTGATTATTTTAGTGACCACTGGAATACGATTTTTAAAAATATAAAGCAAATGAAGGAGATACCTAACCAAGAAGATTTATCACATTCCAAACATCCGTTATTCAGTAAGGTGCATGTGAAGTCCCATATGCACAAAAAACCCGTTGAATGGAGAATCTGCTTTGTGGCCATACAACCAGATGACCCTGCTGTAAAGAACAAACACTTTACCACATTTCACGATTCAAATACATTACTCCACTGTGAAATTGATGAATATAAGTGATAACGGTATCAATCAAGAGAAGCACCTAGCAAAAGAAAGAAGTCTTTGCTAATAACTACAATAGTCAGAATGCTGGGAGTGGTGGTTCCCATCCAACAAAATCACACTCCATGGTAGAACAAACATAGCAGTCATCAAACGGAATCTCCCTGCTGAGAGGGAAGAAACATGTACCACAATTTGTGAAGCACATTGATTATTTTAGTGACCACTGGAATACGATTTTTAAAAATATAAAGCAAATGAAGGAGATACCTAACCAAGAAGATTTATCACATTCCAAACATCCGTTATTCAGTAAGGTGCATGTGAAGTCCCATATGCACAAAAAACCCGTTGAATGGAGAATCTGCTTTGTGGCCATACAACCAGATGACCCTGCTGTAAAGAACAAACACTTTACCACATTTCACGATTCAAATACATTACTCCACTGTGAAATTGATGAATATAAGTGATAACGGTATCAATCAAGAGAAGCACCTAGCAAAAGAAAGAAGTCTTTGCTAATAACTACAATAGTCAGAATGCTGGGAGTGGTGGTTCCCATCCAACAAAATCACACTCCATGGTAGAACAAACATAGCAGTTATCAAACGGAATCTCCCTGCTGAGAGGGAAGAAACATGTACCACAATTTGTGAAGCACATTGATTATTTTAGTGACCACTGGAATACGATTTTTAAAAATATAAAGCAAATGAAGGAGATAGCTAAACAAGAAGATTTATCACATTCCAAACATCCGTTATTCAGTAAGGTGCATGTGAAGTCCCATATGCACAAAAAACCCGTTGAATGGAGAATCTGCTTTGTGGCCATACAACCAGATGACCCTGCTGTAAAGAACAAACACTTTACCACATTTCACGATTCAAATACATTACTCCACTGTGAAATTGATGAATATAAGTGATAACGGTATCAATCAAGAGAAGCACCTAGCAAAAGAAAGAAGTCTTTGCTAATAACTACAATAGTCAGAATGCTGGGAGTGGTGGTTCCCATCCAACAAAATCACACTCCATGGTAGAACAAACATAGCAGTCATCAAACGGAATCTCCCTGCTGAGAGGGAAGAAACATGTACCACAATTTGTGAAGCACATTGATTATTTTAGTGACCACTGGAATACGATTTTTAAAAATATAAAGCAAATGAAGGAGATAGCTAAACAAGAAGATTTATCACATTCCAAACATCCGTTATTCAGTAAGGTGCATGTGAAGTCCCATATGCACAAAAAACCCGTTGAATGGAGAATCTGCTTTGTGGCCATATAACCAGATGACCCTGCTGTAAAGAACAAACACTTTACCACATTTCACGATTCAAATACATTACTCCACTGTGAAATTGATGAATATAAGTGATAACGGTATCAATCAAGAGAAGCACCTAGCAAAAGAAAGAAGTCTTTGCTAATAACTACAAGAGTCAGAATGCTGGGAGTGGTGGGCCCCATCCAACAAAATCACACTCCATGGTAGAACAAACATAGCAGTCATCAAACGGAATCTCCCTGCTGAAAGGGAAGAAACATGTACCACAATTTGTGAAGCACATTGATTATTTTAGTGACCACTGGAATACGATTTTTAAAAATATAAAGCAAATGAAGGAGATAGCTAAACAAGAAGATTTATCACATTCCAAACATCCGTTATTCAGTAAGGTGCATGTGAAGTCCCATATGCACAAAAAACCCGTTGAATGGAGAATCTGCTTTGTGGCCATACAACCAGATGACCCTGCTGTAAAGAACAAACACTTTACCACATTTCACGATTCAAATACATTACTCCACTGTGAAATTGATGAATATAAGTGATAACGGTATCAATCAAGAGAAGCACCTAGCAAAAGAAAGAAGTCTTTGCTAATAACTACAAGAGTCAGAATGCTGGGAGTGGTGGTTCCCATCCAACAAAATCACACTCCATGGTAGAACAAACATAGCAGTCATCAAACGGAATCTCCCTGCTGAGAGGGAAGAAACATGTACCACAATTTGTGAAGCACATTGATTATTTTAGTGACCACTGGAATACGATTTTTAAAAATATAAAGCAAATGAAGGAGATACCTAACCAAGAAGATTTATCACATTCCAAACATCCGTTATTCAGTAAGGTGCATGTGAAGTCCCATATGCACAAAAAACCCGTTGAATGGAGAATCTGCTTTGTGGCCATACAACCAGATGACCCTGCTGTAAAGAACAAACACTTTACCACATTTCACGATTCAAATACATTACTCCACTGTGAAATTGATGAATATAAGTGATAACGGTATCAATCAAGAGAAGCACCTAGCAAAAGAAAGACGTCTTTGCTAATAACTACAATAGTCAGAATGCTGGGAGTGGTGGTTCCCATCCAACAAAATCACACTCCATGGTAGAACAAACATAGCAGTCATCAAACGGAATCTCCCTGCTGAGAGGGAAGAAACATGTACCACAATTTGTGAAGCACATTGATTATTTTAGTGACCACTGGAATACGATTTTTAAAAATATAAAGCAAATGAAGGAGATACCTAACCAAGAAGATTTATCACATTCCAAACATCCGTTATTCAGTAAGGTGCATGTGAAGTCCCATATGCACAAAAAACCCGTTGAATGGAGAATCTGCTTTGTGGCCATACAACCAGATGACCCTGCTGTAAAGAACAAACACTTTACCACATTTCACGATTCAAATACATTACTCCACTGTGAAATTGATGAATATAAGTGATAACGGTATCAATCAAGAGAAGCACCTAGCAAAAGAAAGAAGTCTTTGCTAATAACTACAATAGTCAGAATGCTGGGAGTGGTGGTTCCCATCCAACAAAATCACACTCCATGGTAGAACAAACATAGCAGTTATCAAACGGAATCTCCCTGCTGAGAGGGAAGAAACATGTACCACAATTTGTGAAGCACATTGATTATTTTAGTGACCACTGGAATACGATTTTTAAAAATATAAAGCAAATGAAGGAGATAGCTAAACAAGAAGATTTATCACATTCCAAACATCCGTTATTGAGTAAGGTGCATGTGAAGTCCCATATGCACAAAAAACCCGTTGAATGGAGAATCTGCTTTGTGGCCATACAACCAGATGACCCTGCTGTAAAGAACAAACACTTTACCACATTTCATGATTCAAATACATTACTCCACTGTGAAATTGATGAATATAAGTGATAACGGTATCAATTAAGAGAAGCACCTAGCAAAAGAAAGAAGTCTTTGCTAATAACTACAATAGTCAGAATGCTGGGAGTGGTGGTTCCCATCCAACAAAATCACACTCCATGGTAGAACAAACATAGCAGTCATCAAACGGAATCTCCCTGCTGAGAGGGAAGAAACATGTACCACAATTTGTGAAGCACATTGATTATTTTAGTGACCACTGGAATACGATTTTTAAAAATATAAAGCAAATGAAGGAGATAGCTAAACAAGAAGATTTATCACATTCCAAACATCCGTTATTCAGTAAGGTGCATGTGAAGTCCCATATGCACAAAAAACCCGTTGAATGGAGAATCTGCTTTGTGGCCATACAACCAGATGACCCTGCTGTAAAGAACAAACACTTTACCACATTTCACGATTCAAATACATTACTCCACTGTGAAATTGATGAATATAAGTGATAACGGTATCAATCAAGAGAAGCACCTAGCAAAAGAAAGAAGTCTTTGCTAATAACTACAAGAGTCAGAATGCTGGGAGTGGTGGTTCCCATCCAACAAAATCACACTCCATGGTAGAACAAACATAGCAGTCATCAAACGGAATCTCCCTGCTGAGAGGGAAGAAACATGTACCACAATTTGTGAAGCACATTGATTATTTTAGTGACCACTGGAATACGATTTTTAAAAATATAAAGCAAATGAAGGAGATAGCTAAACAAGAAGATTTATCACATTCCAAACATCCGTTATTCAGTAAGGTGCATGTGAAGTCCCATATGCACAAAAAACCCGTTGAATGGAGAATCTGCTTTGTGGCCATACAACCAGATGACCCTGCTGTAAAGAACAAACACTTTACCACATTTCACGATTCAAATACATTACTCCACTGTGAAATTGATGAATATAAGTGATAACGGTATCAATCAAGAGAAGCACCTAGCAAAAGAAAGAAGTCTTTGCTAATAACTACAAGAGTCAGAATGCTGGGAGTGGTGGTTCCCATCCAACAAAATCACACTCCATGGTAGAACAAACATAGCAGTCATCAAACGGAATCTCCCTGCTGAGAGGGAAGAAACATGTACCACAATTTGTGAAGCACATTGATATTTTAGTGACCACTGGAATACGATTTTTAAAAATATAAAGCAAATGAAGGAGATACCTAACCAAGAAGATTTATCACATTCCAAACATCCGTTATTCAGTAAGGTGCATGTGAAGTCCCATATGCACAAAAAACCCGTTGAATGGAGAATCTGCTTTGTGGCCATACAACCAGATGACCCTGCTGTAAAGAACAAACACTTTACCACATTTCACGATTCAAATACATTACTCCACTGTGAAATTGATGAATATAAGTGATAACGGTATCAATCAAGAGAAGCACCTAGCAAAAGAAAGAAGTCTTTGCTAATAACTACAATAGTCAGAATGCTGGGAGCGGTGGTTCCCATCCAACAAAATCACACTCCATGGTAGAACAAACATAGCAGTCATCAACCGGAATCTCCCTGCTGAGAGGGAAGAAACATGTACCACAATTTGTGAAGCACATTGATTATTTTAGTGACCACTGGAATACGATTTTTAAAAATATAAAGCAAATGAAGGAGATACCTAACCAAGAAGATTTATCACATTCCAAACATCCGTTATTCAGTAAGGTGCATGTGAAGTCTCATATGCACAAAAAACCCGTTGAATGGAGAATCTGCTTTGTGGCCATACAACCAGATGACCCTGCTGTAAAGAACAAACACTTTACCACATTTCACGATTCAAATACATTACTCCACTGTGAAATTGATGAATATAAGTGATAACGGTATCAATCAAGAGAAGCACCTAGCAAAAGAAAGAAGTCTTTGCTAATAACTACAAGAGTCAGAATGCTGGGAGTGGTGGTTCCCATCCAACAAAATCACACTCCATGGTAGAACAAACATAGCAGTTATCAAACGGAATCTCCCTGCTGAGAGGGAAGAAACATGTACCACAATTTGTGAAGCACATTGATTATTTTAGTGACCACTGGAATACGATTTTTAAAAATATAAAGCAAATGAAGGAGATAGCTAAACAAGAAGATTTATCACATTCCAAACATCCGTTATTCAGTAAGGTGCATGTGAAGTCCCATATGCACAAAAAACCCGTTGAATGGAGAATCTGCTTTGTGGCCATATAACCAGATGACCCTGCTGTAAAGAACAAACACTTTACCACATTTCACGATTCAAATACATTACTCCACTGTGAAATTGATGAATATAAGTGATAACGGTATCAATCAAGAGAAGCACCTAGCAAAAGAAAGAAGTCTTTGCTAATAACTACAAGAGTCAGAATGCTGGGAGTGGTGGGTCCCATCCAACAAAATCACACTCCATGGTAGAACAAACATAGCAGTCATCAAACGGAATCTCCCTGCTGAAAGGGAAGAAACATGTACCACAATTTGTGAAGCACATTGATTATTTTAGTGACCACTGGAATACGATTTTTAAAAATATAAAGCAAATGAAGGAGATAGCTAAACAAGAAGATTTATCACATTCCAAACATCCGTTATTCAGTAAGGTGCATGTGAAGTCCCATATGCACAAAAAACCCGTTGAATGGAGAATCTGCTTTGTGGCCATACAACCAGATGACCCTGCTGTAAAGAACAAACACTTTACCACATTTCACGATTCAAATACATTACTCCACTGTGAAATTGATGAATATAAGTGATAACGGTATCAATCAAGAGAAGCACCTAGCAAAAGAAAGAAGTCTTTGCTAATAACTACAATAGTAGGAATGCTGGGAGTGGTGGTTCCCATCCAACAAAATCACACTCCATGGTAGAACAAACATAGCAGTCATCAAACGGAATCTCCCTGCTGAGAGGGAAGAAACATGTACCACAATTTGTGAAGCACATTCATTATTTTAGTGACCACTGGAATACGATTTTTAAAAATATAAAGCAAATGAAGGAGATACCTAACCAAGAAGATTTATCACATTCCAAACATCCGTTATTCAGTAAGGTGCATGTGAAGTCCCATATGCACAAAAAACCCGTTGAATGGAGAATCTGCTTTGTGGCCATACAACCAGATGACCCTGCTGTAAAGAACAAACACTTTACCACATTTCACGATTCAAATACATTACTCCACTGTGAAATTGATGAATATAAGTGATAACGGTATCAATCAAGAGAAGCACCTAGCAAAAGAAAGAAGTCTTTGCTAATAACTACAAGAGTCAGAATGCTGGGAGTGGTGGTTCCCATCCAACAAAATCACACTCCATGGTAGAACAAACATAGCAGTCATCAAACGGAATCTCCCTGCTGAGAGGGAAGAAACATGTACCACAATTTGTGAAGCACATTGATTATTTTAGTGACCACTGGAATACGATTTTTAAAAATATAAAGCAAATGAAGGAGATAGCTAAACAAGAAGATTTATCACATTCCAAACATCCGTTATTCAGTAAGGTGCATGTGAAGTCCCATATGCACAAAAAACCCGTTGAATGGAGAATCTGCTTTGTGGCCATACAACCAGATGACCCTGCTGTAAAGAACAAACACTTTACCACATTTCACGATTCAAATACATTACTCCACTGTGAAATTGATGAATATAAGTGATAACGGTATCAATCAAGAGAAGCACCTAGCAAAAGAAAGAAGTCTTTGCTAATAACTACAATAGTCAGAATGCTGGGAGTGGTGGTTCCCATCCAACAAAATCACACTCCATGGTAGAACAAACATAGCAGTCATCAAACGGAATCTCCCTGCTGAGAGGGAAGAAACATGTACCACAATTTGTGAAGCACATTGATTATTTTAGTGACCACTGGAATACGATTTTTAAAAATATAAAGCAAATGAAGGAGATACCTAACCAAGAAGATTTATCACATTCCAAACATCCGTTATTCAGTAAGGTGCATGTGAAGTCCCATATGCACAAAAAACCCGTTGAATGGAGAATCTGCTTTGTGGCCATACAACCAGATGACCCTGCTGTAAAGAACAAACACTTTACCACATTTCACGATTCAAATACATTACTCCACTGTGAAATTGATGAATATAAGTGATAACGGTATCAATCAAGAGAAGCACCTAGCAAAAGAAAGACGTCTTTGCTAATAACTACAATAGTCAGAATGCTGGGAGTGGTGGTTCCCATCCAACAAAATCACACTCCATGGTAGAACAAACATAGCAGTCATCAAACGGAATCTCCCTGCTGAGAGGGAAGAAACATGTACCACAATTTGTGAAGCACATTGATTATTTTAGTGACCACTGGAATACGATTTTTAAAAATATAAAGCAAATGAAGGAGATACCTAACCAAGAAGATTTATCACATTCCAAACATCCGTTATTCAGTAAGGTGCATGTGAAGTCCCATATGCACAAAAAACCCGTTGAATGGAGAATCTGCTTTGTGGCCATACAACCAGATGACCCTGCTGTAAAGAACAAACACTTTACCACATTTCACGATTCAAATACATTACTCCACTGTGAAATTGATGAATATAAGTGATAACGGTATCAATCAAGAGAAGCACCTAGCAAAAGAAAGAAGTCTTTGCTAATAACTACAATAGTCAGAATGCTGGGAGTGGTGGTTCCCATCCAACAAAATCACACTCCATGGTAGAACAAACATAGCAGTTATCAAACGGAATCTCCCTGCTGAGAGGGAAGAAACATGTACCACAATTTGTGAAGCACATTGATTATTTTAGTGACCACTGGAATACGATTTTTAAAAATATAAAGCAAATGAAGGAGATAGCTAAACAAGAAGATTTATCACATTCCAAACATCCGTTATTCAGTAAGGTGCATGTGAAGTCCCATATGCACAAAAAACCCGTTGAATGGAGAATCTGCTTTGTGGCCATACAACCAGATGACCCTGCTGTAAAGAACAAACACTTTACCACATTTCACGATTCAAATACATTACTCCACTGTGAAATTGATGAATATAAGTGATAACGGTATCAATTAAGAGAAGCACCTAGCAAAAGAAAGAAGCCTTTGCTAATAACTACAATAGTCAGAATGCTGGGAGTGGTGGTTCCCATCCAACAAAATCACACTCCATGGTAGAACAAACATAGCAGTCATCAAACGGAATCTCCCTGCTGAGAGGGAAGAAACATGTACCACAATTTGTGAAGCACATTGATTATTTTAGTGACCACTGGAATACGATTTTTAAAAATATAAAGCAAATGAAGGAGATAGCTAAACAAGAAGATTTATCACATTCCAAACATCCGTTATTCAGTAAGGTGCATGTGAAGTCCCATATGCACAAAAAACCCGTTGAATGGAGAATCTGCTTTGTGGCCATACAACCAGATGACCCTGCTGTAAAGAACAAACACTTTACCACATTTCACGATTCAAATACATTACTCCACTGTGAAATTGATGAATATAAGTGATAACGGTATCAATCAAGAGAAGCACCTAGCAAAAGAAAGAAGTCTTTGCTAATAACTACAAGAGTCAGAATGCTGGGAGTGGTGGTTCCCATCCAACAAAATCACACTCCATGGTAGAACAAACATAGCAGTCATCAAACGGAATCTCCCTGCTGAGAGGGAAGAAACATGTACCACAATTTGTGAAGCACATTGATTATTTTAGTGACCACTGGAATACGATTTTTAAAAATATAAAGCAAATGAAGGAGATAGCTAAACAAGAAGATTTATCACATTCCAAACAACCGTTATTCAGTAAGGTGCATGTGAAGTCCCATATGCACAAAAAACCCGTTGAATGGAGAATCTGCTTTGTGGCCATACAACCAGATGACCCTGCTGTAAAGAACAAACACTTTACCACATTTCACGATTCAAATACATTACTCCACTGTGAAATTGATGAATATAAGTGATAACGGTATCAATCAAGAGAAGCACCTAGCAAAAGAAAGAAGTCTTTGCTAATAACTACAATAGTCAGAATGCTGGGAGTGGTGGTTCCCATCCAACAAAATCACACTCCATGGTAGAACAAACATAGCAGTCATCAAACAGAATCTCCCTGCTGAGAGGGAAGAAACATGTACCACAATTTGTGAAGCACATTGATATTTTAGTGACCACTGGAATACGATTTTTAAAAATATAAAGCAAATGAAGGAGATACCTAACCAAGAAGATTTATCACATTCCAAACATCCGTTATTCAGTAAGGTGCATGTGAAGTCCCATATGCACAAAAAACCCGTTGAATGGAGAATCTGCTTTGTGGCCATACAACCAGATGACCCTGCTGTAAAGAACAAACACTTTACCACATTTCACGATTCAAATACATTACTCCACTGTGAAATTGATGAATATAAGTGATAACGGTATCAATCAAGAGAAGCACCTAGCAAAAGAAAGAAGTCTTTGCTAATAACTACAATAGTCAGAATGCTGGGAGCGGTGGTTCCCATCCAACAAAATCACACTCCATGGTAGAACAAACATAGCAGTCATCAAACGGAATCTCCCTGCTGAGAGGGAAGAAACATGTACCACAATTTGTGAAGCACATTGATTATTTTAGTGACCACTGGAATACGATTTTTAAAAATATAAAGCAAATGAAGGAGATACCTAACCAAGAAGATTTATCACATTCCAAACATCCGTTATTCAGTAAGGTGCATGTGAAGTCCCATATGCACAAAAAACCCGTTGAATGGAGAATCTGCTTTGTGGCCATACAACCAGATGACCCTGCTGTAAAGAACAAACACTTTACCACATTTCACGATTCAAATACATTACTCCACTGTGAAATTGATGAATATAAGTGATAACGGTATCAATCAAGAGAAGCACCTAGCAAAAGAAAGAAGTCTTTGCTAATAACTACAATAGTCAGAATGCTGGGAGTGGTGGTTCCCATCCAACAAAATCACACTCCATGGTAGAACAAACATAGCAGTCATCAAACGGAATCTCCCTGCTGAGAGGGAAGAAACATGTACCACAATTTGTGAAGCACATTGATTATTTTAGTGACCACTGGAATACGATTTTTAAAAATATAAAGCAAATGAAGGAGATACCTAACCAAGAAGATTTATCACATTCCAAACATCCGTTATTCAGTAAGGTGCATGTGAAGTCCCATATGCACAAAAAACCCGTTGAATGGAGAATCTGCTTTGTGGCCATACAACCAGATGACCCTGCTGTAAAGAACAAACACTTTACCACATTTCACGATTCAAATACATTACTCCACTGTGAAATTGATGAATATAAGTGATAACGGTATCAATCAAGAGAAGCACCTAGCAAAAGAAAGAAGTCTTTGCTAATAACTACAATAGTAGGAATGCTGGGAGTGGTGGTTCCCATCCAACAAAATCACACTCCATGGTAGAACAAACATAGCAGTCATCAAACGGAATCTCCCTGCTGAGAGGGAAGAAACATGTACCACAATTTGTGAAGCACATTGATTATTTTAGTGACCACTGGAATACGATTTTTAAAAATATAAAGCAAATGAAGGAGATACCTAACCAAGAAGATTTATCACATTCCAAACATCCGTTATTCAGTAAGGTGCATGTGAAGTCCCATATGCACAAAAAACCCGTTGAATGGAGAATCTGCTTTGTGGCCATACAACCAGATGACCCTGCTGTAAAGAACAAACACTTTACCACATTTCACGATTCAAATACATTACTCCACTGTGAAATTGATGAATATAAGTGATAACGGTATCAATCAAGAGAAGCACCTAGCAAAAGAAAGAAGTCTTTGCTAATAACTACAAGAGTCAGAATGCTGGGAGTGGTGGTTCCCATCCAACAAAATCACACTCCATGGTAGAACAAACATAGCAGTCATCAAACGGAATCTCCCTGCTGAGAGGGAAGAAACATGTACCACAATTTGTGAAGCACATTGATTATTTTAGTGACCACTGGAATACGATTTTTAAAAATATAAAGCAAATGAAGGAGATAGCTAAACAAGAAGATTTATCACATTCCAAACATCCGTTATTCAGTAAGGTGCATGTGAAGTCCCATATGCACAAAAAACCCATTGAATGGAGAATCTGCTTTGTGGCCATACAACCAGATGACCCTGCTGTAAAGAACAAACACTTTACCACATTTCACGATTCAAATACATTACTCCACTGTGAAATTGATGAATATAAGTGATAACGGTATCAATCAAGAGAAGCACCTAGCAAAAGAAAGAAGTCTTTGCTAATAACTACAATAGTCAGAATGCTGGGAGTGGTGGTTCCCATCCAACAAAATCACACTCCATGGTAGAACAAACATAGCAGTCATCAAACGGAATCTCCCTGCTGAGAGGGAAGAAACATGTACCACAATTTGTGAAGCACATTGATATTTTAGTGACCACTGGAATACGATTTTTAAAAATATAAAGCAAATGAAGGAGATACCTAACCAAGAAGATTTATCACATTCCAAACATCCGTTATTCAGTAAGGTGCATGTGAAGTCCCATATGCACAAAAAACCCGTTGAATGGAGAATCTGCTTTGTGGCCATACAACCAGATGACCCTGCTGTAAAGAACAAACACTTTACCACATTTCACGATTCAAATACATTACTCCACTGTGAAATTGATGAATATAAGTGATAACGGTATCAATCAAGAGAAGCACCTAGCAAAAGAAAGAAGTCTTTGCTAATAACTACAATAGTCAGAATGCTGGGAGCGGTGGTTCCCATCCAACAAAATCACACTCCATGGTAGAACAAACATAGCAGTCATCAAACGGAATCTCCCTGCTGAGAGGGAAGAAACATGTACCACAATTTGTGAAGCACATTGATTATTTTAGTGACCACTGGAATACGATTTTTAAAAATATAAAGCAAATGAAGGAGATACCTAACCAAGAAGATTTATCACATTCCAAACATCCGTTATTCAGTAAGGTGCATGTGAAGTCCCATATGCACAAAAAACCCGTTGAATGGAGAATCTGCTTTGTGGCCATACAACCAGATGACCCTGCTGTAAAGAACAAACACTTTACCACATTTCACGATTCAAATACATTACTCCACTGTGAAATTGATGAATATAAGTGATAACGGTATCAATCAAGAGAAGCACCTAGCAAAAGAAAGAAGTCTTTGCTAATAACTACAATAGTCAGAATGCTGGGAGTGGTGGTTCCCATCCAACAAAATCACACTCCATGGTAGAACAAACATAGCAGTCATCAAACGGAATCTCCCTGCTGAGAGGGAAGAAACATGTACCACAATTTGTGAAGCACATTGATTATTTTAGTGACCACTGGAATACGATTTTTAAAAATATAAAGCAAATGAAGGAGATACCTAACCAAGAAGATTTATCACATTCCAAACATCCGTTATTCAGTAAGGTGCATGTGAAGTCCCATATGCACAAAAAACCCGTTGAATGGAGAATCTGCTTTGTGGCCATACAACCAGATGACCCTGCTGTAAAGAACAAACACTTTACCACATTTCACGATTCAAATACATTACTCCACTGTGAAATTGATGAATATAAGTGATAACGGTATCAATCAAGAGAAGCACCTAGCAAAAGAAAGAAGTCTTTGCTAATAACTACAATAGTCAGAATGCTGGGAGTGGTGGTTCCCATCCAACAAAATCACACTCCATGGTAGAACAAACATAGCAGCTATCAAACGGAATCTCCCTGCTGAGAGGGAAGAAACATGTACCACAATTTGTGAAGCACATTGATTATTTTAGTGACCACTGGAATACGATTTTTAAAAATATAAAGCAAATGAAGGAGATAGCTAAACAAGAAGATTTATCACATTCCAAACATCCGTTATTCAGTAAGGTGCATGTGAAGTCCCATATGCACAAAAAACCCGTTGAATGGAGAATCTGCTTTGTGGCCATACAACCAGATGACCCTGCTGTAAAGAACAAACACTTTACCACATTTCACGATTCAAATACATTACTCCACTGTGAAATTGATGAATATAAGTGATAACGGTATCAATCAAGAGAAGCACCTAGCAAAAGAAAGAAGTCTTTGCTAATAACTACAATAGTCAGAATGCTGGGAGTGGTGGTTCCCATCCAACAAAATCACACTCCATGGTAGAACAAACATAGCAGTCATCAAACGGAATCTCCCTGCTGAGAGGGAAGAAACATGTACCACAATTTGTGAAGCACATTGATTATTTTAGTGACCACTGGAATACGATTTTTAAAAATATAAAGCAAATGAAGGAGATAGCTAAACAAGAAGATTTATCACATTCCAAACATCCGTTATTCAGTAAGGTGCATGTGAAGTCCCATATGCACAAAAAACCCGTTGAATGGAGAATCTGCTTTGTGGCCATACAACCAGATGACCCTGCTGTAAAGAACAAACACTTTACCACATTTCACGATTCAAATACATTACTCCACTGTGAAATTGATGAATATAAGTGATAACGGTATCAATCAAGAGAAGCACCTAGCAAAAGAAAGAAGTCTTTGCTAATAACTACAAGAGTCAGAATGCTGGGAGTGGTGGGTCCCATCCAACAAAATCACACTCCATGGTAGAACAAACATAGCAGTCATCAAACGGAATCTCCCTGCTGAGAGGGAAGAAACATGTACCACAATTTGTGAAGCACATTGATTATTTTAGTGACCACTGGAATACGATTTTTAAAAATATAAAGCAAATGAAGGAGATAGCTAAACAAGAAGATTTATCACATTCCAAACATCCGTTATTCAGTAAGGTGCATGTGAAGTCCCATATGCACAAAAAACCCGTTGAATGGAGAATCTGCTTTGTGGCCATACAACCAGATGACCCTGCTGTAAAGAACAAACACTTTACCACATTTCACGATTCAAATACATTACTCCACTGTGAAATTGATGAATATAAGTGATAACGGTATCAATCAAGAGAAGCACCTAGCAAAAGAAAGAAGTCTTTGCTAATAACTACAATAGTCAGAATGCTGGGAGTGGTGGTTCCCATCCAACAAAATCACACTCCATGGTAGAACAAACATAGCAGTCATCAAACGGAATCTCCCTGCTGAGAGGGAAGAAACATGTACCACAATTTGTGAAGCACATTGATTATTTTAGTGACCACTGGAATACGATTTTTAAAAATATAAAGCAAATGAAGGATATAGCTAAACAAGAAGATTTATCACATTCCAAACATCCGTTATTCAGTAAGGTGCATGTGAAGTCCCATATGCACAAAAAACCCGTTGAATGGAGAATCTGCTTTGTGGCCATACAACCAGATGACCCTGCTGTAAAGAACAAACACTTCACCACATTTCACGATTCAAATACATTACTCCACTGTGAAATTGATGAATATAAGTGATAACGGTATCAATCAAGAGAAGCACCTAGCAAAAGAAAGAAGTCTTTGCTAATAACTACAATAGTCAGAATGCTGGGAGTGGTGGTTCCCATCCAACAAAATCACACTCCATGGTAGAACAAACATAGCAGTCATCAAACGGAATCTCCCTGCTGAGAGGGAAGAAACATGTACCACAATTTGTGAAGCACATTGATTATTTTAGTGACCACTGGAATACGATTTTTAAAAATATAAAGCAAATGAAGGAGATACCTAACCAAGAAGATTTATCACATTCCAAACATCCGTTATTCAGTAAGGTGCATGTGAAGTCCCATATGCACAAAAAACCCGTTGAATGGAGAATCTGCTTTGTGGCCATACAACCAGATGACCCTGCTGTAAAGAACAAACACTTTACCACATTTCACGATTCAAATACATTACTCCACTGTGAAATTGATGAATATAAGTGATAACGGTATCAATCAAGAGAAGCACCTAGCAAAAGAAAGAAGTCTTTGCTAATAACTACAATAGTCAGAATGCTGGGAGTGGTGGTTCCCATCCAACAAAATCACACTCCATGGTAGAACAAACATAGCAGTCATCAAACGGAATCTCCCTGCTGAGAGGGAAGAAACATGTACCACAATTTGTGAAGCACATTGATTATTTTAGTGACCACTGGAATACGATTTTTAAAAATATAAAGCAAATGAAGGAGATACCTAACCAAGAAGATTTATCACATTCCAAACATCCCTTATTCAGTAAGGTGCATGTGAAGTCCCATATGCACAAAAAACCCGTTGAATGGAGAATCTGCTTTGTGGCCATACAACCAGATGACCCTGCTGTAAAGAACAAACACTTTACCACATTTCACGATTCAAATACATTACTCCACTGTGAAATTGATGAATATAAGTGATAACGGTATCAATCAAGAGAAGCACCTAGCAAAAGAAAGAAGTCTTTGCTAATAACTACAATAGTCAGAATGCTGGGAGTGGTGGTTCCCATCCAACAAAATCACACTCCATGGTAGAACAAACATAGCAGTTATCAAACGGAATCTCCCTGCTGAGAGGGAAGAAACATGTACCACAATTTGTGAAGCACATTGATTATTTTAGTGACCACTGGAATACGATTTTTAAAAATATAAAGCAAATGAAGGAGATAGCTAAACAAGAAGATTTATCACATTCCAAACATCCGTTATTCAGTAAGGTGCATGTGAAGTCCCATATGCACAAAAAACCCGTTGAATGGAGAATCTGCTTTGTGGCCATACAACCAGATGACCCTGCTGTAAAGAACAAACACTTTACCACATTTCACGATTCAAATACATTACTCCACTGTGAAATTGATGAATATAAGTGATAACGGTATCAATCAAGAGAAGCACCTAGCAAAAGAAAGAAGTCTTTGCTAATAACTACAATAGTCAGAATGCTGGGAGTGGTGGTTCCCATCCAACAAAATCACACTCCATGGTAGAACAAACATAGCAGTCATCAAACGGAATCTCCCTGCTGAGAGGGAAGAAACATGTACCACAATTTGTGAAGCACATTGATTATTTTAGTGACCACTGGAATACGATTTTTAAAAATATAAAGCAAATGAAGGAGATAGCTAAACAAGAAGATTTATCACATTCCAAACATCCGTTATTCAGTAAGGTGCATGTGAAGTCCCATATACACAAAAAACCCGTTGAATGGAGAATCTGCTTTGTGGCCATATAACCAGATGACCCTGCTGTAAAGAACAAACACTTTACCACATTTCACGATTCAAATACATTACTCCACTGTGAAATTGATGAATATAAGTGATAACGGTATCAATCAAGAGAAGCACCTAGCAAAAGAAAGAAGTCTTTGCTAATAACTACAAGAGTCAGAATGCTGGGAGTGGTGGGTCCCATCCAACAAAATCACACTCCATGGTAGAACAAACATAGCAGTCATCAAACGGAATCTCCCTGCTGAAAGGGAAGAAACATGTACCACAATTTGTGAAGCACATTGATTATTTTAGTGACCACTGGAATACGATTTTTAAAAATATAAAGCAAATGAAGGAGATAGCTAAACAAGAAGATTTATCACATTCCAAACATCCGTTATTCAGTAAGGTGCATGTGAAGTCCCATATGCACAAAAAACCCGTTGAATGGAGAATCTGCTTTGTGGCCATACAACCAGATGACCCTGCTGTAAAGAACAAACACTTTACCACATTTCACGATTCAAATACATTACTCCACTGTGAAATTGATGAATATAAGTGATAACGGTATCAATCAAGAGAAGCACCTAGCAAAAGAAAGAAGTCTTTGCTAATAACTACAATAGTCAGAATGCTGGGAGTGGTGGTTCCCATCCAACAAAATCACACTCCATGGTAGAACAAACATAGCAGTCATCAAACGGAATCTCCCTGCTGAGAGGGAAGAAACATGTACCACAATTTGTGAAGCACATTGATTATTTTAGTGACCACTGGAATACGATTTTTAAAAATATAAAGCAAATGAAGGAGATACCTAACCAAGAAGATTTATCACATTCCAAACATCCGTTATTCAGTAAGGTGCATGTGAAGTCCCATATGCACAAAAAACCCGTTGAATGGAGAATCTGCTTTGTGGCCATACAACCAGATGACCCTGCTGTAAAGAACAAACACTTTACCACATTTCACGATTCAAATACATTACTCCACTGTGAAATTGATGAATATAAGTGATAACGGTATCAATCAAGAGAAGCACCTAGCAAAAGAAAGAAGTCTTTGCTAATAACTACAAGAGTCAGAATGCTGGGAGTGGTGGTTCCCATCCAACAAAATCACACTCCATGGTAGAACAAACATAGCAGTCATCAAACGGAATCTCCCTGCTGAGAGGGAAGAAACATGTACCACAATTTGTGAAGCACATTGATTATTTTAGTGACCACTGGAATACGATTTTTAAAAATATAAAGCAAATGAAGGAGATAGCTAAACAAGAAGATTTATCACATTCCAAACATCCGTTATTCAGTAAGGTGCATGTGAAGTCCCATATGCACAAAAAACCCGTTGAATGGAGAATCTGCTTTGTGGCCATACAACCAGATGACCCTGCTGTAAAGAACAAACACTTTACCACATTTCACGATTCAAATACATTACTCCACTGTGAAATTGATGAATATAAGTGATAACGGTATCAATCAAGAGAAGCACCTAGCAAAAGAAAGAAGTCTTTGCTAATAACTACAATAGTCAGAATGCTGGGAGTGGTGGTTCCCATCCAACAAAATCACACTCCATGGTAGAACAAACATAGCAGTCATCAAACGGAATCTCCCTGCTGAGAGGGAAGAAACATGTACCACAATTTGTGAAGCACATTGATTATTTTAGTGACCACTGGAATACGATTTTTAAAAATATAAAGCAAATGAAGGAGATACCTAACCAAGAAGATTTATCACATTCCAAACATCCGTTATTCAGTAAGGTGCATGTGAAGTCCCATATGCACAAAAAACCCGTTGAATGGAGAATCTGCTTTGTGGCCATACAACCAGATGACCCTGCTGTAAAGAACAAACACTTTACCACATTTCACGATTCAAATACATTACTCCACTGTGAAATTGATGAATATAAGTGATAACGGTATCAATCAAGAGAAGCACCTAGCAAAAGAAAGACGTCTTTGCTAATAACTACAATAGTCAGAATGCTGGGAGTGGTGGTTCCCATCCAACAAAATCACACTCCATGGTAGAACAAACATAGCAGTCATCAAACGGAATCTCCCTGCTGAGAGGGAAGAAACATGTACCACAATTTGTGAAGCACATTGATTATTTTAGTGACCACTGGAATACGATTTTTAAAAATATAAAGCAAATGAAGGAGATACCTAACCAAGAAGATTTATCACATTCCAAACATCCGTTATTCAGTAAGGTGCATGTGAAGTCCCATATGCACAAAAAACCCGTTGAATGGAGAATCTGCTTTGTGGCCATACAACCAGATGACCCTGCTGTAAAGAACAAACACTTTACCACATTTCACGATTCAAATACATTACTCCACTGTGAAATTGATGAATATAAGTGATAACGGTATCAATCAAGAGAAGCACCTAGCAAAAGAAAGAAGTCTTTGCTAATAACTACAATAGTCAGAATGCTGGGAGTGGTGGTTCCCATCCAACAAAATCACACTCCATGGTAGAACAAACATAGCAGTTATCAAACGGAATCTCCCTGCTGAGAGGGAAGAAACATGTACCACAATTTGTGAAGCACATTGATTATTTTAGTGACCACTGGAATACGATTTTTAAAAATATAAAGCAAATGAAGGAGATAGCTAAACAAGAAGATTTATCACATTCCAAACATCCGTTATTCAGTAAGGTGCATGTGAAGTCCCATATGCACAAAAAACCCGTTGAATGGAGAATCTGCTTTGTGGCCATACAACCAGATGACCCTGCTGTAAAGAACAAACACTTTACCACATTTCACGATTCAAATACATTACTCCACTGTGAAATTGATGAATATAAGTGATAACGGTATCAATTAAGAGAAGCACCTAGCAAAAGAAAGAAGCCTTTGCTAATAACTACAATAGTCAGAATGCTGGGAGTGGTGGTTCCCATCCAACAAAATCACACTCCATGGTAGAACAAACATAGCAGTCATCAAACGGAATCTCCCTGCTGAGAGGGAAGAAACATGTACCACAATTTGTGAAGCACATTGATTATTTTAGTGACCACTGGAATACGATTTTTAAAAATATAAAGCAAATGAAGGAGATAGCTAAACAAGAAGATTTATCACATTCCAAACATCCGTTATTCAGTAAGGTGCATGTGAAGTCCCATATGCACAAAAAACCCGTTGAATGGAGAATCTGCTTTGTGGCCATACAACCAGATGACCCTGCTGTAAAGAACAAACACTTTACCACATTTCACGATTCAAATACATTACTCCACTGTGAAATTGATGAATATAAGTGATAACGGTATCAATCAAGAGAAGCACCTAGCAAAAGAAAGAAGTCTTTGCTAATAACTACAAGAGTCAGAATGCTGGGAGTGGTGGTTCCCATCCAACAAAATCACACTCCATGGTAGAACAAACATAGCAGTCATCAAACGGAATCTCCCTGCTGAGAGGGAAGAAACATGTACCACAATTTGTGAAGCACATTGATTATTTTAGTGACCACTGGAATACGATTTTTAAAAATATAAAGCAAATGAAGGAGATAGCTAAACAAGAAGATTTATCACATTCCAAACATCCGTTATTCAGTAAGGTGCATGTGAAGTCCCATATGCACAAAAAACCCGTTGAATGGAGAATCTGCTTTGTGGCCATACAACCAGATGACCCTGCTGTAAAGAACAAACACTTTACCACATTTCACGATTCAAATACATTACTCCACTGTGAAATTGATGAATATAAGTGATAACGGTATCAATCAAGAGAAGCACCTAGCAAAAGAAAGAAGTCTTTGCTAATAACTACAATAGTCAGAATGCTGGGAGTGGTGGTTCCCATCCAACAAAATCACACTCCATGGTAGAACAAACATAGCAGTCATCAAACGGAATCTCCCTGCTGAGAGGGAAGAAACATGTACCACAATTTGTGAAGCACATTGATATTTTAGTGACCACTGGAATACGATTTTTAAAAATATAAAGCAAATGAAGGAGATACCTAACCAAGAAGATTTATCACATTCCAAACATCCGTTATTCAGTAAGGTGCATGTGAAGTCCCATATGCACAAAAAACCCGTTGAATGGAGAATCTGCTTTGTGGCCATACAACCAGATGACCCTGCTGTAAAGAACAAACACTTTACCACATTTCACGATTCAAATACATTACTCCACTGTGAAATTGATGAATATAAGTGATAACGGTATCAATGAAGAGAAGCACCTAGCAAAAGAAAGAAGTCTTTGCTAATAACTACAATAGTCAGAATGCTGGGAGCGGTGGTTCCCATCCAACAAAATCACACTCCATGGTAGAACAAACATAGCAGTCATCAAACGGAATCTCCCTGCTGAGAGGGAAGAAACATGTACCACAATTTGTGAAGCACATTGATTATTTTAGTGACCACTGGAATACGATTTTTAAAAATATAAAGCAAATGAAGGAGATACCTAACCAAGAAGATTTATCACATTCCAAACATCCGTTATTCAGTAAGGTGCATGTGAAGTCCCATATGCACAAAAAACCCGTTGAATGGAGAATCTGCTTTGTGGCCATACAACCAGATGACCCTGCTGTAAAGAACAAACACTTTACCACATTTCACGATTCAAATACATTACTCCACTGTGAAATTGATGAATATAAGTGATAACGGTATCAATCAAGAGAAGCACCTAGCAAAAGAAAGAAGTCTTTGCTAATAACTACAATAGTCAGAATGCTGGGAGTGGTGGTTCCCATCCAACAAAATCACACTCCATGGTAGAACAAACATAGCAGTCATCAAACGGAATCTCCCTGCTGAGAGGGAAGAAACATGTACCACAATTTGTGAAGCACATTGATTATTTTAGTGACCACTGGAATACGATTTTTAAAAATATAAAGCAAATGAAGGAGATACCTAACCAAGAAGATTTATCACATTCCAAACATCCGTTATTCAGTAAGGTGCATGTGAAGTCCCATATGCACAAAAAACCCGTTGAATGGAGAATCTGCTTTGTGGCCATACAACCAGATGACCCTGCTGTAAAGAACAAACACTTTACCACATTTCACGATTCAAATACATTACTCCACTGTGAAATTGATGAATATAAGTGATAACGGTATCAATCAAGAGAAGCACCTAGCAAAAGAAAGAAGTCTTTGCTAATAACTACAATAGTCAGAATGCTGGGAGTGGTGGTTCCCATCCAACAAAATCACACTCCATGGTAGAACAAACATAGCAGTTATCAAACGGAATCTCCCTGCTGAGAGGGAAGAAACATGTACCACAATTTGTGAAGCACATTGATTATTTTAGTGACCACTGGAATACGATTTTTAAAAATATAAAGCAAATGAAGGAGATAGCTAAACAAGAAGATTTATCACATTCCAAACATCCGTTATTCAGTAAGGTGCATGTGAAGTCCCATATGCACAAAAAACCCGTTGAATGGAGAATCTGCTTTGTGGCCATACAACCAGATGACCCTGCTGTAAAGAACAAACACTTTACCACATTTCACGATTCAAATACATTACTCCACTGTGAAATTGATGAATATAAGTGATAACGGTATCAATCAAGAGAAGCACCTAGCAAAAGAAAGAAGTCTTTGCTAATAACTACAATAGTCAGAATGCTGGGAGTGGTGGTTCCCATCCAACAAAATCACACTCCATGGTAGAACAAACATAGCAGTCATCAAACGGAATCTCCCTGCTGAGAGGGAAGAAACATGTACCACAATTTGTGAAGCACATTGATTATTTTAGTGACCACTGGAATACGATTTTTAAAAATATAAAGCAAATGAAGGAGATAGCTAAACAAGAAGATGTATCACATTCCAAACATCCGTTATTCAGTAAGGTGCATGTGAAGTCCCATATGCACAAAAAACCCGTTGAATGGAGAATCTGCTTTGTGGCCATACAACCAGATGACCCTGCTGTAAAGAACAAACACTTTACCACATTTCACGATTCAAATACATTACTCCACTGTGAAATTGATGAATATAAGTGATAACGGTATCAATCAAGAGAAGCACCTAGCAAAAGAAAGAAGTCTTTGCTAATAACTACAAGAGTCAGAATGCTGGGAGTGGTGGTTCCCATCCAACAAAATCACACTCCATGGTAGAACAAACATAGCAGTCATCAAACGGAATCTCCCTGCTGAGAGGGAAGAAACATGTACCACAATTTGTGAAGCACATTGATTATTTTAGTGACCACTGGAATACGATTTTTAAAAATATAAAGCAAATGAAGGAGATAGCTAAACAAGAAGATTTATCACATTCCAAACATCCGTTATTCAGTAAGGTGCATGTGAAGTCCCATATGCACAAAAAACCCGTTGAATGGAGAATCTGCTTTGTGGCCATACAACCAGATGACCCTGCTGTAAAGAACAAACACTTTACCACATTTCACGATTCAAATACATTACTCCACTGTGAAATTGATGAATATAAGTGATAACGGTATCAATCAAGAGAAGCACCTAGCAAAAGAAAGAAGTCTTTGCTAATAACTACAAGAGTCAGAATGCTGGGAGTGGTGGGTCCCATCCAACAAAATCACACTCCATGGTAGAACAAACATAGCAGTCATCAAACGGAATCTCCCTGCTGAGAGGGAAGAAACATGTACCACAATTTGTGAAGCACATTGATTATTTTAGTGACCACTGGAATACGATTTTTAAAAATATAAAGCAAATGAAGGAGATAGCTAAACAAGAAGATTTATCACATTCCAAACATCCGTTATTCAGTAAGGTGCATGTGAAGTCCCATATGCACAAAAAACCCGTTGAATGGAGAATCTGCTTTGTGGCCATACAACCAGATGACCCTGCTGTAAAGAACAAACACTTTACCACATTTCACGATTCAAATACATTACTCCACTGTGAAATTGATGAATATAAGTGATAACGGTATCAATCAAGAGAAGCACCTAGCAAAAGAAAGAAGTCTTTGCTAATAACTACAATAGTAGGAATGCTGGGAGTGGTGGTTCCCATCCAACAAAATCACACTCCATGGTAGAACAAACATAGCAGTCATCAAACGGAATCTCCCTGCTGAGAGGGAAGAAACATGTACCACAATTTGTGAAGCACATTGATTATTTTAGTGACCACTGGAATACGATTTTTAAAAATATAAAGCAAATGAAGGAGATAGCTAAACAAGAAGATTTATCACATTCCAAACATCCGTTATTCAGTAAGGTGCATGTGAAGTCCCATATGCACAAAAAACCCGTTGAATGGGGAATCTGCTTTGTGGCCATACAACCAGATGACCCTGCTGTAAAGAACAAACACTTCACCACATTTCACGATTCAAATACATTACTCCACTGTGAAATTGATGAATATAAGTGATAACGGTATCAATCAAGAGAAGCACCTAGCAAAAGAAAGAAGTCTTTGCTAATAACTACAATAGTCAGAATGCTGGGAGTGGTGGTTCCCATCCAACAAAATCACACTCCATGGTAGAACAAACATAGCAGTCATCAAACGGAATCTCCCTGCTGAGAGGGAAGAAACATGTACCACAATTTGTGAAGCACATTGATTATTTTAGTGACCACTGGAATACGATTTTTAAAAATATAAAGCAAATGAAGGAGATACCTAACCAAGAAGATTTATCACATTCCAAACATCCGTTATTCAGTAAGGTGCATGTGAAGTCCCATATGCACAAAAAACCCGTTGAATGGAGAATCTGCTTTGTGGCCATACAACCAGATGACCCTGCTGTAAAGAACAAACACTTTACCACATTTCACGATTCAAATACATTACTCCACTGTGAAATTGATGAATATAAGTGATAACGGTATCAATCAAGAGAAGCACCTAGCAAAAGAAAGAAGTCTTTGCTAATAACTACAATAGTCAGAATGCTGGGAGTGGTGGTTCCCATCCAACAAAATCACACTCCATGGTAGAACAAACATAGCAGTCATCAAACGGAATCTCCCTGCTGAGAGGGAAGAAACATGTACCACAATTTGTGAAGCACATTGATTATTTTAGTGACCACTGGAATACGATTTTTAAAAATATAAAGCAAATGAAGGAGATACCTAACCAAGAAGATTTATCACATTCCAAACATCCGTTATTCAGTAAGGTGCATGTGAAGTCCCATATGCACAAAAAACCCGTTGAATGGAGAATCTGCTTTGTGGCCATACAACCAGATGACCCTGCTGTAAAGAACAAACACTTTACCACATTTCACGATTCAAATACATTACTCCACTGTGAAATTGATGAATATAAGTGATAACGGTATCAATAAAGAGAAGCACCTAGCAAAAGAAAGAATTCTTTGCTAATAACTACAATAGTCAGAATGCTGGGAGTGGTGGTTCCCATCCAACAAAATCACACTCCATGGTAGAACAAACATAGCAGTCATCAAACGGAATCTCCCTGCTGAGAGGGAAGAAACATGTACCACAATTTGTGAAGCACATTGATTATTTTAGTGACCACTGGAATACGATTTTTAAAAATATAAAGCAAATGAAGGAGATACCTAACCAAGAAGATTTATCACATTCCAAACATCCGTTATTCAGTAAGGTGCATGTGAAGTCCCATATGCACAAAAAACCCGTTGAATGGAGAATCTGCTTTGTGGCCATACAACCAGATGACCCTGCTGTAAAGAACAAACACTTTACCACATTTCACGATTCAAATACATTACTCCACTGTGAAATTGATGAATATAAGTGATAACGGTATCAATCAAGAGAAGCACCTAGCAAAAGAAAGAAGTCTTTGCTAATAACTACAATAGTCAGAATGCTGGGAGTGGTGGTTCCCATCCAACAAAATCACACTCCATGGTAGAACAAACATAGCAGTCATCAAACGGAATCTCCCTGCTGAGAGGGAAGAAACATGTACCACAATTTGTGAAGCACATTGATTATTTTAGTGACCACTGGAATACGATTTTTAAAAATATAAAGCAAATGAAGGAGATACCTAACCAAGAAGATTTATCACATTCCAAACATCCGTTATTCAGTAAGGTGCATGTGAAGTCCCATATGCACAAAAAACCCGTTGAATGGAGAATCTGCTTTGTGGCCATACAACCAGATGACCCTGCTGTAAAGAACAAACACTTTACCACATTTCACGATTCAAATACATTACTCCACTGTGAAATTGATGAATATAAGTGATAACGGTATCAATCAAGAGAAGCACCTAGCAAAAGAAAGAAGTCTTTGCTAATAACTACAATAGTCAGAATGCTGGGAGTGGTGGTTCCCATCCAACAAAATCACACTCCATGGTAGAACAAACATAGCAGTTATCAAACGGAATCTCCCTGCTGAGAGGGAAGAAACATGTACCACAATTTGTGAAGCACATTGATTATTTTAGTGACCACTGGAATACGATTTTTAAAAATATAAAGCAAATGAAGGAGATAGCTAAACAAGAAGATTTATCACATTCCAAACATCCGTTATTCAGTAAGGTGCATGTGAAGTCCCATATGCACAAAAAACCCGTTGAATGGAGAATCTGCTTTGTGGCCATACAACCAGATGACCCTGCTGTAAAGAACAAACACTTTACCACATTTCACGATTCAAATACATTACTCCACTGTGAAATTGATGAATATAAGTGATAACGGTATCAATCAAGAGAAGCACCTAGCAAAAGAAAGAAGTCTTTGCTAATAACTACAATAGTCAGAATGCTGGGAGTGGTGGTTCCCATCCAACAAAATCACACTCCATGGTAGAACAAACATAGCAGTCATCAAACGGAATCTCCCTGCTGAGAGGGAAGAAACATGTACCACAATTTGTGAAGCACATTGATTATTTTAGTGACCACTGGAATACGATTTTTAAAAATATAAAGCAAATGAAGGAGATAGCTAAACAAGAAGATTTATCACATTCCAAACATCCGTTATTCAGTAAGGTGCATGTGAAGTCCCATATGCACAAAAAACCCGTTGAATGGAGAATCTGCTTTGTGGCCATATAACCAGATGACCCGGCTGTAAAGAACAAACACTTTACCACATTTCACGATTCAAATACATTACTCCACTGTGAAATTGATGAATATAAGTGATAACGGTATCAATCAAGAGAAGCACCTAGCAAAAGAAAGAAGTCTTTGCTAATAACTACAAGAGTCAGAATGCTGGGAGTGGTGGGCCCCATCCAACAAAATCACACTCCATGGTAGAACAAACATAGCAGTCATCAAACGGAATCTCCCTGCTGAAAGGGAAGAAACATGTACCACAATTTGTGAAGCACATTGATTATTTTAGTGACCACTGGAATACGATTTTTAAAAATATAAAGCAAATGAAGGAGATAGCTAAACAAGAAGATTTATCACATTCCAAACATCCGTTATTCAGTAAGGTGCATGTGAAGTCCCATATGCACAAAAAACCCGTTGAATGGAGAATCTGCTTTGTGGCCATACAACCAGATGACCCTGCTGTAAAGAACAAACACTTTACCACATTTCACGATTCAAATACATTACTCCACTGTGAAATTGATGAATATAAGTGATAACGGTATCAATCAAGAGAAGCACCTAGCAAAAGAAAGAAGTCTTTGCTAATAACTACAAGAGTCAGAATGCTGGGAGTGGTGGTTCCCATCCAACAAAATCACACTCCATGGTAGAACAAACATAGCAGTCATCAAACGGAATCTCCCTGCTGAGAGGGAAGAAACATGTACCACAATTTGTGAAGCACATTGATTATTTTAGTGACCACTGGAATACGATTTTTAAAAATATAAAGCAAATGAAGGAGATACCTAACCAAGAAGATTTATCACATTCCAAACATCCGTTATTCAGTAAGGTGCATGTGAAGTCCCATATGCACAAAAAACCCGTTGAATGGAGAATCTGCTTTGTGGCCATACAACCAGATGACCCTGCTGTAAAGAACAAACACTTTACCACATTTCACGATTCAAATACATTACTCCACTGTGAAATTGATGAATATAAGTGATAACGGTATCAATCAAGAGAAGCACCTAGCAAAAGAAAGACGTCTTTGCTAATAACTACAATAGTCAGAATGCTGGGAGTGGTGGTTCCCATCCAACAAAATCACACTCCATGGTAGAACAAACATAGCAGTCATCAAACGGAATCTCCCTGCTGAGAGGGAAGAAACATGTACCACAATTTGTGAAGCACATTGATTATTTTAGTGACCACTGGAATACGATTTTTAAAAATATAAAGCAAATGAAGGAGATACCTAACCAAGAAGATTTATCACATTCCAAACATCCGTTATTCAGTAAGGTGCATGTGAAGTCCCATATGCACAAAAAACCCGTTGAATGGAGAATCTGCTTTGTGGCCATACAACCAGATGACCCTGCTGTAAAGAACAAACACTTTACCACATTTCACGATTCAAATACATTACTCCACTGTGAAATTGATGAATATAAGTGATAACGGTATCAATCAAGAGAAGCACCTAGCAAAAGAAAGAAGTCTTTGCTAATAACTACAATAGTCAGAATGCTGGGAGTGGTGGTTCCCATCCAACAAAATCACACTCCATGGTAGAACAAACATAGCAGTTATCAAACGGAATCTCCCTGCTGAGAGGGAAGAAACATGTACCACAATTTGTGAAGCACATTGATTATTTTAGTGACCACTGGAATACGATTTTTAAAAATATAAAGCAAATGAAGGAGATAGCTAAACAAGAAGATTTATCACATTCCAAACATCCGTTATTGAGTAAGGTGCATGTGAAGTCCCATATGCACAAAAAACCCGTTGAATGGAGAATCTGCTTTGTGGCCATACAACCAGATGACCCTGCTGTAAAGAACAAACACTTTACCACATTTCATGATTCAAATACATTACTCCACTGTGAAATTGATGAATATAAGTGATAACGGTATCAATTAAGAGAAGCACCTAGCAAAAGAAAGAAGCCTTTGCTAATAACTACAATAGTCAGAATGCTGGGAGTGGTGGTTCCCATCCAACAAAATCACACTCCATGGTAGAACAAACATAGCAGTCATCAAACGGAATCTCCCTGCTGAGAGGGAAGAAACATGTACCACAATTTGTGAAGCACATTGATTATTTTAGTGACCACTGGAATACGATTTTTAAAAATATAAAGCAAATGAAGGAGATAGCTAAACAAGAAGATTTATCACATTCCAAACATCCGTTATTCAGTAAGGTGCATGTGAAGTCCCATATGCACAAAAAACCCGTTGAATGGAGAATCTGCTTTGTGGCCATACAACCAGATGACCCTGCTGTAAAGAACAAACACTTTACCACATTTCACGATTCAAATACATTACTCCACTGTGAAGTTGATGAATATAAGTGATAACGGTATCAATCAAGAGAAGCACCTAGCAAAAGAAAGAAGTCTTTGCTAATAACTACAAGAGTCAGAATGCTGGGAGTGGTGGTTCCCATCCAACAAAATCACACTCCATGGTAGAACAAACATAGCAGTCATCAAACGGAATCTCCCTGCTGAGAGGGAAGAAACATGTACCACAATTTGTGAAGCACATTGATTATTTTAGTGACCACTGGAATACGATTTTTAAAAATATAAAGCAAATGAAGGAGATAGCTAAACAAGAAGATTTATCACATTCCAAACATCCGTTATTCAGTAAGGTGCATGTGAAGTCCCATATGCACAAAAAACCCGTTGAATGGAGAATCTGCTTTGTGGCCATACAACCAGATGACCCTGCTGTAAAGAACAAACACTTTACCACATTTCACGATTCAAATACATTACTCCACTGTGAAATTGATGAATATAAGTGATAACGGTATCAATCAAGAGAAGCACCTAGCAAAAGAAAGAAGTCTTTGCTAATAACTACAATAGTCAGAATGCTGGGAGTGGTGGTTCCCATCCAACAAAATCACACTCCATGGTAGAACAAACATAGCAGTCATCAAACGGAATCTCCCTGCTGAGAGGGAAGAAACATGTACCACAATTTGTGAAGCACATTGATATTTTAGTGACCACTGGAATACGATTTTTAAAAATATAAAGCAAATGAAGGAGATACCTAACCAAGAAGATTTATCACATTCCAAACATCCGTTATTCAGTAAGGTGCATGTGAAGTCCCATATGCACAAAAAACCCGTTGAATGGAGAATCTGCTTTGTGGCCATACAACCAGATGACCCTGCTGTAAAGAACAAACACTTTACCACATTTCACGATTCAAATACATTACTCCACTGTGAAATTGATGAATATAAGTGATAACGGTATCAATCAAGAGAAGCACCTAGCAAAAGAAAGAAGTCTTTGCTAATAACTACAATAGTCAGAATGCTGGGAGCAGTGGTTCCCATCCAACAAAATCACACTCCATGGTAGAACAAACATAGCAGTCATCAACCGCAATCTCCCTGCTGAGAGGGAAGAAACATGTACCACAATTTGTGAAGCACATTGATTATTTTAGTGACCACTGGAATACGATTTTTAAAAATATAAAGCAAATGAAGGAGATACCTAACCAAGAAGATTTATCACATTCCAAACATCCGTTATTCAGTAAGGTGCATGTGAAGTCCCATATGCACAAAAAACCCGTTGAATGGAGAATCTGCTTTGTGGCCATACAATCAGATGACCCTGCTGTAAAGAACAAACACTTTACCACATTTCACGATTCAAATACATTACTCCACTGTGAAATTGATGAATATAAGTGATAACGGTATCAATCAAGAGAAGCACCTAGCAAAAGAAAGAAGTCTTTGCTAATAACTACAAGAGTCAGAATGCTGGGAGTGGTGGTTCCCATCCAACAAAATCACACTCCATGGTAGAACAAACATAGCAGTTATCAAACGGAATCTCCCTGCTGAGAGGGAAGAAACATGTACCACAATTTGTGAAGCACATTGATTATTTTAGTGACCACTGGAATACGATTTTTAAAAATATAAAGCAAATGAAGGAGATAGCTAAACAAGAAGATTTATCACATTCCAAACATCCGTTATTCAGTAAGGTGCATGTGAAGTCCCATATGCACAAAAAACCCGTTGAATGGAGAATCTGCTTTGTGGCCATATAACCAGATGACCCTGCTGTAAAGAACAAACACTTTACCACATTTCACGATTCAAATACATTACTCCACTGTGAAATTGATGAATATAAGTGATAACGGTATCAATCAAGAGAAGCACCTAGCAAAAGAAAGAAGTCTTTGCTAATAACTACAAGAGTCAGAATGCTGGGAGTGGTGGGTCCCATCCAACAAAATCACACTCCATGGTAGAACAAACATAGCAGTCATCAAACGGAATCTCCCTGCTGAAAGGGAAGAAACATGTACCACAATTTGTGAAGCACATTGATTATTTTAGTGACCACTGGAATACGATTTTTAAAAATATAAAGCAAATGAAGGAGATAGCTAAACAAGAAGATTTATCACATTCCAAACATCCGTTATTCAGTAAGGTGCATGTGAAGTCCCATATGCACAAAAAACCCGTTGAATGGAGAATCTGCTTTGTGGCCATACAACCAGATGACCCTGCTGTAAAGAACAAACACTTTACCACATTTCACGATTCAAATACATTACTCCACTGTGAAATTGATGAATATAAGTGATAACGGTATCAATCAAGAGAAGCACCTAGCAAAAGAAAGAAGTCTTTGCTAATAACTACAATAGTAGGAATGCTGGGAGTGGTGGTTCCCATCCAACAAAATCACACTCCATGGTAGAACAAACATAGCAGTCATCAAACGGAATCTCCCTGCTGAGAGGGAAGAAACATGTACCACAATTTGTGAAGCACATTGATTATTTTAGTGACCACTGGAATACGATTTTTAAAAATATAAAGCAAATGAAGGAGATACCTAACCAAGAAGATTTATCACATTCCAAACATCCGTTATTCAGTAAGGTGCATGTGAAGTCCCATATGCACAAAAAACCCGTTGAATGGAGAATCTGCTTTGTGGCCATACAACCAGATGACCCTGCTGTAAAGAACAAACACTTTACCACATTTCACGATTCAAATACATTACTCCACTGTGAAATTGATGAATATAAGTGATAACGGTATCAATCAAGAGAAGCACCTAGCAAAAGAAAGAAGTCTTTGCTAATAACTACAAGAGTCAGAATGCTGGGAGTGGTGGTTCCCATCCAACAAAATCACACTCCATGGTAGAACAAACATAGCAGTCATCAAACGGAATCTCCCTGCTGAGAGGGAAGAAACATGTACCACAATTTGTGAAGCACATTGATTATTTTAGTGACCACTGGAATACGATTTTTAAAAATATAAAGCAAATGAAGGAGATAGCTAAACAAGAAGATTTATCACATTCCAAACATCCGTTATTCAGTAAGGTGCATGTGAAGTCCCATATGCACAAAAAACCCGTTGAATGGAGAATCTGCTTTGTGGCCATACAACCAGATGACCCTGCTGTAAAGAACAAACACTTTACCACATTTCACGATTCAAATACATTACTCCACTGTGAAATTGATGAATATAAGTGATAACGGTATCAATCAAGAGAAGCACCTAGCAAAAGAAAGAAGTCTTTGCTAATAACTACAATAGTCAGAATGCTGGGAGTGGTGGTTCCCATCCAACAAAATCACACTCCATGGTAGAACAAACATAGCAGTCATCAAACGGAATCTCCCTGCTGAGAGGGAAGAAACATGTACCACAATTTGTGAAGCACATTGATTATTTTAGTGACCACTGGAATACGATTTTTAAAAATATAAAGCAAATGAAGGAGATACCTAACCAAGAAGATTTATCACATTCCAAACATCCGTTATTCAGTAAGGTGCATGTGAAGTCCCATATGCACAAAAAACCCGTTGAATGGAGAATCTGCTTTGTGGCCATACAACCAGATGACCCTGCTGTAAAGAACAAACACTTTACCACATTTCACGATTCAAATACATTACTCCACTGTGAAATTGATGAATATAAGTGATAACGGTATCAATCAAGAGAAGCACCTAGCAAAAGAAAGACGTCTTTGCTAATAACTACAATAGTCAGAATGCTGGGAGTGGTGGTTCCCATCCAACAAAATCACACTCCATGGTAGAACAAACATAGCAGTCATCAAACGGAATCTCCCTGCTGAGAGGGAAGAAACATGTACCACAATTTGTGAAGCACATTGATTATTTTAGTGACCACTGGAATACGATTTTTAAAAATATAAAGCAAATGAAGGAGATACCTAACCAAGAAGATTTATCACATTCCAAACATCCGTTATTCAGTAAGGTGCATGTGAAGTCCCATATGCACAAAAAACCCGTTGAATGGAGAATCTGCTTTGTGGCCATACAACCAGATGACCCTGCTGTAAAGAACAAACACTTTACCACATTTCACGATTCAAATACATTACTCCACTGTGAAATTGATGAATATAAGTGATAACGGTATCAATCAAGAGAAGCACCTAGCAAAAGAAAGAAGTCTTTGCTAATAACTACAATAGTCAGAATGCTGGGAGTGGTGGTTCCCATCCAACAAAATCACACTCCATGGTAGAACAAACATAGCAGTTATCAAACGGAATCTCCCTGCTGAGAGGGAAGAAACATGTACCACAATTTGTGAAGCACATTGATTATTTTAGTGACCACTGGAATACGATTTTTAAAAATATAAAGCAAATGAAGGAGATAGCTAAACAAGAAGATTTATCACATTCCAAACATCCGTTATTCAGTAAGGTGCATGTGAAGTCCCATATGCACAAAAAACCCGTTGAATGGAGAATCTGCTTTGTGGCCATACAACCAGATGACCCTGCTGTAAAGAACAAACACTTTACCACATTTCACGATTCAAATACATTACTCCACTGTGAAATTGATGAATATAAGTGATAACGGTATCAATTAAGAGAAGCACCTAGCAAAAGAAAGAAGCCTTTGCTAATAACTACAATAGTCAGAATGCTGGGAGTGGTGGTTCCCATCCAACAAAATCACACTCCATGGTAGAACAAACATAGCAGTCATCAAACGGAATCTCCCTGCTGAGAGGGAAGAAACATGTACCACAATTTGTGAAGCACATTGATTATTTTAGTGACCACTGGAATACGATTTTTAAAAATATAAAGCAAATGAAGGAGATAGCTAAACAAGAAGATTTATCACATTCCAAACATCCGTTATTCAGTAAGGTGCATGTGAAGTCCCATATGCACAAAAAACCCGTTGAATGGAGAATCTGCTTTGTGGCCATACAACCAGATGACCCTGCTGTAAAGAACAAACACTTTACCACATTTCACGATTCAAATACATTACTCCACTGTGAAATTGATGAATATAAGTGATAACGGTATCAATCAAGAGAAGCACCTAGCAAAAGAAAGAAGTCTTTGCTAATAACTACAAGAGTCAGAATGCTGGGAGTGGTGGTTCCCATCCAACAAAATCACACTCCATGGTAGAACAAACATAGCAGTCATCAAACGGAATCTCCCTGCTGAGAGGGAAGAAACATGTACCACAATTTGTGAAGCACATTGATTATTTTAGTGACCACTGGAATACGATTTTTAAAAATATAAAGCAAATGAAGGAGATAGCTAAACAAGAAGATTTATCACATTCCAAACAACCGTTATTCAGTAAGGTGCATGTGAAGTCCCATATGCACAAAAAACCCGTTGAATGGAGAATCTGCTTTGTGGCCATACAACCAGATGACCCTGCTGTAAAGAACAAACACTTTACCACATTTCACGATTCAAATACATTACTCCACTGTGAAATTGATGAATATAAGTGATAACGGTATCAATCAAGAGAAGCACCTAGCAAAAGAAAGAAGTCTTTGCTAATAACTACAATAGTCAGAATGCTGGGAGTGGTGGTTCCCATCCAACAAAATCACACTCCATGGTAGAACAAACATAGCAGTCATCAAACAGAATCTCCCTGCTGAGAGGGAAGAAACATGTACCACAATTTGTGAAGCACATTGATATTTTAGTGACCACTGGAATACGATTTTTAAAAATATAAAGCAAATGAAGGAGATACCTAACCAAGAAGATTTATCACATTCCAAACATCCGTTATTCAGTAAGGTGCATGTGAAGTCCCATATGCACAAAAAACCCGTTGAATGGAGAATCTGCTTTGTGGCCATACAACCAGATGACCCTGCTGTAAAGAACAAACACTTTACCACATTTCACGATTCAAATACATTACTCCACTGTGAAATTGATGAATATAAGTGATAACGGTATCAATCAAGAGAAGCACCTAGCAAAAGAAAGAAGTCTTTGCTAATAACTACAATAGTCAGAATGCTGGGAGCGGTGGTTCCCATCCAACAAAATCACACTCCATGGTAGAACAAACATAGCAGTCATCAAACGGAATCTCCCTGCTGAGAGGGAAGAAACATGTACCACAATTTGTGAAGCACATTGATTATTTTAGTGACCACTGGAATACGATTTTTAAAAATATAAAGCAAATGAAGGAGATACCTAACCAAGAAGATTTATCACATTCCAAACATCCGTTATTCAGTAAGGTGCATGTGAAGTCCCATATGCACAAAAAACCCGTTGAATGGAGAATCTGCTTTGTGGCCATACAACCAGATGACCCTGCTGTAAAGAACAAACACTTTACCACATTTCACGATTCAAATACATTACTCCACTGTGAAATTGATGAATATAAGTGATAACGGTATCAATCAAGAGAAGCACCTAGCAAAAGAAAGAAGTCTTTGCTAATAACTACAATAGTAGGAATGCTGGGAGTGGTGGTTCCCATCCAACAAAATCACACTCCATGGTAGAACAAACATAGCAGTCATCAAACGGAATCTCCCTGCTGAGAGGGAAGAAACATGTACCACAATTTGTGAAGCACATTCATTATTTTAGTGACCACTGGAATACGATTTTTAAAAATATAAAGCAAATGAAGGAGATACCTAACCAAGAAGATTTATCACATTCCAAACATCCGTTATTCAGTAAGGTGCATGTGAAGTCCCATATGCACAAAAAACCCGTTGAATGGAGAATCTGCTTTGTGGCCATACAACCAGATGACCCTGCTGTAAAGAACAAACACTTTACCACATTTCACGATTCAAATACATTACTCCACTGTGAAATTGATGAATATAAGTGATAACGGTATCAATCAAGAGAAGCACCTAGCAAAAGAAAGAAGTCTTTGCTAATAACTACAAGAGTCAGAATGCTGGGAGTGGTGGTTCCCATCCAACAAAATCACACTCCATGGTAGAACAAACATAGCAGTCATCAAACGGAATCTCCCTGCTGAGAGGGAAGAAACATGTACCACAATTTGTGAAGCACATTGATTATTTTAGTGACCACTGGAATACGATTTTTAAAAATATAAAGCAAATGAAGGAGATAGCTAAACAAGAAGATTTATCACATTCCAAACATCCGTTATTCAGTAAGGTGCATGTGAAGTCCCATATGCACAAAAAACCCGTTGAATGGAGAATCTGCTTTGTGGCCATACAACCAGATGACCCTGCTGTAAAGAACAAACACTTTACCACATTTCACGATTCAAATACATTACTCCACTGTGAAATTGATGAATATAAGTGATAACGGTATCAATCAAGAGAAGCACCTAGCAAAAGAAAGAAGTCTTTGCTAATAACTACAATAGTCAGAATGCTGGGAGTGGTGGTTCCCATCCAACAAAATCACACTCCATGGTAGAACAAACATAGCAGTCATCAAACGGAATCTCCCTGCTGAGAGGGAAGAAACATGTACCACAATTTGTGAAGCACATTGATTATTTTAGTGACCACTGGAATACGATTTTTAAAAATATAAAGCAAATGAAGGAGATACCTAACCAAGAAGATTTATCACATTCCAAACATCCGTTATTCAGTAAGGTGCATGTGAAGTCCCATATGCACAAAAAACCCGTTGAATGGAGAATCTGCTTTGTGGCCATACAACCAGATGACCCTGCTGTAAAGAACAAACACTTTACCACATTTCACGATTCAAATACATTACTCCACTGTGAAATTGATGAATATAAGTGATAACGGTATCAATCAAGAGAAGCACCTAGCAAAAGAAAGACGTCTTTGCTAATAACTACAATAGTCAGAATGCTGGGAGTGGTGGTTCCCATCCAACAAAATCACACTCCATGGTAGAACAAACATAGCAGTCATCAAACGGAATCTCCCTGCTGAGAGGGAAGAAACATGTACCACAATTTGTGAAGCACATTGATTATTTTAGTGACCACTGGAATACGATTTTTAAAAATATAAAGCAAATGAAGGAGATACCTAACCAAGAAGATTTATCACATTCCAAACATCCGTTATTCAGTAAGGTGCATGTGAAGTCCCATATGCACAAAAAACCCGTTGAATGGAGAATCTGCTTTGTGGCCATACAACCAGATGACCCTGCTGTAAAGAACAAACACTTTACCACATTTCACGATTCAAATACATTACTCCACTGTGAAATTGATGAATATAAGTGATAACGGTATCAATCAAGAGAAGCACCTAGCAAAAGAAAGAAGTCTTTGCTAATAACTACAATAGTCAGAATGCTGGGAGTGGTGGTTCCCATCCAACAAAATCACACTCCATGGTAGAACAAACATAGCAGTTATCAAACGGAATCTCCCTGCTGAGAGGGAAGAAACATGTACCACAATTTGTGAAGCACATTGATTATTTTAGTGACCACTGGAATACGATTTTTAAAAATATAAAGCAAATGAAGGAGATAGCTAAACAAGAAGATTTATCACATTCCAAACATCCGTTATTCAGTAAGGTGCATGTGAAGTCCCATATGCACAAAAAACCCGTTGAATGGAGAATCTGCTTTGTGGCCATACAACCAGATGACCCTGCTGTAAAGAACAAACACTTTACCACATTTCACGATTCAAATACATTACTCCACTGTGAAATTGATGAATATAAGTGATAACGGTATCAATTAAGAGAAGCACCTAGCAAAAGAAAGAAGCCTTTGCTAATAACTACAATAGTCAGAATGCTGGGAGTGGTGGTTCCCATCCAACAAAATCACACTCCATGGTAGAACAAACATAGCAGTCATCAAACGGAATCTCCCTGCTGAGAGGGAAGAAACATGTACCACAATTTGTGAAGCACATTGATTATTTTAGTGACCACTGGAATACGATTTTTAAAAATATAAAGCAAATGAAGGAGATAGCTAAACAAGAAGATTTATCACATTCCAAACATCCGTTATTCAGTAAGGTGCATGTGAAGTCCCATATGCACAAAAAACCCGTTGAATGGAGAATCTGCTTTGTGGCCATACAACCAGATGACCCTGCTGTAAAGAACAAACACTTTACCACATTTCACGATTCAAATACATTACTCCACTGTGAAATTGATGAATATAAGTGATAACGGTATCAATCAAGAGAAGCACCTAGCAAAAGAAAGAAGTCTTTGCTAATAACTACAAGAGTCAGAATGCTGGGAGTGGTGGTTCCCATCCAACAAAATCACACTCCATGGTAGAACAAACATAGCAGTCATCAAACGGAATCTCCCTGCTGAGAGGGAAGAAACATGTACCACAATTTGTGAAGCACATTGATTATTTTAGTGACCACTGGAATACGATTTTTAAAAATATAAAGCAAATGAAGGAGATAGCTAAACAAGAAGATTTATCACATTCCAAACAACCGTTATTCAGTAAGGTGCATGTGAAGTCCCATATGCACAAAAAACCCGTTGAATGGAGAATCTGCTTTGTGGCCATACAACCAGATGACCCTGCTGTAAAGAACAAACACTTTACCACATTTCACGATTCAAATACATTACTCCACTGTGAAATTGATGAATATAAGTGATAACGGTATCAATCAAGAGAAGCACCTAGCAAAAGAAAGAAGTCTTTGCTAATAACTACAATAGTCAGAATGCTGGGAGTGGTGGTTCCCATCCAACAAAATCACACTCCATGGTAGAACAAACATAGCAGTCATCAAACAGAATCTCCCTGCTGAGAGGGAAGAAACATGTACCACAATTTGTGAAGCACATTGATATTTTAGTGACCACTGGAATACGATTTTTAAAAATATAAAGCAAATGAAGGAGATACCTAACCAAGAAGATTTATCACATTCCAAACATCCGTTATTCAGTAAGGTGCATGTGAAGTCCCATATGCACAAAAAACCCGTTGAATGGAGAATCTGCTTTGTGGCCATACAACCAGATGACCCTGCTGTAAAGAACAAACACTTTACCACATTTCACGATTCAAATACATTACTCCACTGTGAAATTGATGAATATAAGTGATAACGGTATCAATCAAGAGAAGCACCTAGCAAAAGAAAGAAGTCTTTGCTAATAACTACAATAGTCAGAATGCTGGGAGCGGTGGTTCCCATCCAACAAAATCACACTCCATGGTAGAACAAACATAGCAGTCATCAAACGGAATCTCCCTGCTGAGAGGGAAGAAACATGTACCACAATTTGTGAAGCACATTGATTATTTTAGTGACCACTGGAATACGATTTTTAAAAATATAAAGCAAATGAAGGAGATACCTAACCAAGAAGATTTATCACATTCCAAACATCCGTTATTCAGTAAGGTGCATGTGAAGTCCCATATGCACAAAAAACCCGTTGAATGGAGAATCTGCTTTGTGGCCATACAACCAGATGACCCTGCTGTAAAGAACAAACACTTTACCACATTTCACGATTCAAATACATTACTCCACTGTGAAATTGATGAATATAAGTGATAACGGTATCAATCAAGAGAAGCACCTAGCAAAAGAAAGAAGTCTTTGCTAATAACTACAATAGTCAGAATGCTGGGAGTGGTGGTTCCCATCCAACAAAATCACACTCCATGGTAGAACAAACATAGCAGTCATCAAACGGAATCGCCCTGCTGAGAGGGAAGAAACATGTACCACAATTTGTGAAGCACATTGATTATTTTAGTGACCACTGGAATACGATTTTTAAAAATATAAAGCAAATGAAGGAGATACCTAACCAAGAAGATTTATCACATTCCAAACATCCGTTATTCAGTAAGGTGCATGTGAAGTCCCATATGCACAAAAAACCCGTTGAATGGAGAATCTGCTTTGTGGCCATACAACCAGATGACCCTGCTGTAAAGAACAAACACTTTACCACATTTCACGATTCAAATACATTACTCCACTGTGAAATTGATGAATATAAGTGATAACGGTATCAATCAAGAGAAGCACCTAGCAAAAGAAAGAAGTCTTTGCTAATAACTACAATAGTCAGAATGCTGGGAGTGGTGGTTCCCATCCAACAAAATCACACTCCATGGTAGAACAAACATAGCAGTTATCAAACGGAATCTCCCTGGTGAGAGGGAAGAAACATGTACCACAATTTGTGAAGCACATTGATTATTTTAGTGACCACTGGAATACGATTTTTAAAAATATAAAGCAAATGAAGGAGATAGCTAAACAAGAAGATTTATCACATTCCAAACATCCGTTATTCAGTAAGGTGCATGTGAAGTCCCATATGCACAAAAAACCCGTTGAATGGAGAATCTGCTTTGTGGCCATACAACCAGATGACCCTGCTGTAAAGAACAAACACTTTACCACATTTCACGATTCAAATACATTACTCCACTGTGAAATTGATGAATATAAGTGATAACGGTATCAATCAAGAGAAGCACCTAGCAAAAGAAAGAAGTCTTTGCTAATAACTACAATAGTCAGAATGCTGGGAGTGGTGGTTCCCATCCAACAAAATCACACTCCATGGTAGAACAAACATAGCAGTCATCAAACGGAATCTCCCTGCTGAGAGGGAAGAAACATGTACCACAATTTGTGAAGCACATTGATTATTTTAGTGACCACTGGAATACGATTTTTAAAAATATAAAGCAAATGAAGGAGATAGCTAAACAAGAAGATTTATCACATTCCAAACATCCGTTATTCAGTAAGGTGCATGTGAAGTCCCATATGCACAAAAAAACCGTTGAATGGAGAATCTGCTTTGTGGCCATACAACCAGATGACCCTGCTGTAAAGAACAAACACTTTACCACATTTCACGATTCAAATACATTACTCCACTGTGAAATTGATGAATATAAGTGATAACGGTATCAATCAAGAGAAGCACCTAGCAAAAGAAAGAAGTCTTTGCTAATAACTACAATAGTCAGAATGCTGGGAGTGGTGGTTCCCATCCAACAAAATCACACTCCATGGTAGAACAAACATAGCAGTCATCAAACGGAATCTCCCTGCTGAGAGGGAAGAAACATGTACCACAATTTGTGAAGCACATTGATTATTTTAGTGACCACTGGAATACGATTTTTAAAAATATAAAGCAAATGAAGGAGATAGCTAAACAAGAAGATTTATCACATTCCAAACATCCGTTATTCAGTAAGGTGCATGTGAAGTCCCATATGCACAAAAAACCCGTTGAATGGAGAATCTGCTTTGTGGCCATACAACCAGATGACCCTGCTGTAAAGAACAAACACTTTACCACATTTCACGATTCAAATACATTACTCCACTGTGAAATTGATGAATATAAGTGATAACGGTATCAATCAAGAGAAGCACCTAGCAAAAGAAAGAAGTCTTTGCTAATAACTACAAGAGTCAGAATGCTGGGAGTGGTGGGTCCCATCCAACAAAATCACACTCCATGGTAGAACAAACATAGCAGTTATCAAACGGAATCTCCCTGCTGAGAGGGAAGAAACATGTACCACAATTTGTGAAGCACATTGATTATTTTAGTGACCACTGGAATACGATTTTTAAAAATATAAAGCAAATGAAGGAGATAGCTAAACAAGAAGATTTATCACATTCCAAACATCCGTTATTCAGTAAGGTGCATGTGAAGTCCCATATGCACAAAAAACCCGTTGAATGGAGAATCTGCTTTGTGGCCATACAACCAGATGACCCTGCTGTAAAGAACAAACACTTTACCACATTTCACGATTCAAATACATTACTCCACTGTGAAATTGATGAATATAAGTGATAACGGTATCAATCAAGAGAAGCACCTAGCAAAAGAAAGAAGTCTTTGCTAATAACTACAATAGTAGGAATGCTGGGAGTGGTGGTTCCCATCCAACAAAATCACACTCCATGGTAGAACAAACATAGCAGTCATCAAACGGAATCTCCCTGCTGAGAGGGAAGAAACATGTACCACAATTTGTGAAGCACATTGATTATTTTAGTGACCACTGGAATACGATTTTTAAAAATATAAAGCAAATGAAGGAGATAGCTAAACAAGAAGATTTATCACATTCCAAACATCCGTTATTCAGTAAGGTGCATGTGAAGTCCCATATGCACAAAAAACCCGTTGAATGGGGAATCTGCTTTGTGGCCATACAACCAGATGACCCTGCTGTAAAGAACAAACACTTCACCACATTTCACGATTCAAATACATTACTCCACTGTGAAATTGATGAATATAAGTGATAACGGTATCAATCAAGAGAAGCACCTAGCAAAAGAAAGAAGTCTTTGCTAATAACTACAATAGTCAGAATGCTGGGAGTGGTGGTTCCCATCCAACAAAATCACACTCCATGGTAGAACAAACATAGCAGTCATCAAACGGAATCTCCCTGCTGAGAGGGAAGAAACATGTACCACAATTTGTGAAGCACATTGATTATTTTAGTGACCACTGGAATACGATTTTTAAAAATATAAAGCAAATGAAGGAGATACCTAACCAAGAAGATTTATCACATTCCAAACATCCGTTATTCAGTAAGGTGCATGTGAAGTCCCATATGCACAAAAAACCCGTTGAATGGAGAATCTGCTTTGTGGCCATACAACCAGATGACCCTGCTGTAAAGAACAAACACTTTACCACATTTCACGATTCAAATACATTACTCCACTGTGAAATTGATGAATATAAGTGATAACGGTATCAATCAAGAGAAGCACCTAGCAAAAGAAAGAAGTCTTTGCTAATAACTACAATAGTCAGAATGCTGGGAGTGGTGGTTCCCATCCAACAAAATCACACTCCATGGTAGAACAAACATAGCAGTCATCAAACGGAATCTCCCTGCTGAGAGGGAAGAAACATGTACCACAATTTGTGAAGCACATTGATTATTTTAGTGACCACTGGAATACGATTTTTAAAAATATAAAGCAAATGAAGGAGATACCTAACCAAGAAGATTTATCACATTCCAAACATCCGTTATTCAGTAAGGTGCATGTGAAGTCCCATATGCACAAAAAACCCGTTGAATGGAGAATCTGCTTTGTGGCCATACAACCAGATGACCCTGCTGTAAAGAACAAACACTTTACCACATTTCACGATTCAAATACATTACTCCACTGTGAAATTGATGAATATAAGTGATAACGGTATCAATCAAGAGAAGCACCTAGCAAAAGAAAGAATTCTTTGCTAATAACTACAATAGTCAGAATGCTGGGAGTGGTGGTTCCCATCCAACAAAATCACACTCCATGGTAGAACAAACATAGCAGTCATCAAACGGAATCTCCCTGCTGAGAGGGAAGAAACATGTACCACAATTTGTGAAGCACATTGATTATTTTAGTGACCACTGGAATACGATTTTTAAAAATATAAAGCAAATGAAGGAGATAGCTAAACAAGAAGATTTATCACATTCCAAACATCCGTTATTCAGTAAGGTGCATGTGAAGTCCCATATGCACAAAAAACCCGTTGAATGGAGAATCTGCTTTGTGGCCATACAACCAGATGACCCTGCTGTAAAGAACAAACACTTTACCACATTTCACGATTCAAATACATTACTCCACTGTGAAATTGATGAATATAAGTGATAACGGTATCAATCAAGAGAAGCACCTAGCAAAAGAAAGAATTCTTTGCTAATAACTACAATAGTCAGAATGCTGGGAGTGGTGGTTCCCATCCAACAAAATCACACTCCATGGTAGAACAAACATAGCAGTCATCAAACGGAATCTCCCTGCTGAGAGGGAAGAAACATGTACCACAATTTGTGAAGCACATTGATTATTTTAGTGACCACTGGAATACGATTTTTAAAAATATAAAGCAAATGAAGGAGATAGCTAAACAAGAAGATTTATCACATTCCAAACATCCGTTATTGAGTAAGGTGCATGTGAAGTCCCATATGCACAAAAAACCCGTTGAATGGAGAATCTGCTTTGTGGCCATACAACCAGATGACCCTGCTGTAAAGAACAAACACTTTACCACATTTCACGATTCAAATACATTACTCCACTGTGAAATTGATGAATATAAGTGATAACGGTATCAATTAAGAGAAGCACCTAGCAAAAGAAAGAAGCCTTTGCTAATAACTACAATAGTCAGAATGCTGGGAGTGGTGGTTCCCATCCAACAAAATCACACTCCATGGTAGAACAAACATAGCAGTCATCAAACGGAATCTCCCTGCTGAGAGGGAAGAAACATGTACCACAATTTGTGAAGCACATTGATTATTTTAGTGACCACTGGAATACGATTTTTAAAAATATAAAGCAAATGAAGGAGATAGCTAAACAAGAAGATTTATCACATTCCAAACATCCGTTATTCAGTAAGGTGCATGTGAAGTCCCATATGCACAAAAAACCCGTTGAATGGAGAATCTGCTTTGTGGCCATACAACCAGATGACCCTGCTGTAAAGAACAAACACTTTACCACATTTCACGATTCAAATACATTACTCCACTGTGAAATTGATGAATATAAGTGATAACGGTATCAATCAAGAGAAGCACCTAGCAAAAGAAAGAAGTCTTTGCTAATAACTACAAGAGTCAGAATGCTGGGAGTGGTGGGTCCCATCCAACAAAATCACACTCCATGGTAGAACAAACATAGCAGTCATCAAACGGAATCTCCCTGCTGAGAGGGAAGAAACATGTACCACAATTTGTGAAGCACATTGATTATTTTAGTGACCACTGGAATACGATTTTTAAAAATATAAAGCAAATGAAGGAGATAGCTAAACAAGAAGATTTATCACATTCCAAACATCCGTTATTCAGTAAGGTGCATGTGAAGTCCCATATGCACAAAAAACCCGTTGAATGGAGAATCTGCTTTGTGGCCATACAACCAGATGACCCTGCTGTAAAGAACAAACACTTTACCACATTTCACGATTCAAATACATTACTCCACTGTGAAATTGATGAATATAAGTGATAACGGTATCAATCAAGAGAAGCACCTAGCAAAAGAAAGAAGTCTTTGCTAATAACTACAATAGTCAGAATGCTGGGAGTGGTGGTTCCCATCCAACAAAATCACACTCCATGGTAGAACAAACATAGCAGTCATCAAACGGAATCTCCCTGCTGAGAGGGAAGAAACATGTACCACAATTTGTGAAGCACATTGATATTTTAGTGACCACTGGAATACGATTTTTAAAAATATAAAGCAAATGAAGGAGATACCTAACCAAGAAGATTTATCACATTCCAAACATCCGTTATTCAGTAAGGTGCATGTGAAGTCCCATATGCACAAAAAACCCGTTGAATGGAGAATCTGCTTTGTGGCCATACAACCAGATGACCCTGCTGTAAAGAACAAACACTTTACCACATTTCACGATTCAAATACATTACTCCACTGTGAAATTGATGAATATAAGTGATAACGGTATTAATCAAGAGAAGCACCTAGCAAAAGAAAGAAGTATTTGCTAATAACTACAATAGTCAGAATGCTGGGAGCGGTGGTTCTCATCCAACAAAATCACACTCCATGGTAGAACAAACATAGCAGTCATCAAACGGAATCTCCCTGCTGAGAGGGAAGAAACATGTACCACAATTTGTGAAGCACATTGATTATTTTAGTGACCACTGGAATACGATTTTTAAAAATATAAAGCAAATGAAGGAGATACCTAACCAAGAAGATTTATCACATTCCAAACATCCGTTATTCAGTAAGGTGCATGTGAAGTCCCATATGCACAAAAAACCCGTTGAATGGAGAATCTGCTTTGTGGCCATACAACCAGATGACCCTGCTGTAAAGAACAAACACTTTACCACATTTCACGATTCAAATACATTACTCCACTGTGAAATTGATGAATATAAGTGATAACGGTATCAATCAAGAGAAGCACCTAGCAAAAGAAAGAAGTCTTTGCTAATAACTACAATAGTCAGAATGCTGGGAGTGGTGGTTCCCATCCAACAAAATCACACTCCATGGTAGAACAAACATAGCAGTTATCAAACGGAATCTCCCTGCTGAGAGGGAAGAAACATGTACCACAATTTGTGAAGCACATTGATTATTTTAGTGACCACTGGAATACGATTTTTAAAAATATAAAGCAAATGAAGGAGATACCTAACCAAGAAGATTTATCACATTCCAAACATCCGTTATTCAGTAAGGTGCATGTGAAGTCCCATATGCACAAAAAACCCGTTGAATGGAGAATCTGCTTTGTGGCCATACAACCAGATGACCCTGCTGTAAAGAACAAACACTTTACCACATTTCACGATTCAAATACATTACTCCACTGTGAAATTGATGAATATAAGTGATAACGGTATCAATCAAGAGAAGCACCTAGCAAAAGAAAGAAGTCTTTGCTAATAACTACAATAGTCAGAATGCTGGGAGTGGTGGTTCCCATCCAACAAAATCACACTCCATGGTAGAACAAACATAGCAGTCATCAAACGGAATCTCCCTGCTGAGAGGGAAGAAACATGTACCACAATTTGTGAAGCACATTGATTATTTTAGTGACCACTGGAATACGATTTTTAAAAATATAAAGCAAATGAAGGAGATAGCTAAACAAGAAGATTTATCACATTCCAAACATCCGTTATTCAGTAAGGTGCATGTGAAGTCCCATATGCACAAAAAACCCGTTGAATGGAGAATCTGCTTTGTGGCCATATAACCAGATGACCCTGCTGTAAAGAACAAACACTTTACCACATTTCACGATTCAAATACATTACTCCACTGTGAAATTGATGAATATAAGTGATAACGGTATCAATCAAGAGAAGCACCTAGCAAAAGAAAGAAGTCTTTGCTAATAACTACAAGAGTCAGAATGCTGGGAGTGGTGGGTCCCATCCAACAAAATCACACTCCATGGTAGAACAAACATAGCAGTCATCAAACGGAATCTCCCTGCTGAGAGGGAAGAAACATGTACCACAATTTGTGAAGCACATTGATTATTTTAGTGACCACTGGAATACGATTTTTAAAAATATAAAGCAAATGAAGGAGATACCTAACCAAGAAGATTTATCACATTCCAAACATCCGTTATTCAGTAAGGTGCATGTGAAGTCCCATATGCACAAAAAACCCGTTGAATGGAGAATCTGCTTTGTGGCCATACAACCAGATGACCCTGCTGTAAAGAACAAACACTTTACCACATTTCACGATTCAAATACATTACTCCACTGTGAAATTGATGAATATAAGTGATAACAGTATCAATCAAGAGAAGCACCTAGCAAAAGAAAGAAGTCTTTGCTAATAACTACAAGAGTCAGAATGCTGGGAGTGGTGGTTCCCATCCAACAAAATCACACTCCATGGTAGAACAAACATAGCAGTCATCAAACGGAATCTCCCTGCTGAGAGGGAAGAAACATGTACCACAATTTGTGAAGCACATTGATTATTTTAGTGACCACTGGAATACGATTTTTAAAAATATAAAGCAAATGAAGGAGATAGCTAAACAAGAAGATTTATCACATTCCAAACATCCGTTATTCAGTAAGATGCATGTGAAGTCCCATATGCACAAAAAACCCGTTGAATGGAGAATCTGCTTTGTGGCCATACAACCAGATGACCCTGCTGTAAAGAACAAACACTTTACCACATTTCACGATTCAAATACATTACTCCACTGTGAAATTGATGAATATAAGTGATAACGGTATCAATCAAGAGAAGCACCTAGCAAAAGAAAGAAGTCTTTGCTAATAACTACAATAGTCAGAATGCTGGGAGTGGTGGTTCCCATCCAACAAAATCACACTCCATGGTAGAACAAACATAGCAGTCATCAAACGGAATCTCCCTGCTGAGAGGGAAGAAACATGTACCACAATTTGTGAAGCACATTGATTATTTTAGTGACCACTGGAATACGATTTTTAAAAATATAAAGCAAATGAAGGAGATAGCTAAACAAGAAGATTTATCACATTCCAAACATCCGTTATTCAGTAAGATGCATGTGAAGTCCCATATGCACAAAAAACCCGTTGAATGGAGAATCTGCTTTGTGGCCATACAACCAGATGACCCTGCTGTAAAGAACAAACACTTTACCACATTTCACGATTCAAATACATTACTCCACTGTGAAATTGATGAATATAAGTGATAACGGTATCAATCAAGAGAAGCACCTAGCAAAAGAAAGAAGTCTTTGCTAATAACTACAATAGTCAGAATGCTGGGAGTGGTGGTTCCCATCCAACAAAATCACACTCCATGGTAGAACAAACATAGCAGTCATCAAACGGAATCTCCCTGCTGAGAGGGAAGAAACATGTACCACAATTTGTGAAGCACATTGATTATTTTAGTGACCACTGGAATACGATTTTTAAAAATATAAAGCAAATGAAGGAGATACCTAACCAAGAAGATTTATCACATTCCAAACATCCGTTATTCAGTAAGGTGCATGTGAAGTCCCATATGCACAAAAAACCCGTTGAATGGAGAATCTGCTTTGTGGCCATACAACCAGATGACCCTGCTGTAAAGAACAAACACTTTACCACATTTCACGATTCAAATACATTACTCCACTGTGAAATTGATGAATATAAGTGATAACGGTATCAATCAAGAGAAGCACCTAGCAAAAGAAAGACGTCTTTGCTAATAACTACAATAGTCAGAATGCTGGGAGTGGTGGTTCCCATCCAACAAAATCACACTCCATGGTAGAACAAACATAGCAGTCATCAAACGGAATCTCCCTGCTGAGAGGGAAGAAACATGTACCACAATTTGTGAAGCACATTGATTATTTTAGTGACCACTGGAATACGATTTTTAAAAATATAAAGCAAATGAAGGAGATAGCTAAACAAGAAGATTTATCACATTCCAAACATCCGTTATTCAGTAAGATGCATGTGAAGTCCCATATGCACAAAAAACCCGTTGAATGGAGAATCTGCTTTGTGGCCATACAACCAGATGACCCTGCTGTAAAGAACAAACACTTTACCACATTTCACGATTCAAATACATTACTCCACTGTGAAATTGATGAATATAAGTGATAACGGTATCAATCAAGAGAAGCACCTAGCAAAAGAAAGAAGTCTTTGCTAATAACTACAATAGTCAGAATGCTGGGAGTGGTGGTTCCCATCCAACAAAATCACACTCCATGGTAGAACAAACATAGCAGTCATCAAACGGAATCTCCCTGCTGAGAGGGAAGAAACATGTACCACAATTTGTGAAGCACATTGATTATTTTAGTGACCACTGGAATACGATTTTTAAAAATATAAAGCAAATGAAGGAGATAGCTAAACAAGAAGATTTATCACATTCCAAACATCCGTTATTCAGTAAGATGCATGTGAAGTCCCATATGCACAAAAAACCCGTTGAATGGAGAATCTGCTTTGTGGCCATACAACCAGATGACCCTGCTGTAAAGAACAAACACTTTACCACATTTCACGATTCAAATACATTACTCCACTGTGAAATTGATGAATATAAGTGATAACGGTATCAATCAAGAGAAGCACCTAGCAAAAGAAAGAAGTCTTTGCTAATAACTACAATAGTCAGAATGCTGGGAGTGGTGGTTCCCATCCAACAAAATCACACTCCATGGTAGAACAAACATAGCAGTCATCAAACGGAATCTCCCTGCTGAGAGGGAAGAAACATGTACCACAATTTGTGAAGCACATTGATTATTTTAGTGACCACTGGAATACGATTTTTAAAAATATAAAGCAAATGAAGGAGATACCTAACCAAGAAGATTTATCACATTCCAAACATCCGTTATTCAGTAAGGTGCATGTGAAGTCCCATATGCACAAAAAACCCGTTGAATGGAGAATCTGCTTTGTGGCCATACAACCAGATGACCCTGCTGTAAAGAACAAACACTTTACCACATTTCACGATTCAAATACATTACTCCACTGTGAAATTGATGAATATAAGTGATAACGGTATCAATCAAGAGAAGCACCTAGCAAAAGAAAGACGTCTTTGCTAATAACTACAATAGTCAGAATGCTGGGAGTGGTGGTTCCCATCCAACAAAATCACACTCCATGGTAGAACAAACATAGCAGTCATCAAACGGAATCTCCCTGCTGAGAGGGAAGAAACATGTACCACAATTTGTGAAGCACATTGATTATTTTAGTGACCACTGGAATACGATTTTTAAAAATATAAAGCAAATGAAGGAGATACCTAACCAAGAAGATTTATCACATTCCAAACATCCGTTATTCAGTAAGGTGCATGTGAAGTCCCATATGCACAAAAAACCCGTTGAATGGAGAATCTGCTTTGTGGCCATACAACCAGATGACCCTGCTGTAAAGAACAAACACTTTACCACATTTCACGATTCAAATACATTACTCCACTGTGAAATTGATGAATATAAGTGATAACGGTATCAATCAAGAGAAGCACCTAGCAAAAGAAAGAAGTCTTTGCTAATAACTACAATAGTCAGAATGCTGGGAGTGGTGGTTCCCATCCAACAAAATCACACTCCATGGTAGAACAAACATAGCAGTTATCAAACGGAATCTCCCTGCTGAGAGGGAAGAAACATGTACCACAATTTGTGAAGCACATTGATTATTTTAGTGACCACTGGAATACGATTTTTAAAAATATAAAGCAAATGAAGGAGATAGCTAAACAAGAAGATTTATCACATTCCAAACATCCGTTATTGAGTAAGGTGCATGTGAAGTCCCATATGCACAAAAAACCCGTTGAATGGAGAATCTGCTTTGTGGCCATACAACCAGATGACCCTGCTGTAAAGAACAAACACTTTACCACATTTCACGATTCAAATACATTACTCCACTGTGAAATTGATGAATATAAGTGATAACGGTATCAATTAAGAGAAGCACCTAGCAAAAGAAAGAAGCCTTTGCTAATAACTACAATAGTCAGAATGCTGGGAGTGGTGGTTCCCATCCAACAAAATCACACTCCATGGTAGAACAAACATAGCAGTCATCAAGCGGAATCTCCCTGCTGAGAGGGAAGAAACATGTACCACAATTTGTGAAGCACATTGATTATTTTAGTGACCACTGGAATACGATTTTTAAAAATATAAAGCAAATGAAGGAGATAGCTAAACAAGAAGATTTATCACATTCCAAACATCCGTTATTCAGTAAGGTGCATGTGAAGTCCCATATGCACAAAAAACCCGTTGAATGGAGAATCTGCTTTGTGGCCATACAACCAGATGACCCTGCTGTAAAGAACAAACACTTTACCACATTTCACGATTCAAATACATTACTCCACTGTGAAATTGATGAATATAAGTGATAACGGTATCAATCAAGAGAAGCACCTAGCAAAAGAAAGAAGTCTTTGCTAATAACTACAAGAGTCAGAATGCTGGGAGTGGTGGTTCCCATCCAACAAAATCACACTCCATGGTAGAACAAACATAGCAGTCATCAAACGGAATCTCCCTGCTGAGAGGGAAGAAACATGTACCACAATTTGTGAAGCACATTGATTATTTTAGTGACCACTGGAATACGATTTTTAAAAATATAAAGCAAATGAAGGAGATAGCTAAACAAGAAGATTTATCACATTCCAAACATCCGTTATTCAGTAAGGTGCATGTGAAGTCCCATATGCACAAAAAACCCGTTGAATGGAGAATCTGCTTTGTGGCCATACAACCAGATGACCCAGCTGTAAAGAACAAACACTTTACCACATTTCACGATTCAAATACATTACTCCACTGTGAAATTGATGAATATAAGTGATAACGGTTTCAATCAAGAGAAGCACCTAGCAAAAGAAAGAAGTCTTTGCTAATAACTACAATAGTCAGAATGCTGGGAGTGGTGGTTCCCATCCAACAAAATCACACTCCATGGTAGAACAAACATAGCAGTCATCAAACGGAATCTCCCTGCTGAGAGGGAAGAAACATGTACCACAATTTGTGAAGCACATTGATATTTTAGTGACCACTGGAATACGATTTTTAAAAATATAAAGCAAATGAAGGAGATACCTAACCAAGAAGATTTATCACATTCCAAACATCCGTTATTCAGTAAGGTGCATGTGAAGTCCCATATGCACAAAAAACCCGTTGAATGGAGAATCTGCTTTGTGGCCATACAACCAGATGACCCTGCTGTAAAGAACAAACACTTTACCACATTTCACGATTCAAATACATTACTCCACTGTGAAATTGATGAATATAAGTGATAACGGTATCAATCAAGAGAAGCACCTAGCAAAAGAAAGAAGTCTTTGCTAATAACTACAATAGTCAGAATGCTGGGAGCGGTGGTTCCCATCCAACAAAATCACACTCCATGGTAGAACAAACATAGCAGTCATCAAACGGAATCTCCCTGCTGAGAGGGAAGAAACATGTACCACAATTTGTGAAGCACATTGATTATTTTAGTGACCACTGGAATACGATTTTTAAAAATATAAAGCAAATGAAGGAGATACCTAACCAAGAAGATTTATCACATTCCAAACATCCGTTATTCAGTAAGGTGCATGTGAAGTCCCATATGCACAAAAAACCCGTTGAATGGAGAATCTGCTTTGTGGCCATACAACCAGATGACCCTGCTGTAAAGAACAAACACTTTACCACATTTCACGATTCAAATACATTACTCCACTGCAGGCGCGGCTCGTAATTAAAGGCTCTGAGGCGGAGCCGCCCCAAAATATATGTTAAAGTAAATTTCGCAAGAACGTATTACATAATTTAAATTATCAGGACGAATTTTGCATATTTCCCATTCCGATTAAAACCACGACGGTCAACGTTTTTGGAACTGTTTGTATCGAATGATGTTTTCCGAACGGTTAGTAGTGTTTAGGCTGCGCCTTGGAACGTCCGTAAGCTGCATGTAGTAGCGGTTTGGGGGCGTGGCTTCTACATAGTACTGCTCTTTATGGGCGACCCGAAGGCTCAGAGCTTGCAGCCTAAGGGTGTCATACCAACCACCACACATTTTTCAAGTTCCACTATCTATGTAATAAAGGAATGTAGAGTGGCCGAAACTTCGCTATCCAATCTCTGTCTCTGCACATCTCTACTACGCTTCGATGCGTCATTAATCGACGTTTAGTATTATTGTTTTGATAATATTTTACATAGTTGTTTTGTTTCTGTCATTGGCTATTTTATCCACATTTAGAATAAGTTTGCAAATATCCCGCCAGAGTGCACTACACTACAGTAACATACCAGTACTGCCATCTAGCGAGAGTTTCATAAGTGGTTAAAGGACAAAGCGCGCGAAATTTGTCCCGTTACTTTACTTTCCTTGCTTGCTGATGCTGACTGCATTTGTTGATACCGTGTGATATTAACAAGTTTCTTTTTCGGAGTATATTTTGCAATATTTTAGTGAGTTTTACTTGCTGGTGAATATCTGCGACATACCGCGAGTGTGAAACAAGCGCAATATTAATTCAGTGTGCAATTTAATAGGTAAAAACTTGGAACACGGCCATAGGATGAAAGTGAAAGAACTTGGTGCATCCAGACCCGCATTAAAGATCTCTCCGAAACGCATCTTTTCATATGATTTGCTGCAAAGTGTCAGAAAATGTAATGATGACGTATAAAAACACTAACCAAAGATTTTAACTCGAAGTTAGCTTCAAACGATATTTAATACCTGATTATAGAAGATACAGTACGTAAAATTATGGGCAGAGAGTGATCTGCTCACCCCCTCCCCCTGAATTCTTAGTTTTTTATGTCAGACTAATCTGTAGCGTAACCCTAGGTCTATGTTGGCTCCGATCGATAAATGCCGCAGCCTTCCCCAGTATAGAAACCACGAGCCGCGCCTGCTCCACTGTGAAATTGATGAATATAAGTGATAACGGTATCAATCAAGAGAAGCACCTAGCAAAAGAAAGAAGTCTTTGCTAATAACTACAATAGTCAGAATGCTGGGAGTGGTGGTTCCCATCCAACAAAATCACACTCCATGGTAGAACAAACATAGCAGTCATCAAACGGAATCTCCCTGCTGAGAGGGAAGAAACATGTACCACAATTTGTGAAGCACATTGATTATTTTAGTGACCACTGGAATACGATTTTTAAAAATATAAAGCAAGTGAAGGAGATACCTAACCAAGAAGATTTATCACATTCCAAACATCCGTTATTCAGTAAGGTGCATGTGAAGTCCCATATGCACAAAAAACCCGTTGAATGGAGAATCTGCTTTGTGGCCATACAACCAGATGACCCTGCTGTAAAGAACAAACACTTTACCACATTTCACGATTCAAATACATTACTCCACTGTGAAATTGATGAATATAAGTGATAACGGTATCAATCAAGAGAAGCACCTAGCAAAAGAAAGAAGTCTTTGCTAATAACTACAATAGTCAGAATGCTGGGAGTGGTGGTTCCCATCCAACAAAATCACACTCCATGGTAGAACAAACATAGCAGTTATCAAACGGAATCTCCCTGCTGAGAGGGAAGAAACATGTACCACAATTTGTGAAGCACATTGATTATTTTAGTGACCACTGGAATACGATTTTTAAAAATATAAAGCAAATGAAGGAGATAGCTAAACAAGAAGATTTATCACATTCCAAACATCCGTTATTCAGTAAGGTGCATGTGAAGTCCCATATGCACAAAAAACCCGTTGAATGGAGAATCTGCTTTGTGGCCATACAACCAGATGACCCTGCTGTAAAGAACAAACACTTTACCACATTTCACGATTCAAATACATTACTCCACTGTGAAATTGATGAATATAAGTGATAACGGTATCAATCAAGAGAAGCACCTAGCAAAAGAAAGAAGTCTTTGCTAATAACTACAATAGTCAGAATGCTGGGAGTGGTGGTTCCCATCCAACAAAATCACACTCCATGGTAGAACAAACATAGCAGTCATCAAACGGAATCTCCCTGCTGAGAGGGAAGAAACATGTACCACAATTTGTGAAGCACATTGATTATTTTAGTGACCACTGGAATACGATTTTTAAAAATATAAAGCAAATGAAGGAGATACCTAACCAAGAAGATTTATCACATTCCAAACATCCGTTATTGAGTAAGGTGCATGTGAAGTCCCATATGCACAAAAAACCCGTTGAATGGAGAATCTGCTTTGTGGCCATACAACCAGATGACCCTGCTGTAAAGAACAAACACTTTACCACATTTCACGATTCAAATACATTACTCCACTGTGAAATTGATGAATATAAGTGATAACGGTATCAATTAAGAGAAGCACCTAGCAAAAGAAAGAAGCCTTTGCTAATAACTACAATAGTCAGAATGCTGGGAGTGGTGGTTCCCATCCAACAAAATCACACTCCATGGTAGAACAAACATAGCAGTCATCAAGCGGAATCTCCCTGCTGAGAGGGAAGAAACATGTACCACAATTTGTGAAGCACATTGATTATTTTAGTGACCACTGGAATACGATTTTTAAAAATATAAAGCAAATGAAGGAGATAGCTAAACAAGAAGATTTATCACATTCCAAACATCCGTTATTCAGTAAGGTGCATGTGAAGTCCCATATGCACAAAAAACCCGTTGAATGGAGAATCTGCTTTGTGGCCATACAACCAGATGACCCTGCTGTAAAGAACAAACACTTTACCACATTTCACGATTCAAATACATTACTCCACTGTGAAATTGATGAATATAAGTGATAACGGTATCAATCAAGAGAAGCACCTAGCAAAAGAAAGAAGTCTTTGCTAATAACTACAAGAGTCAGAATGCTGGGAGTGGTGGTTCCCATCCAACAAAATCACACTCCATGGTAGAACAAACATAGCAGTCATCAAACGGAATCTCCCTGCTGAGAGGGAAGAAACATGTACCACAATTTGTGAAGCACATTGATTATTTTAGTGACCACTGGAATACGATTTTTAAAAATATAAAGCAAATGAAGGAGATAGCTAAACAAGAAGATTTATCACATTCCAAACATCCGTTATTCAGTAAGGTGCATGTGAAGTCCCATATGCACAAAAAACCCGTTGAATGGAGAATCTGCTTTGTGGCCATACAACCAGATGACCCAGCTGTAAAGAACAAACACTTTACCACATTTCACGATTCAAATACATTACTCCACTGTGAAATTGATGAATATAAGTGATAACGGTTTCAATCAAGAGAAGCACCTAGCAAAAGAAAGAAGTCTTTGCTAATAACTACAATAGTCAGAATGCTGGGAGTGGTGGTTCCCATCCAACAAAATCACACTCCATGGTAGAACAAACATAGCAGTCATCAAACGGAATCTCCCTGCTGAGAGGGAAGAAACATGTACCACAATTTGTGAAGCACATTGATATTTTAGTGACCACTGGAATACGATTTTTAAAAATATAAAGCAAATGAAGGAGATACCTAACCAAGAAGATTTATCACATTCCAAACATCCGTTATTCAGTAAGGTGCATGTGAAGTCCCATATGCACAAAAAAACCCGTTGAATGGAGAATCTGCTTTGTGCCCATACAACCAGATGACCCTGCTGTAAAGAACAAACACTTTACCACATTTCACGATTCAAATACATTACTCCACTGTGAAATTGATGAATATAAGTGATAACGGTATCAATCAAGAGAAGCACCTAGCAAAAGAAAGAAGTCTTTGCTAATAACTACAATAGTCAGAATGCTGGGAGCGGTGGTTCCCATCCAACAAAATCACACTCCATGGTAGAACAAACATAGCAGTCATCAAACGGAATCTCCCTGCTGAGAGGGAAGAAACATGTACCACAATTTGTGAAGCACATTGATTATTTTAGTGACCACTGGAATACGATTTTTAAAAATATAAAGCAAATGAAGGAGATACCTAACCAAGAAGATTTATCACATTCCAAACATCCGTTATTCAGTAAGGTGCATGTGAAGTCCCATATGCACAAAAAACCCGTTGAATGGAGAATCTGCTTTGTGGCCATACAACCAGATGACCCTGCTGTAAAGAACAAACACTTTACCACATTTCACGATTCAAATACATTACTCCACTGTGAAATTGATGAATATAAGTGATAACGGTATCAATCAAGAGAAGCACCTAGCAAAAGAAAGAAGTCTTTGCTAATAACTACAATAGTCAGAATGCTGGGAGTGGTGGTTCCCATCCAACAAAATCACACTCCATGGTAGAACAAACATAGCAGTCATCAAACGGAATCTCCCTGCTGAGAGGGAAGAAACATGTACCACAATTTGTGAAGCACATTGATTATTTTAGTGACCACTGGAATACGATTTTTAAAAATATAAAGCAAATGAAGGAGATACCTAACCAAGAAGATTTATCACATTCCAAACATCCGTTATTCAGTAAGGTGCATGTGAAGTCCCATATGCACAAAAAACCCGTTGAATGGAGAATCTGCTTTGTGGCCATACAACCAGATGACCCTGCTGTAAAGAACAAACACTTTACCACATTTCACGATTCAAATACATTACTCCACTGTGAAATTGATGAATATAAGTGATAACGGTATCAATCAAGAGAAGCACCTAGCAAAAGAAAGAAGTCTTTGCTAATAACTACAATAGTCAGAATGCTGGGAGTGGTGGTTCCCATCCAACAAAATCACACTCCATGGTAGAACAAACATAGCAGTTATCAAACGGAAGCTCCCTGCTGAGAGGGAAGAAACATGTACCACAATTTGTGAAGCACATTGATTATTTTAGTGACCACTGGAATACGATTTTTAAAAATATAAAGCAAATGAAGGAGATAGCTAAACAAGAAGATTTATCACATTCCAAACATCCGTTATTCAGTAAGGTGCATGTGAAGTCCCATATGCACAAAAAACCCGTTGAATGGAGAATCTGCTTTGTGGCCATACAACCAGATGACCCTGCTGTAAAGAACAAACACTTTACCACATTTCGTGATTCAAATACATTACTCCACTGTGAAATTGATGAATATAAGTGATAACGGTATCAATCAAGAGAAGCACCTAGCAAAAGAAAGAAGTCTTTGCTAATAACTACAATAGTCAGAATGCTGGGAGTGGTGGTTCCCATCCAACAAAATCACACTCCATGGTAGAACAAACATAGCAGTCATCAAACGGAATCTCCCTGCTGAGAGGGAAGAAACATGTACCACAATTTGTGAAGCACATTGATTATTTTAGTGACCACTGGAATACGATTTTTAAAAATATAAAGCAAATGAAGGAGATAGCTAAACAAGAAGATTTATCACATTCCAAACATCCGTTATTCAGTAAGGTGCATGTGAAGTCCCATATGCACAAAAAACCCGTTGAATGGAGAATCTGCTTTGTGGCCATACAACCAGATGACCCTGCTGTAAAGAACAAACACTTTACCACATTTCACGATTCAAATACATTACTCCACTGTGAAATTGATGAATATAAGTGATAACGGTATCAATCAAGAGAAGCACCTAGCAAAAGAAAGAAGTCTTTGCTAATAACTACAAGAGTCAGAATGCTGGGAGTGGTGGTTCCCATCCAACAAAATCACACTCCATGGTAGAACAAACATAGCAGTCATCAAACGGAATCTCCCTGCTGAGAGGGAAGAAACATGTACCACAATTTGTGAAGCACATTGATTATTTTAGTGACCACTGGAATACGATTTTTAAAAATATAAAGCAAATGAAGGAGATAGCTAAACAAGAAGATTTATCACATTCCAAACATCCGTTATTCAGTAAGGTGCATGTGAAGTCCCATATGCACAAAAAACCCGTTGAATGGAGAATCTGCTTTGTGGCCATACAACCAGATGACCCTGCTGTAAAGAACAAACACTTTACCACATTTCACGATTCAAATACATTACTCCACTGTGAAATTGATGAATATAAGTGATAACGGTATCAATCAAGAGAAGCACCTAGCAAAAGAAAGAAGTCTTTGCTAATAACTACAAGAGTCAGAATGCTGGGAGTGGTGGGTCCCATCCAACAAAATCACACTCCATGGTAGAACAAACATAGCAGTCATCAAACGGAATCTCCCTGCTGAGAGGGAAGAAACATGTACCACAATTTGTGAAGCACATTGATTATTTTAGTGACCACTGGAATACGATTTTTAAAAATATAAAGCAAATGAAGGAGATAGCTAAACAAGAAGATTTATCACATTCCAAACATCCGTTATTCAGTAAGGTGCATGTGAAGTCCCATATGCACAAAAAACCCGTTGAATGGAGAATCTGCTTTGTGGCCATACAACCAGATGACCCTGCTGTAAAGAACAAACACTTTACCACATTTCACGATTCAAATACATTACTCCACTGTGAAATTGATGAATATAAGTGATAACGGTATCAATCAAGAGAAGCACCTAGCAAAAGAAAGAAGTCTTTGCTAATAACTACAATAGTAGGAATGCTGGGAGTGGTGGTTCCCATCCAACAAAATCACACTCCATGGTAGAACAAACATAGCAGTCATCAAACGGAATCTCCCTGCTGAGAGGGAAGAAACATGTACCACAATTTGTGAAGCACATTGATTATTTTAGTGACCACTGGAATACGATTTTTAAAAATATAAAGCAAATGAAGGAGATAGCTAAACAAGAAGATTTATCACATTCCAAACATCCGTTATTCAGTAAGGTGCATGTGAAGTCCCATATGCACAAAAAACCCGTTGAATGGGGAATCTGCTTTGTGGCCATACAACCAGATGACCCTGCTGTAAAGAACAAACACTTCACCACATTTCACGATTCAAATACATTACTCCACTGTGAAATTGATGAATATAAGTGATAACGGTATCAATCAAGAGAAGCACCTAGCAAAAGAAAGAAGTCTTTGCTAATAACTACAATAGTCAGAATGCTGGGAGTGGTGGTTCCCATCCAACAAAATCACACTCCATGGTAGAACAAACATAGCAGTCATCAAACGGAATCTCCCTGCTGAGAGGGAAGAAACATGTACCACAATTTGTGAAGCACATTGATTATTTTAGTGACCACTGGAATACGATTTTTAAAAATATAAAGCAAATGAAGGAGATACCTAACCAAGAAGATTTATCACATTCCAAACATCCGTTATTCAGTAAGGTGCATGTGAAGTCCCATATGCACAAAAAACCCGTTGAATGGAGAATCTGCTTTGTGGCCATACAACCAGATGACCCTGCTGTAAAGAACAAACACTTTACCACATTTCACGATTCAAATACATTACTCCACTGTGAAATTGATGAATATAAGTGATAACGGTATCAATCAAGAGAAGCACCTAGCAAAAGAAAGAAGTCTTTGCTAATAACTACAATAGTCAGAATGCTGGGAGTGGTGGTTCCCATCCAACAAAATCACACTCCATGGTAGAACAAACATAGCAGTCATCAAACGGAATCTCCCTGCTGAGAGGGAAGAAACATGTACCACAATTTGTGAAGCACATTGATTATTTTAGTGACCACTGGAATACGATTTTTAAAAATATAAAGCAAATGAAGGAGATACCTAACCAAGAAGATTTATCACATTCCAAACATCCGTTATTCAGTAAGGTGCATGTGAAGTCCCATATGCACAAAAAACCCGTTGAATGGAGAATCTGCTTTGTGGCCATACAACCAGATGACCCTGCTGTAAAGAACAAACACTTTACCACATTTCACGATTCAAATACATTACTCCACTGTGAAATTGATGAATATAAGTGATAACGGTATCAATCAAGAGAAGCACCTAGCAAAAGAAAGAATTCTTTGCTAATAACTACAATAGTCAGAATGCTGGGAGTGGTGGTTCCCATCCAACAAAATCACACTCCATGGTAGAACAAACATAGCAGTCATCAAACGGAATCTCCCTGCTGAGAGGGAAGAAACATGTACCACAATTTGTGAAGCACATTGATTATTTTAGTGACCACTGGAATACGATTTTTAAAAATATAAAGCAAATGAAGGAGATACCTAACCAAGAAGATTTATCACATTCCAAACATCCGTTATTCAGTAAGGTGCATGTGAAGTCCCATATGCACAAAAAACCCGTTGAATGGAGAATCTGCTTTGTGGCCATACAACCAGATGACCCTGCTGTAAAGAACAAACACTTTACCACATTTCACGATTCAAATACATTACTCCACTGTGAAATTGATGAATATAAGTGATAACGGTATCAATCAAGAGAAGCACCTAGCAAAAGAAAGAAGTCTTTGCTAATAACTACAATAGTCAGAATGCTGGGAGTGGTGGTTCCCATCCAACAAAATCACACTCCATGGTAGAACAAACATAGCAGTCATCAAACGGAATCTCCCTGCTGAGAGGGAAGAAACATGTACCACAATTTGTGAAGCACATTGATTATTTTAGTGACCACTGGAATACGATTTTTAAAAATATAAAGCAAATGAAGGAGATACCTAACCAAGAAGATTTATCACATTCCAAACATCCGTTATTCAGTAAGGTGCATGTGAAGTCCCATATGCACAAAAAACCCGTTGAATGGAGAATCTGCTTTGTGGCCATACAACCAGATGACCCTGCTGTAAAGAACAAACACTTTACCACATTTCACGATTCAAATACATTACTCCACTGTGAAATTGATGAATATAAGTGATAACGGTATCAATCAAGAGAAGCACCTAGCAAAAGAAAGAAGTCTTTGCTAATAACTACAATAGTCAGAATGCTGGGAGTGGTGGTTCCCATCCAACAAAATCACACTCCATAGTAGAACAAACATAGCAGTTATCAAACGGAATCTCCCTGCTGAGAGGGAAGAAACATGTACCACAATTTGTGAAGCACATTGATTATTTTAGTGACCACTGGAATACGATTTTTAAAAATATAAAGCAAATGAAGGAGATAGCTAAACAAGAAGATTTATCACATTCCAAACATCCGTTATTCAGTAAGGTGCATGTGAAGTCCCATATGCACAAAAAACCCGTTGAATGGAGAATCTGCTTTGTGGCCATACAACCAGATGACCCTGCTGTAAAGAACAAACACTTTACCACATTTCACGATTCAAATACATTACTCCACTGTGAAATTGATGAATATAAGTGATAACGGTATCAATCAAGAGAAGCACCTAGCAAAAGAAAGAAGTCTTTGCTAATAACTACAATAGTCAGAATGCTGGGAGTGGTGGTTCCCATCCAACAAAATCACACTCCATGGTAGAACAAACATAGCAGTCATCAAACGGAATCTCCCTGCTGAGAGGGAAGAAACATGTACCACAATTTGTGAAGCACATTGATTATTTTAGTGACCACTGGAATACGATTTTTAAAAATATAAAGCAAATGAAGGAGATAGCTAAACAAGAAGATTTATCACATTCCAAACATCCGTTATTCAGTAAGGTGCATGTGAAGTCCCATATGCACAAAAAACCCGTTGAATGGAGAATCTGCTTTGTGGCCATATAACCAGATGACCCTGCTGTAAAGAACAAACACTTTACCACATTTCACGATTCAAATACATTACTCCACTGTGAAATTGATGAATATAAGTGATAACGGTATCAATCAAGAGAAGCACCTAGCAAAAGAAAGAAGTCTTTGCTAATAACTACAAGAGTCAGAATGCTGGGAGTGGTGGTTCCCATCCAACAAAATCACACTCCATGGTAGAACAAACATAGCAGTCATCAAACGGAATCTCCCTGCTGAGAGGGAAGAAACATGTACCACAATTTGTGAAGCACATTGATTATTTTAGTGACCACTGGAATACGATTTTTAAAAATATAAAGCAAATGAAGGAGATAGCTAAACAAGAAGATTTATCACATTCCAAACATCCGTTATTCAGTAAGGTGCATGTGAAGTCCCATATGCACAAAAAACCCGTTGAATGGAGAATCTGCTTTGTGGCCATACAACCAGATGACCCAGCTGTAAAGAACAAACACTTTACCACATTTCACGATTCAAATACATTACTCCACTGTGAAATTGATGAATATAAGTGATAACGGTTTCAATCAAGAGAAGCACCTAGCAAAAGAAAGAAGTCTTTGCTAATAACTACAATAGTCAGAATGCTGGGAGTGGTGGTTCCCATCCAACAAAATCACACTCCATGGTAGAACAAACATAGCAGTCATCAAACGGAATCTCCCTGCTGAGAGGGAAGAAACATGTACCACAATTTGTGAAGCACATTGATATTTTAGTGACCACTGGAATACGATTTTTAAAAATATAAAGCAAATGAAGGAGATACCTAACCAAGAAGATTTATCACATTCCAAACATCCGTTATTCAGTAAGGTGCATGTGAAGTCCCATATGCACAAAAAAACCCGTTGAATGGAGAATCTGCTTTGTGCCCATACAACCAGATGACCCTGCTGTAAAGAACAAACACTTTACCACATTTCACGATTCAAATACATTACTCCACTGTGAAATTGATGAATATAAGTGATAACGGTATCAATCAAGAGAAGCACCTAGCAAAAGAAAGAAGTCTTTGCTAATAACTACAATAGTCAGAATGCTGGGAGTGGTGGTTCCCATCCAACAAAATCACACTCCATGGTAGAACAAACATAGCAGTCATCAAACGGAATCTCCCTGCTGAGAGGGAAGAAACATGTACCACAATTTGTGAAGCACATTGATTATTTTAGTGACCACTGGAATACGATTTTTAAAAATATAAAGCAAATGAAGGAGATAGCTAAACAAGAAGATTTATCACATTCCAAACATCCGTTATTCAGTAAGGTGCATGTGAAGTCCCATATGCACAAAAAACCCGTTGAATGGAGAATCTGCTTTGTGGCCATACAACCAGATGACCCTGCTGTAAAGAACAAACACTTTACCACATTTCACGATTCAAATACATTACTCCACTGTGAAATTAATGAATATAAGTGATAACGGTATCAATCAAGAGAAGCACCTAGCAAAAGAAAGAAGTCTTTGCTAATAACTACAAGAGTCAGAATGCTGGGAGTGGTGGTTCCCATCCAACAAAATCACACTCCATGGTAGAACAAACATAGCAGTCATCAAACGGAATCTCCCTGCTGAGAGGGAAGAAACATGTACCACAATTTGTGAAGCACATTGATTATTTTAGTGACCACTGGAATACGATTTTTAAAAATATAAAGCAAATGAAGGAGATAGCTAAACAAGAAGATTTATCACATTCCAAACATCCGTTATTCAGTAAGGTGCATGTGAAGTCCCATATGCACAAAAAACCCGTTGAATGGAGAATCTGCTTTGTGGCCATACAACCAGATGACCCTGCTGTAAAGAACAAACACTTTACCACATTTCACGATTCAAATACATTACTCCACTGTGAAATTGATGAATATAAGTGATAACGGTATCAATCAAGAGAAGCACCTAGCAAAAGAAAGAAGTCTTTGCTAATAACTACAAGAGTCAGAATGCTGGGAGTGGTGGGTCCCATCCAACAAAATCACACTCCATGGTAGAACAAACATAGCAGTCATCAAACGGAATCTCCCTGCTGAGAGGGAAGAAACATGTACCACAATTTGTGAAGCACATTGATTATTTTAGTGACCACTGGAATACGATTTTTAAAAATATAAAGCAAATGAAGGAGATAGCTAAACAAGAAGATTTATCACATTCCAAACATCCGTTATTCAGTAAGGTGCATGTGAAGTCCCATATGCACAAAAAACCCGTTGAATGGAGAATCTGCTTTGTGGCCATACAACCAGATGACCCTGCTGTAAAGAACAAACACTTTACCACATTTCACGATTCAAATACATTACTCCACTGTGAAATTGATGAATATAAGTGATAACGGTATCAATCAAGAGAAGCACCTAGCAAAAGAAAGAAGTCTTTGCTAATAACTACAATAGTAGGAATGCTGGGAGTGGTGGTTCCCATCCAACAAAATCACACTCCATGGTAGAACAAACATAGCAGTCATCAAACGGAATCTCCCTGCTGAGAGGGAAGAAACATGTACCACAATTTGTGAAGCACATTGATTATTTTAGTGACCACTGGAATACGATTTTTAAAAATATAAAGCAAATGAAGGAGATAGCTAAACAAGAAGATTTATCACATTCCAAACATCCGTTATTCAGTAAGGTGCATGTGAAGTCCCATATGCACAAAAAACCCGTTGAATGGGGAATCTGCTTTGTGGCCATACAACCAGATGACCCTGCTGTAAAGAACAAACACTTCACCACATTTCACGATTCAAATACATTACTCCACTGTGAAATTGATGAATATAAGTGATAACGGTATCAATCAAGAGAAGCACCTAGCAAAAGAAAGAAGTCTTTGCTAATAACTACAATAGTCAGAATGCTGGGAGTGGTGGTTCCCATCCAACAAAATCACACTCCATGGTAGAACAAACATAGCAGTCATCAAACGGAATCTCCCTGCTGAGAGGGAAGAAACATGTACCACAATTTGTGAAGCACATTGATTATTTTAGTGACCACTGGAATACGATTTTTAAAAATATAAAGCAAATGAAGGAGATACCTAACCAAGAAGATTTATCACATTCCAAACATCCGTTATTCAGTAAGGTGCATGTGAAGTCCCATATGCACAAAAAACCCGTTGAATGGAGAATCTGCTTTGTGGCCATACAACCAGATGACCCTGCTGTAAAGAACAAACACTTTACCACATTTCACGATTCAAATACATTACTCCACTGTGAAATTGATGAATATAAGTGATAACGGTATCAATCAAGAGAAGCACCTAGCAAAAGAAAGAAGTCTTTGCTAATAACTACAATAGTCAGAATGCTGGGAGTGGTGGTTCCCATCCAACAAAATCACACTCCATGGTAGAACAAACATAGCAGTCATCAAACGGAATCTCCCTGCTGAGAGGGAAGAAACATGTACCACAATTTGTGAAGCACATTGATTATTTTAGTGACCACTGGAATACGATTTTTAAAAATATAAAGCAAATGAAGGAGATACCTAACCAAGAAGATTTATCACATTCCAAACATCCGTTATTCAGTAAGGTGCATGTGAAGTCCCATATGCACAAAAAACCCGTTGAATGGAGAATCTGCTTTGTGGCCATACAACCAGATGACCCTGCTGTAAAGAACAAACACTTTACCACATTTCACGATTCAAATACATTACTCCACTGTGAAATTGATGAATATAAGTGATAACGGTATCAATCAAGAGAAGCACCTAGCAAAAGAAAGAATTCTTTGCTAATAACTACAATAGTCAGAATGCTGGGAGTGGTGGTTCCCATCCAACAAAATCACACTCCATGGTAGAACAAACATAGCAGTCATCAAACGGAATCTCCCTGCTGAGAGGGAAGAAACATGTACCACAATTTGTGAAGCACATTGATTATTTTAGTGACCACTGGAATACGATTTTTAAAAATATAAAGCAAATGAAGGAGATACCTAACCAAGAAGATTTATCACATTCCAAACATCCGTTATTCAGTAAGGTGCATGTGAAGTCCCATATGCACAAAAAACCCGTTGAATGGAGAATCTGCTTTGTGGCCATACAACCAGATGACCCTGCTGTAAAGAACAAACACTTTACCACATTTCACGATTCAAATACATTACTCCACTGTGAAATTGATGAATATAAGTGATAACGGTATCAATCAAGAGAAGCACCTAGCAAAAGAAAGAAGTCTTTGCTAATAACTACAATAGTCAGAATGCTGGGAGTGGTGGTTCCCATCCAACAAAATCACACTCCATGGTAGAACAAACATAGCAGTCATCAAACGGAATCTCCCTGCTGAGAGGGAAGAAACATGTACCACAATTTGTGAAGCACATTGATTATTTTAGTGACCACTGGAATACGATTTTTAAAAATATAAAGCAAATGAAGGAGATACCTAACCAAGAAGATTTATCACATTCCAAACATCCGTTATTCAGTAAGGTGCATGTGAAGTCCCATATGCACAAAAAACCCGTTGAATGGAGAATCTGCTTTGTGGCCATACAACCAGATGACCCTGCTGTAAAGAACAAACACTTTACCACATTTCACGATTCAAATACATTACTCCACTGTGAAATTGATGAATATAAGTGATAACGGTATCAATCAAGAGAAGCACCTAGCAAAAGAAAGAAGTCTTTGCTAATAACTACAATAGTCAGAATGCTGGGAGTGGTGGTTCCCATCCAACAAAATCACACTCCATGGTAGAACAAACATAGCAGTTATCAAACGGAATCTCCCTGCTGAGAGGGAAGAAACATGTACCACAATTTGTGAAGCACATTGATTATTTTAGTGACCACTGGAATACGATTTTTAAAAATATAAAGCAAATGAAGGAGATAGCTAAACAAGAAGATTTATCACATTCCAAACATCCGTTATTCAGTAAGGTGCATGTGAAGTCCCATATGCACAAAAAACCCGTTGAATGGAGAATCTGCTTTGTGGCCATACAACCAGATGACCCTGCTGTAAAGAACAAACACTTTACCACATTTCACGATTCAAATACATTACTCCACTGTGAAATTGATGAATATAAGTGATAACGGTATCAATCAAGAGAAGCACCTAGCAAAAGAAAGAAGTCTTTGCTAATAACTACAATAGTCAGAATGCTGGGAGTGGTGGTTCCCATCCAACAAAATCACACTCCATGGTAGAACAAACATAGCAGTCATCAAACGGAATCTCCCTGCTGAGAGGGAAGAAACATGTACCACAATTTGTGAAGCACATTGATTATTTTAGTGACCACTGGAATACGATTTTTAAAAATATAAAGCAAATGAAGGAGATAGCTAAACAAGAAGATTTATCACATTCCAAACATCCGTTATTCAGTAAGGTGCATGTGAAGTCCCATATGCACAAAAAACCCGTTGAATGGAGAATCTGCTTTGTGGCCATATAACCAGATGACCCTGCTGTAAAGAACAAACACTTTACCACATTTCACGATTCAAATACATTACTCCACTGTGAAATTGATGAATATAAGTGATAACGGTATCAATCAAGAGAAGCACCTAGCAAAAGAAAGAAGTCTTTGCTAATAACTACAAGAGTCAGAATGCTGGGAGTGGTGGGTCCCATCCAACAAAATCACACTCCATGGTAGAACAAACATAGCAGTCATCAAACGGAATCTCCCTGCTGAAAGGGAAGAAACATGTACCACAATTTGTGAAGCACATTGATTATTTTAGTGACCACTGGAATACGATTTTTAAAAATATAAAGCAAATGAAGGAGATAGCTAAACAAGAAGATTTATCACATTCCAAACATCCGTTATTCAGTAAGGTGCATGTGAAGTCCCATATGCACAAAAAACCCGTTGAATGGAGAATCTGCTTTGTGGCCATACAACCAGATGACCCTGCTGTAAAGAACAAACACTTTACCACATTTCACGATTCAAATACATTACTCCACTGTGAAATTGATGAATATAAGTGATAACGGTATCAATCAAGAGAAGCACCTAGCAAAAGAAAGAAGTCTTTGCTAATAACTACAATAGTAGGAATGCTGGGAGTGGTGGTTCCCATCCAACAAAATCACACTCCATGGTAGAACAAACATAGCAGTCATCAAACGGAATCTCCCTGCTGAGAGGGAAGAAACATGTACCACAATTTGTGAAGCACATTGATTATTTTAGTGACCACTGGAATACGATTTTTAAAAATATAAAGCAAATGAAGGAGATACCTAACCAAGAAGATTTATCACATTCCAAACATCCGTTATTCAGTAAGGTGCATGTGAAGTCCCATATGCACAAAAAACCCGTTGAATGGAGAATCTGCTTTGTGGCCATACAACCAGATGACCCTGCTGTAAAGAACAAACACTTTACCACATTTCACGATTCAAATACATTACTCCACTGTGAAATTGATGAATATAAGTGATAACGGTATCAATCAAGAGAAGCACCTAGCAAAAGAAAGAAGTCTTTGCTAATAACTACAAGAGTCAGAATGCTGGGAGTGGTGGTTCCCATCCAACAAAATCACACTCCATGGTAGAACAAACATAGCAGTCATCAAACGGAATCTCCCTGCTGAGAGGGAAGAAACATGTACCACAATTTGTGAAGCACATTGATTATTTTAGTGACCACTGGAATACGATTTTTAAAAATATAAAGCAAATGAAGGAGATAGCTAAACAAGAAGATTTATCACATTCCAAACATCCGTTATTCAGTAAGGTGCATGTGAAGTCCCATATGCACAAAAAACCCGTTGAATGGAGAATCTGCTTTGTGGCCATACAACCAGATGACCCTGCTGTAAAGAACAAACACTTTACCACATTTCACGATTCAAATACATTACTCCACTGTGAAATTGATGAATATAAGTGATAACGGTATCAATCAAGAGAAGCACCTAGCAAAAGAAAGAAGTCTTTGCTAATAACTACAATAGTCAGAATGCTGGGAGTGGTGGTTCCCATCCAACAAAATCACACTCCATGGTAGAACAAACATAGCAGTCATCAAACGGAATCTCCCTGCTGAGAGGGAAGAAACATGTACCACAATTTGTGAAGCACATTGATTATTTTAGTGACCACTGGAATACGATTTTTAAAAATATAAAGCAAATGAAGGAGATACCTAACCAAGAAGATTTATCACATTCCAAACATCCGTTATTCAGTAAGGTGCATGTGAAGTCCCATATGCACAAAAAACCCGTTGAATGGAGAATCTGCTTTGTGGCCACACAACCAGATGACCCTGCTGTAAAGAACAAACACTTTACCACATTTCACGATTCAAATACATTACTCCACTGTGAAATTGATGAATATAAGTGATAACGGTATCAATCAAGAGAAGCACCTAGCAAAAGAAAGACGTCTTTGCGAATAACTACAATAGTCAGAATGCTGGGAGTGGTGGTTCCCATCCAACAAAATCACACTCCATGGTAGAACAAACATAGCAGTCATCAAACGGAATCTCCCTGCTGAGAGGGAAGAAACATGTACCACAATTTGTGAAGCACATTGATTATTTTAGTGACCACTGGAATACGATTTTTAAAAATATAAAGCAAATGAAGGAGATACCTAACCAAGAAGATTTATCACATTCCAAACATCCGTTATTCAGTAAGGTGCATGTGAAGTCCCATATGCACAAAAAACCCGTTGAATGGAGAATCTGCTTTGTGGCCATACAACCAGATGACCCTGCTGTAAAGAACAAACACTTTACCACATTTCACGATTCAAATACATTACTCCACTGTGAAATTGATGAATATAAGTGATAACGGTATCAATCAAGAGAAGCACCTAGCAAAAGAAAGAAGTCTTTGCTAATAACTACAATAGTCAGAATGCTGGGAGTGGTGGTTCCCATCCAACAAAATCACACTCCATGGTAGAACAAACATAGCAGTTATCAAACGGAATCTCCCTGCTGAGAGGGAAGAAACATGTACCACAATTTGTGAAGCACATTGATTATTTTAGTGACCACTGGAATACGATTTTTAAAAATATAAAGCAAATGAAGGAGATAGCTAAACAAGAAGATTTATCACATTCCAAACATCCGTTATTGAGTAAGGTGCATGTGAAGTCCCATATGCACAAAAAACCCGTTGAATGGAGAATCTGCTTTGTGGCCATACAACCAGATGACCCTGCTGTAAAGAACAAACACTTTACCACATTTCACGATTCAAATACATTACTCCACTGTGAAATTGATGAATATAAGTGATAACGGTATCAATTAAGAGAAGCACCTAGCAAAAGAAAGAAGCCTTTGCTAATAACTACAATAGTCAGAATGCTGGGAGTGGTGGTTCCCATCCAACAAAATCACACTCCATGGTAGAACAAACATAGCAGTCATCAAACGGAATCTCCCTGCTGAGAGGGAAGAAACATGTACCACAATTTGTGAAGCACATTGATTATTTTAGTGACCACTGGAATACGATTTTTAAAAATATAAAGCAAATGAAGGAGATAGCTAAACAAGAAGATTTATCACATTCCAAACATCCGTTATTCAGTAAGGTGCATGTGAAGTCCCATATGCACAAAAAACCCGTTGAATGGAGAATCTGCTTTGTGGCCATACAACCAGATGACCCTGCTGTAAAGAACAAACACTTTACCACATTTCACGATTCAAATACATTACTCCACTGTGAAATTGATGAATATAAGTGATAACGGTATCAATCAAGAGAAGCACCTAGCAAAAGAAAGAAGTCTTTGCTAATAACTACAAGAGTCAGAATGCTGGGAGTGGTGGTTCCCATCCAACAAAATCACACTCCATGGTAGAACAAACATAGCAGTCATCAAACGGAATCTCCCTGCTGAGAGGGAAGAAACATGTACCACAATTTGTGAAGCACATTGATTATTTTAGTGACCACTGGAATACGATTTTTAAAAATATAAAGCAAATGAAGGAGATAGCTAAACAAGAAGATTTATCACATTCCAAACATCCGTTATTCAGTAAGGTGCATGTGAAGTCCCATATGCACAAAAAACCCGTTGAATGGAGAATCTGCTTTGTGGCCATACAACCAGATGACCCTGCTGTAAAGAACAAACACTTTACCACATTTCACGATTCAAATACATTACTCCACTGTGAAATTGATGAATATAAGTGATAACGGTATCAATCAAGAGAAGCACCTAGCAAAAGAAAGAAGTCTTTGCTAATAACTACAATAGTCAGAATGCTGGGAGTGGTGGTTCCCATCCAACAAAATCACACTCCATGGTAGAACAAACATAGCAGTCATCAAACGGAATCTCCCTGCTGAGAGGGAAGAAACATGTACCACAATTTGTGAAGCACATTGATATTTTAGTGACCACTGGAATACGATTTTTAAAAATATAAAGCAAATGAAGGAGATACCTAACCAAGAAGATTTATCACATTCCAAACATCCGTTATTCAGTAAGGTGCATGTGAAGTCCCATATGCACAAAAAACCCGTTGAATGGAGAATCTGCTTTGTGGCCATACAACCAGATGACCCTGCTGTAAAGAACAAACACTTTACCACATTTCACGATTCAAATACATTACTCCACTGTGAAATTGATGAATATAAGTGATAACGGTATCAATCAAGAGAAGCACCTAGCAAAAGAAAGAAGTCTTTGCTAATAACTACAATAGTCAGAATGCTGGGAGCGGTGGTTCCCATCCAACAAAATCACACTCCATGGTAGAACAAACATAGCAGTCATCAAACGGAATCTCCCTGCTGAGAGGGAAGAAACATGTACCACAATTTGTGAAGCACATTGATTATTTTAGTGACCACTGGAATACGATTTTTAAAAATATAAAGCAAATGAAGGAGATACCTAACCAAGAAGATTTATCACATTCCAAACATCCGTTATTCAGTAAGGTGCATGTGAAGTCCCATATGCACAAAAAACCCGTTGAATGGAGAATCTGCTTCGTGGCCATACAACCAGATGACCCTGCTGTAAAGAACAAACACTTTACCACATTTCACGATTCAAATACATTACTCCACTGTGAAATTGATGAATATAAGTGATAACGGTATCAATCAAGAGAAGCACCTAGCAAAAGAAAGAAGTCTTTGCTAATAACTACAATAGTCAGAATGCTGGGAGTGGTGGTTCCCATCCAACAAAATCACACTCCATGGTAGAACAAACATAGCAGTCATCAAACGGAATCTCCCTGCTGAGAGGGAAGAAACATGTACCACAATTTGTGAAGCACATTGATTATTTTAGTGACCACTGGAATACGATTTTTAAAAATATAAAGCAAATGAAGGAGATACCTAACCAAGAAGATTTATCACATTCCAAACATCCGTTATTCAGTAAGGTGCATGTGAAGTCCCATATGCACAAAAAACCCGTTGAATGGAGAATCTGCTTTGTGGCCATACAACCAGATGACCCTGCTGTAAAGAACAAACACTTTACCACATTTTACGATTCAAATACATTACTCCACTGTGAAATTGATGAATATAAGTGATAACGGTATCAATCAAGAGAAGCACCTAGCAAAAGAAAGAATTCTTTGCTAATAACTACAATAGTCAGAATGCTGGGAGTGGTGGTTCCCATCCAACAAAATCACACTCCATGGTAGAACAAACATAGCAGTCATCAAACGGAATCTCCCTGCTGAGAGGGAAGAAACATGTACCACAATTTGTGAAGCACATTGATTATTTTAGTGACCACTGGAATACGATTTTTAAAAATATAAAGCAAATGAAGGAGATACCTAACCAAGAAGATTTATCACATTCCAAACATCCGTTATTCAGTAAGGTGCATGTGAAGTCCCATATGCACAAAAAACCCGTTGAATGGAGAATCTGCTTTGTGGCCATACAACCAGATGACCCTGCTGTAAAGAACAAACACTTTACCACATTTCACGATTCAAATACATTACTCCACTGTGAAATTGATGAATATAAGTGATAACGGTATCAATCAAGAGAAGCACCTAGCAAAAGAAAGAAGTCTTTGCTAATAACTACAATAGTCAGAATGCTGGGAGTGGTGGTTCCCATCCAACAAAATCACACTCCATGGTAGAACAAACATAGCAGTCATCAAACGGAATCTCCCTGCTGAGAGGGAAGAAACATGTACCACAATTTGTGAAGCACATTGATTATTTTAGTGACCACTGGAATACGATTTTTAAAAATATAAAGCAAATGAAGGAGATACCTAACCAAGAAGATTTATCACATTCCAAACATCCGTTATTCAGTAAGGTGCATGTGAAGTCCCATATGCACAAAAAACCCGTTGAATGGAGAATCTGCTTTGTGGCCATACAACCAGATGACCCTGCTGTAAAGAACAAACACTTTACCACATTTCACGATTCAAATACATTACTCCACTGTGAAATTGATGAATATAAGTGATAACGGTATCAATCAAGAGAAGCACCTAGCAAAAGAAAGAAGTCTTTGCTAATAACTACAATAGTCAGAATGCTGGGAGTGGTGGTTCCCATCCAACAAAATCACACTCCATGGTAGAACAAACATAGCAGTTATCAAACGGAATCTCCCTGCTGAGAGGGAAGAAACATGTACCACAATTTGTGAAGCACATTGATTATTTTAGTGACCACTGGAATACGATTTTTAAAAATATAAAGCAAATGAAGGAGATAGCTAAACAAGAAGATTTATCACATTCCAAACATCCGTTATTCAGTAAGGTGCATGTGAAGTCCCATATGCACAAAAAACCCGTTGAATGGAGGATCTGCTTTGTGGCCATACAACCAGATGACCCTGCTGTAAAGAACAAACACTTTACCACATTTCACGATTCAAATACATTACTCCACTGTGAAATTGATGAATATAAGTGATAACGGTATCAATCAAGAGAAGCACCTAGCAAAAGAAAGAAGTCTTTGCTAATAACTACAATAGTCAGAATGCTGGGAGTGGTGGTTCCCATCCAACAAAATCACACTCCATGGTAGAACAAACATAGCAGTCATCAAACGGAATCTCCCTGCTGAGAGGGAAGAAACATGTACCACAATTTGTGAAGCACATTGATTATTTTAGTGACCACTGGAATACGATTTTTAAAAATATAAAGCAAATGAAGGAGATAGCTAAACAAGAAGATTTATCACATTCCAAACATCCGTTATTCAGTAAGGTGCATGTGAAGTCCCATATGCACAAAAAACCCGTTGAATGGAGAATCTGCTTTGTGGCCATACAACCAGATGACCCTGCTGTAAAGAACAAACACTTTACCACATTTCACGATTCAAATACATTACTCCACTGTGAAATTGATGAATATAAGTGATAACGGTATCAATCAAGAGAAGCACCTAGCAAAAGAAAGAAGTCTTTGCTAATAACTACAAGAGTCAGAATGCTGGGAGTGGTGGTTCCCATCCAACAAAATCACACTCCATGGTAGAACAAACATAGCAGTCATCAAACGGAATCTCCCTGCTGAGAGGGAAGAAACATGTACCACAATTTGTGAAGCACATTGATTATTTTAGTGACCACTGGAATACGATTTTTAAAAATATAAAGCAAATGAAGGAGATACCTAACCAAGAAGATTTATCACATTCCAAACATCCGTTATTCAGTAAGGTGCATGTGAAGTCCCATATGCACAAAAAACCCGTTGAATGGAGAATCTGCTTTGTGGCCATACAACCAGATGACCCTGCTGTAAAGAACAAACACTTTACCACATTTCACGATTCAAATACATTACTCCACTGTGAAATTGATGAATATAAGTGATAACGGTATCAATCAAGAGAAGCACCTAGCAAAAGAAAGAAGTCTTTGCTAATAACTACAAGAGTCAGAATGCTGGGAGTGGTGGTTCCCATCCAACAAAATCACACTCCATGGTAGAACAAACATAGCAGTCATCAAACGGAATCTCCCTGCTGAGAGGGAAGAAACATGTACCACAATTTGTGAAGCACATTGATTATTTTAGTGACCACTGGAATACGATTTTTAAAAATATAAAGCAAATGAAGGAGATAGCTAAACAAGAAGATTTATCACATTCCAAACATCCGTTATTCAGTAAGGTGCATGTGAAGTCCCATATGCACAAAAAACCCGTTGAATGGAGAATCTGCTTTGTGGCCATACAACCAGATGACCCTGCTGTAAAGAACAAACACTTCACCACATTTCACGATTCAAATACATTACTCCACTGTGAAATTGATGAATATAAGTGATAACGGTATCAATCAAGAGAAGCACCTAGCAAAAGAAAGAAGTCTTTGCTAATAACTACAATAGTCAGAATGCTGGGAGTGGTGGTTCCCATCCAACAAAATCACACTCCATGGTAGAACAAACATAGCAGTTATCAAACGGAATCTCCCTGCTGAGAGGGAAGAAACATGTACCACAATTTGTGAAGCACATTGATTATTTTAGTGACCACTGGAATACGATTTTTAAAAATATAAAGCAAATGAAGGAGATAGCTAAACAAGAAGATTTATCACATTCCAAACATCCGTTATTCAGTAAGGTGCATGTGAAGTCCCATATGCACAAAAAACCCGTTGAATGGAGAATCTGCTTTGTGGCCATACAACCAGATGACCCTGCTGTAAAGAACAAACACTTTACCACATTTCACGATTCAAATACATTACTCCACTGTGAAATTGATGAATATAAGTGATAACGGTATCAATCAAGAGAAGCACCTAGCAAAAGAAAGAAGTCTTTGCTAATAACTACAATAGTCAGAATGCTGGGAGTGGTGGTTCCCATCCAACAAAATCACACTCCATGGTAGAACAAACATAGCAGTCATCAAATGGAATCTCCCTGCTGAGAGGGAAGAAACATGTACCACAATTTGTGAAGCACATTGATTATTTTAGTGACCACTGGAATACGATTTTTAAAAATATAAAGCAAATGAAGGAGATAGCTAAACAAGAAGATTTATCACATTCCAAACATCCGTTATTCAGTAAGGTGCATGTGAAGTCCCATATGCACAAAAAACCCGTTGAATGGAGAATCTGCTTTGTGGCCATACAACCAGATGCCCCTGCTGTAAAGAACAAACACTTTACCACATTTCACGATTCAAATACATTACTCCACTGTGAAATTGATGAATATAAGTGATAACGGTATCAATCAAGAGAAGCACCTAGCAAAAGAAAGAAGTCTTTGCTAATAACTACAAGAGTCAGAATGCTGGGAGTGGTGGTTCCCATCCAACAAAATCACACTCCATGGTAGAACAAACATAGCAGTCATCAAACGGAATCTCCCTGCTGAGAGGGAAGAAACATGTACCACAATTTGTGAAGCACATTGATTATTTTAGTGACCACTGGAATACGATTTTTAAAAATATAAAGCAAATGAAGGAGATAGCTAAACAAGAAGATTTATCACATTCCAAACATCCGTTATTCAGTAAGGTGCATGTGAAGTCCCATATGCACAAAAAACCCGTTGAATGGAGAATCTGCTTTGTGGCCATACAACCAGATGACCCTGCTGTAAAGAACAAACACTTTACCACATTTCACGATTCAAATACATTACTCCACTGTGAAATTGATGAATATAAGTGATAACGGTATCAATCAAGAGAAGCACCTAGCAAAAGAAAGAAGTCTTTGCTAATAACTACAATAGTCAGAATGCTGGGAGTGGTGGTTCCCATCCAACAAAATCACACTCCATGGTAGAACAAACATAGCAGTCATCAAACGGAATCTCCCTGCTGAGAGGGAAGAAACATGTACCACAATTTGTGAAGCACATTGATTATTTTAGTGACCACTGGAATACGATTTTTAAAAATATAAAGCAAATGAAGGAGATACCTAACCAAGAAGATTTATCACATTCCAAACATCCGTTACTCAGTAAGGTGCATGTGAAGTCCCATATGCACAAAAAACCCGTTGAATGGAGAATCTGCTTTGTGGCCATACAACCAGATGACCCTGCTGTAAAGAACAAACACTTTACCACATTTCACGATTCAAATACATTACTCCACTGTGAAATTGATGAATATAAGTGATAACGGTATCAATCAAGAGAAGCACCTAGCAAAAGAAAGAAGTCTTTGCTAATAACTACAAGAGTCAGAATGCTGGGAGTGGTGGTTCCCATCCAACAAAATCACACTCTATGGTAGAACAAACATAGCAGTCATCAAACGGAATCTCCCTGCTGAGAGGGAAGAAACATGTACCACAATTTGTGAAGCACATTGATTATTTTAGTGACCACTGGAATACGATTTTTAAAAATATAAAGCAAATGAAGGAGATAGCTAAACAAGAAGATTTATCACATTCCAAACATCCGTTATTCAGTAAGGTGCATGTGAAGTCCCATATGCACAAAAAACCCGTTGAATGGAGAATCTGCTTTGTGGCCATACAACCAGATGACCCTGCTGTAAAGAACAAACACTTTACCACATTTCACGATTCAAATACATTACTCCACTGTGAAATTGATGAATATAAGTGATAACGGTATCAATCAAGAGAAGCACCTAGCAAAAGAAAGAATTCTTTGCTAATAACTACAATAGTCAGAATGCTGGGAGTGGTGGTTCCCATCCAACAAAATCACACTCCATGGTAGAACAAACATAGCAGTCATCAAACGGAATCTCCCTGCTGAGAGGGAAGAAACATGTACCACAATTTGTGAAGCACATTGATTATTTTAGTGACCACTGGAATACGATTTTTAAAAATATAAAGCAAATGAAGGAGATACCTAACCAAGAAGATTTATCACATTCCAAACATCCGTTATTCAGTAAGGTGCATGTGAAGTCCCATATGCACAAAAAACCCGTTGAATGGAGAATCTGCTTTGTGGCCATACAACCAGATGACCCTGCTGTAAAGAACAAACACTTTACCACATTTCACGATTCAAATACATTACTCCACTGTGAAATTGATGAATATAAGTGATAACGGTATCAATCAAGAGAAGCACCTAGCAAAAGAAAGAAGTCTTTGCTAATAACTACAATAGTCAGAATGCTGGGAGTGGTGGTTCCCATCCAACAAAATCACACTCCATGGTAGAACAAACATAGCAGTTATCAAACGGAATCTCCCTGCTGAGAGGGAAGAAACATGTACCACAATTTGTGAAGCACATTGATTATTATAGTGACCACTGGAATACGATTTTTAAAAATATAAAGCAAATGAAGGAGATAGCTAAACAAGAAGATTTATCACATTCCAAACATCCGTTATTCAGTAAGGTGCATGTGAAGTCCCATATGCACAAAAAACCCGTTGAATGGAGAATCTGCTTTGTGGCCATACAACCAGATGACCCTGCTGTAAAGAACAAACACTTTACCACATTTCACGATTCAAATACATTACTCCACTGTGAAATTGATGAATATAAGTGATAACGGTATCAATCAAGAGAAGCACCTAGCAAAAGAAAGAAGTCTTTGCTAATAACTACAATAGTCAGAATGCTGGGAGTGGTGGTTCCCATCCAACAAAATCACACTCCATGGTAGAACAAACATAGCTGTCATCAAACGGAATCTCCCTGCTGAGAGGGAAGAAACATGTACCACAATTTGTGAAGCACATTGATTATTTTAGTGACCACTGGAATACGATTTTTAAAAATATAAAGCAAATGAAGGAGATAGCTAAACAAGAAGATTTATCACATTCCAAACATCCGTTATTCAGTAAGGTGCATGTGAAGTCCCATATGCACAAAAAACCCGTTGAATGGAGAATCTGCTTTGTGGCCATACAACCAGATGCCCCTGCTGTAAAGAACAAACACTTTACCACATTTCACGATTCAAATACATTACTCCACTGTGAAATTGATGAATATAAGTGATAACGGTATCAATCAAGAGAAGCACCTAGCAAAAGAAAGAAGTCTTTGCTAATAACTACAAGAGTCAGAATGCTGGGAGTGGTGGTTCCCATCCAACAAAATCACACTCCATGGTAGAACAAACATAGCAGTCATCAAACGGAATCTCCCTGCTGAGAGGGAAGAAACATGTACCACAATTTGTGAAGCACATTGATTATTTTAGTGACCACTGGAATACGATTTTTAAAAATATAAAGCAAATGAAGGAGATAGCTAAACAAGAAGATTTATCACATTCCAAACATCCGTTATTCAGTAAGGTGCATGTGAAGTCCCATATGCACAAAAAACCCGTTGAATGGAGAATCTGCTTTGTGGCCATACAACCAGATGACCCTGCTGTAAAGAACAAACACTTTACCACATTTCACGATTCAAATACATTACTCCACTGTGAAATTGATGAATATAAGTGATAACGGTATCAATCAAGAGAAGCACCTAGCAAAAGAAAGAAGTCTTTGCTAATAACTACAATAGTAGGAATGCTGGGAGTGGTGGTTCCCATCCAACAAAATCACACTCCATGGTAGAACAAACATAGCAGTCATCAAACGGAATCTCCCTGCTGAGAGGGAAGAAACATGTACCACAATTTGTGAAGCACATTGATTATTTTAGTGACCACTGGAATACGATTTTTAAAAATATAAAGCAAATGAAGGAGATACCTAACCAAGAAGATTTATCACATTCCAAACATCCGTTATTCAGTAAGGTGCATGTGAAGTCCCATATGCACAAAAAACCCGTTGAATGGAGAATCTGCTTTGTGGCCATACAACCAGATGACCCTGCTGTAAAGAACAAACACTTTACCACATTTCACGATTCAAATACATTACTCCACTGTGAAATTGATGAATATAAGTGATAACGGTATCAATCAAGAGAAGCACCTAGCAAAAGAAAGAAGTCTTTGCTAATAACTACAAGAGTCAGAATGCTGGGAGTGGTGGTTCCCATCCAACAAAATCACACTCCATGGTAGAACAAACATAGCAGTCATCAAACGGAATCTCCCTGCTGAGAGGGAAGAAACATGTACCACAATTTGTGAAGCACATTGATTATTTTAGTGACCACTGGAATACGATTTTTAAAAATATAAAGCAAATGAAGGAGATAGCTAAACAAGAAGATTTATCACATTCCAAACATCCATTATTCAGTAAGGTGCATGTGAAGTCCCATATGCACAAAAAACCCGTTGAATGGAGAATCTGCTTTGTGGCCATACAACCAGATGACCCTGCTGTAAAGAACAAACACTTCACCACATTTCACGATTCAAATACATTACTCCACTGTGAAATTGATGAATATAAGTGATAACGGTATCAATCAAGAGAAGCACCTAGCAAAAGAAAGAAGTCTTTGCTAATAACTACAATAGTCAGAATGCTGGGAGTGGTGGTTCCCATCCAACAAAATCACACTCCATGGTAGAACAAACATAGCAGTCATCAAACGGAATCTCCCTGCTGAGAGGGAAGAAACATGTACCACAATTTGTGAAGCACATTGATTATTTTAGTGACCACTGGAATACGATTTTTAAAAATATAAAGCAAATGAAGGAGATACCTAACCAAGAAGATTTATCACATTCCAAACATCCGTTATTCAGTAAGGTGCATGTGAAGTCCCATATGCACAAAAAACCCGTTGAATGGAGAATCTGCTTTGTGGCCATACAACCAGATGACCCTGCTGTAAAGAACAAACACTTTACCACATTTCACGATTCAAATACATTACTCCACTGTGAAATTGATGAATATAAGTGATAACGGTATCAATCAAGAGAAGCACCTAGCAAAAGAAAGAAGTCTTTGCTAATAACTACAATAGTCAGAATGCTGGGAGTGGTGGTTCCCATCCAACAAAATCACACTCCATGGTAGAACAAACATAGCAGTTATCAAACGGAATCTCCCTGCTGAGAGGGAAGAAACATGTACCACAATTTGTGAAGCACATTGATTATTTTAGTGACCACTGGAATACGATTTTTAAAAATATAAAGCAAATGAAGGAGATAGCTAAACAAGAAGATTTATCACATTCCAAACATCCGTTATTCAGTAAGGTGCATGTGAAGTCCCATATGCACAAAAAACCCGTTGAATGGAGAATCTGCTTTGTGGCCATACAACCAGATGACCCTGCTGTAAAGAACAAACACTTTACCACATTTCACGATTCAAATACATTACTCCACTGTGAAATTGATGAATATAAGTGATAACGGTATCAATCAAGAGAAGCACCTAGCAAAAGAAAGAAGTCTTTGCTAATAACTACAATAGTCAGAATGCTGGGAGTGGTGGTTCCCATCCAACAAAATCACACTCCATGGTAGAACAAACATAGCAGTCATCAAACGGAATCTCCCTGCTGAGAGGGAAGAAACATGTACCACAATTTGTGAAGCACATTGATTATTTTAGTGACCACTGGAATACGATTTTTAAAAATATAAAGCAAATGAAGGAGATAGCTAAACAAGAAGATTTATCACATTCCAAACATCCGTTATTCAGTAAGGTGCATGTGAAGTCCCATATGCACAAAAAACCCGTTGAATGGAGAATCTGCTTTGTGGCCATACAACCAGATGACCCTGCTGTAAAGAACAAACACTTTACCACATTTCACGATTCAAATACATTACTCCACTGTGAAATTGATGAATATAAGTGATAACGGTATCAATCAAGAGAAGCACCTAGCAAAAGAAAGAAGTCTTTGCTAATAACTACAAGAGTCAGAATGCTGGGAGTGGTGGTTCCCATCCAACAAAATCACACTCCATGGTAGAACAAACATAGCAGTCATCAAACGGAATCTCCCTGCTGAGAGGGAAGAAACATGTACCACAATTTGTGAAGCACATTGATTATTTTAGTGACCACTGGAATACGATTTTTAAAAATATAAAGCAAATGAAGGAGATAGCTAAACAAGAAGATTTATCACATTCCAAACATCCGTTATTCAGTAAGGTGCATGTGAAGTCCCATATGCACAAAAAACCCGTTGAATGGAGAATCTGCTTTGTGGCCATACAACCAGATGACCCTGCTGTAAAGAACAAACACTTCACCACATTTCACGATTCAAATACATTACTCCACTGTGAAATTGATGAATATAAGTGATAACGGTATCAATCAAGAGAAGCACCTAGCAAAAGAAAGAAGTCTTTGCTAATAACTACAATAGTCAGAATGCTGGGAGTGGTGGTTCCCATCCAACAAAATCACACTCCATGGTAGAACAAACATAGCAGTCATCAAACGGAATCTCCCTGCTGAGAGGGAAGAAACATGTACCACAATTTGTGAAGCACATTGATTATTTTAGTGACCACTGGAATACGATTTTTAAAAATATAAAGCAAATGAAGGAGATACCTAACCAAGAAGATTTATCACATTCCAAACATCCGTTATTCAGTAAGGTGCATGTGAAGTCCCATATGCACAAAAAACCCGTTGAATGGAGAATCTGCTTTGTGGCCATACAACCAGATGACCCTGCTGTAAAGAACAAACACTTTACCACATTTCACGATTCAAATACATTACTCCACTGTGAAATTGATGAATATAAGTGATAACGGTATCAATCAAGAGAAGCACCTAGCAAAAGAAAGAAGTCTTTGCTAATAACTACAATAGTCAGAATGCTGGGAGCGGTGGTTCCCATCCAACAAAATCACACTCCATGGTAGAACAAACATAGCAGTCATCAAACGGAATCTCCCTGCTGAGAGGGAAGAAACATGTACCACAATTTGTGAAGCACATTGATTATTTTAGTGACCACTGGAATACGATTTTTAAAAATATAAAGCAAATGAAGGAGATACCTAACCAAGAAGATTTATCACATTCCAAACATCCGTTATTCAGTAAGGTGCATGTGAAGTCCCATATGCACAAAAAACCCGTTGAATGGAGAATCTGCTTTGTGGCCATACAACCAGATGACCCTGCTGTAAAGAACAAACACTTTACCACATTTCACGATTCAAATACATTACTCCACTGTGAAATTGATGAATATAAGTGATAACGGTATCAATCAAGAGAAGCACCTAGCAAAAGAAAGAAGTCTTTGCTAATAACTACAAGAGTCAGAATGCTGGGAGTGGTGGTTCCCATCCAACAAAATCACACTCCATGGTAGAACAAACATAGCAGTCATCAAACGGAATCTCCCTGCTGAGAGGGAAGAAACATGTACCACAATTTGTGAAGCACATTGATTATTTTAGTGACCACTGGAATACGATTTTTAAAAATATAAAGCAAATGAAGGAGATACCTAACCAAGAAGATTTATCACATTCCAAACATCCGTTATTCAGTAAGGTGCATGTGAAGTCCCATATGCACAAAAAACCCGTTGAATGGAGAATCTGCTTTGTGGCCATACAACCAGATGACCCTGCTGTAAAGAACAAACACTTTACCACATTTCACGATTCAAATACATTACTCCACTGTGAAATTGATGAATATAAGTGATAACGGTATCAATCAAGAGAAGCACCTAGCAAAAGAAAGAATTCTTTGCTAATAACTACAATAGTCAGAATGCTGGGAGTGGTGGTTCCCATCCAACAAAATCACACTCCATGGTAGAACAAACATAGCAGTCATCAAACGGAATCTCCCTGCTGAGAGGGAAGCAACATGTACCACAATTTGTGAAGCACATTGATTATTTTAGTGACCACTGGAATACGATTTTTAAAAATATAAAGCAAATGAAGGAGATACCTAACCAAGAAGATTTATCACATTCCAAACATCCGTTATTCAGTAAGGTGCATGTGAAGTCCCATATGCACAAAAAACCCGTTGAATGGAGAATCTGCTTTGTGGCCATACAACCAGATGACCCTGCTGTAAAGAACAAACACTTTACCACATTTCACGATTCAAATACATTACTCCACTGTGAAATTGATGAATATAAGTGATAACGGTATCAATCAAGAGAAGCACCTAGCAAAAGAAAGAAGTCTTTGCTAATAACTACAATAGTCAGAATGCTGGGAGTGGTGGTTCCCATCCAACAAAATCACACTCCATGGTAGAACAAACATAGCAGTTATCAAACGGAATCTCCCTGCTGAGAGGGAAGAAACATGTACCACAATTTGTGAAGCACATTGATTATTTTAGTGACCACTGGAATACGATTTTTAAAAATATAAAGCAAATGAAGGAGATAGCTAAACAAGAAGATTTATCACATTCCAAACATCCGTTATTCAGTAAGGTGCATGTGAAGTCCCATATGCACAAAAAACCCGTTGAATGGAGAATCTGCTTTGTGGCCATACAACCAGATGACCCTGCTGTAAAGAACAAACACTTTACCACATTTCACGATTCAAATACATTACTCCACTGTGAAATTGATGAATATAAGTGATAACGGTATCAATCAAGAGAAGCACCTAGCAAAAGAAAGAAGTCTTTGCTAATAACTACAATAGTCAGAATGCTGGGAGTGGTGGTTCCCATCCAACAAAATCACACTCCATGGTAGAACAAACATAGCAGTCATCAAACGGAATCTCCCTGCTGAGAGGGAAGAAACATGTACCACAATTTGTGAAGCACATTGATTATTTTAGTGACCACTGGAATACGATTTTTAAAAATATAAAGCAAATGAAGGAGATAGCTAAACAAGAAGATTTATCACATTCCAAACATCCGTTATTCAGTAAGGTGCATGTGAAGTCCCATATGCACAAAAAACCCGTTGAATGGAGAATCTGCTTTGTGGCCATACAACCAGATGACCCTGCTGTAAAGAACAAACACTTTACCACATTTCACGATTCAAATACATTACTCCACTGTGAAATTGATGAATATAAGTGATAACGGTATCAATCAAGAGAAGCACCTAGCAAAAGAAAGAAGTCTTTGCTAATAACTACAAGAGTCAGAATGCTGGGAGTGGTGGTTCCCATCCAACAAAATCACACTCCATGGTAGAACAAACATAGCAGTCATCAAACGGAATCTCCCTGCTGAGAGGGAAGAAACATGTACCACAATTTGTGAAGCACATTGATTATTTTAGTGACCACTGGAATACGATTTTTAAAAATATAAAGCAAATGAAGGAGATAGCTAAACAAGAAGATTTATCACATTCCAAACATCCGTTATTCAGTAAGGTGCATGTGAAGTCCCATATGCACAAAAAACCCGTTGAATGGAGAATCTGCTTTGTGGCCATACAACCAGATGACCCTGCTGTAAAGAACAAACACTTTACCACATTTCACGATTCAAATACATTACTCCACTGTGAAATTGATGAATATAAGTGATAACGGTATCAATCAAGAGAAGCACCTAGCAAAAGAAAGAAGTCTTTGCTAATAACTACAATAGTCAGAATGCTGGGAGTGGTGGTTCCCATCCAACAAAATCACATTCCATGGTAGAACAAACATAGCAGTCATCAAACGGAATCTCCCTGCTGAGAGGGAAGAAACATGTACCACAATTTGTGAAGCACATTGATTATTTTAGTGACCACTGGAATACGATTTTTAAAAATATAAAGCAAATGAAGGAGATACCTAACCAAGAAGATTTATCACATTCCAAACATCCGTTATTCAGTAAGGTGCATGTGAAGTCCCATATGCACAAAAAACCCGTTGAATGGAGAATCTGCTTTGTGGCCATACAACCAGATGACCCTGCTGTAAAGAACAAACACTTTACCACATTTCACGATTCAAATACATTACTCCACTGTGAAATTGATGAATATAAGTGATAACGGTATCAATCAAGAGAAGCACCTAGCAAAAGAAAGAAGTCTTTGCTAATAACTACAATAGTCAGAATGCTGGGAGTGGTGGTTCCCATCCAACAAAATCACACTCCATGGTAGAACAAACATAGCAGTCATCAAACGGAATCTCCCTGCTGAGAGGGAAGAAACATGTACCACAATTTGTGAAGCACATTGATTATTTTAGTGACCACTGGAATACGATTTTTAAAAATATAAAGCAAATGAAGGAGATAGCTAAACAAGAAGATTTATCACATTCCAAACATCCGTTATTCAGTAAGGTGCATGTGAAGTCCCATATGCACAAAAAACCCGTTGAATGGAGAATCTGCTTTGTGGCCATACAACCAGATGACCCTGCTGTAAAGAACAAACACTTTACCACATTTCACGATTCAAATACATTACTCCACTGTGAAATTGATGAATATAAGTGATAACGGTATCAATCAAGAGAAGCACCTAGCAAAAGAAAGAAGTCTTTGCTAATAACTACAAGAGTCAGAATGCTGGGAGTGGTGGTTCCCATCCAACAAAATCACACTCCATGGTAGAACAAACATAGCAGTCATCAAACGGAATCTCCCTGCTGAGAGGGAAGAAACATGTACCACAATTTGTGAAGCACATTGATTATTTTAGTGACCACTGGAATACGATTTTTAAAAATATAAAGCAAATGAAGGAGATAGCTAAACAAGAAGATTTATCACATTTCAAACATCCGTTATTCAGTAAGGTGCATGTGAAGTACCATATGCACAAAAAACCCGTTGAATGGAGAATCTGCTTTGTGGCCATACAACCAGATGACCCTGCTGTAAAGAACAAACACTTTACCACATTTCACGATTCAAATACATTACTCCACTGTGAAATTGATGAATATAAGTGATAACGGTATCAATCAAGAGAAGCACCTAGCAAAAGAAAGAAGTCTTTGCTAATAACTACAATAGTCAGAATGCTGGGAGTGGTGGTTCCCATCCAACAAAATCACATTCCATGGTAGAACAAACATAGCAGTCATCAAACGGAATCTCCCTGCTGAGAGGGAAGAAACATGTACCACAATTTGTGAAGCACATTGATTATTTTAGTGACCACTGGAATACGATTTTTAAAAATATAAAGCAAATGAAGGAGATACCTAACCAAGAAGATTTATCACATTCCAAACATCCGTTATTCAGTAAGGTGCATGTGAAGTCCCATATGCACAAAAAACCCGTTGAATGGAGAATCTGCTTTGTGGCCATACAACCAGATGACCCTGCTGTAAAGAACAAACACTTTACCACATTTCACGATTCAAATACATTACTCCACTGTGAAATTGATGAATATAAGTGATAACGGTATCAATCAAGAGAAGCACCTAGCAAAAGAAAGAAGTCTTTGCTAATAACTACAATAGTCAGAATGCTGGGAGCGGTGGTTCCCATCCAACAAAATCACACTCCATGGTAGAACAAACATAGCAGTCATCAAACGGAATCTCCCTGCTGAGAGGGAAGAAACATGTACCACAATTTGTGAAGCACATTGATTATTTTAGTGACCACTGGAATACGATTTTTAAAAATATAAAGCAAATGAAGGAGATAGCTAAACAAGAAGATTTATCACATTCCAAACATCCGTTATTCAGTAAGGTGCATGTGAAGTCCCATATGCACAAAAAACCTGTTGAATGGAGAATCTGCTTTGTGGCCATACAACCAGATGACCCTGCTGTAAAGAACAAACACTTTACCACATTTCACGATTCAAATACATTACTCCACTGTGAAATTGATGAATATAAGTGATAACGGTATCAATCAAGAGAAGCACCTAGCAAAAGAAAGAAGTCTTTGCTAATAACTACAAGAGTCAGAATGCTGGGAGTGGTGGTTCCCATCCAACAAAATCACACTCCATGGTAGAACAAACATAGCAGTCATCAAACGGAATCTCCCTGCTGAGAGGGAAGAAACATGTACCACAATTTGTGAAGCACATTGATTATTTTAGTGACCACTGGAATACGATTTTTAAAAATATAAAGCAAATGAAGGAGATAGCTAAACAAGAAGATTTATCACATTCCAAACATCCGTTATTCAGTAAGGTGCATGTGAAGTACCATATGCACAAAAAACCCGTTGAATGGAGAATCTGCTTTGTGGCCATACAACCAGATGACCCTGCTGTAAAGAACAAACACTTTACCACATTTCACGATTCAAATACATTACTCCACTGTGAAATTGATGAATATAAGTGATAACGGTATCAATCAAGAGAAGCACCTAGCAAAAGAAAGAAGTCTTTGCTAATAACTACAATAGTCAGAATGCTGGGAGTGGTGGTTCCCATCCAACAAAATCACATTCCATGGTAGAACAAACATAGCAGTCATCAAACGGAATCTCCCTGCTGAGAGGGAAGAAACATGTACCACAATTTGTGAAGCACATTGATTATTTTAGTGACCACTGGAATACGATTTTTAAAAATATAAAGCAAATGAAGGAGATACCTAACCAAGAAGATTTATCACATTCCAAACATCCGTTATTCAGTAAGGTGCATGTGAAGTCCCATATGCACAAAAAACCCGTTGAATGGAGAATCTGCTTTGTGGCCATACAACCAGATGACCCTGCTGTAAAGAACAAACACTTTACCACATTTCACGATTCAAATACATTACTCCACTGTGAAATTGATGAATATAAGTGATAACGGTATCAATCAAGAGAAGCACCTAGCAAAAGAAAGAAGTCTTTGCTAATAACTACAATAGTCAGAATGCTGGGAGTGGTGGTTCCCATCCAACAAAATCACACTCCATGGTAGAACAAACATAGCAGTCATCAAACGGAATCTCCCTGCTGAGAGGGAAGAAACATGTACCACAATTTGTGAAGCACATTGATTATTTTAGTGACCACTGGAATACGATTTTTAAAAATATAAAGCAAATGAAGGAGATACCTAACCAAGAAGATTTATCACATTCCAAACATCCGTTATTCAGTAAGGTGCATGTGAAGTCCCATATGCACAAAAAACCCGTTGAATGGAGAATCTGCTTTGTGGCCATACAACCAGATGACCCTGCTGTAAAGAACAAACACTTTACCACATTTCACGATTCAAATACATTACTCCACTGTGAAATTGATGAATATAAGTGATAACGGTATCAATCAAGAGAAGCACCTAGCAAAAGAAAGAAGTCTTTGCTAATAACTACAATAGTCAGAATGCTGGGAGTGGTGGTTCCCATCCAACAAAATCACACTCCATGGTAGAACAAACATAGCAGTCATCAAACGGAATCTCCCTGCTGAGAGGGAAGAAACATGTACCACAATTTGTGAAGCACATTGATTATTTTAGTGACCACTGGAATACGATTTTTAAAAATATAAAGCAAATGAAGGAGATACCTAACCAAGAAGATTTATCACATTCCAAACATCCGTTATTCAGTAAGGTGCATGTGAAGTCCCATATGCACAAAAAACCCGTTGAATGGAGAATCTGCTTTGTGGCCATACAACCAGATGACCCTGCTGTAAAGAACAAACACTTTACCACATTTCACGATTCAAATACATTACACCACTGTGAAATTGATGAATATAAGTGATAACGGTATCAATCAAGAGAAGCACCTAGCAAAAGAAAGAATTCTTTGCTAATAACTACAATAGTCAGAATGCTGGGAGTGGTGGTTCCCATCCAACAAAATCACACTCCATGGTAGAACAAACATAGCAGTCATCAAACGGAATCTCCCTGCTGAGAGGGAAGCAACATGTACCACAATTTGTGAAGCACATTGATTATTTTAGTGACCACTGGAATACGATTTTTAAAAATATAAAGCAAATGAAGGAGATACCTAACCAAGAAGATTTATCACATTCCAAACATCCGTTATTCAGTAAGGTGCATGTGAAGTCCCATATGCACAAAAAACCCGTTGAATGGAGAATCTGCTTTGTGGCCATACAACCAGATGACCCTGCTGTAAAGAACAAACACTTTACCACATTTCACGATTCAAATACATTACTCCACTGTGAAATTGATGAATATAAGTGATAACGGTATCAATCAAGAGAAGCACCTAGCAAAAGAAAGAAGTCTTTGCTAATAACTACAATAGTCAGAATGCTGGGAGTGGTGGTTCCCATCCAACAAAATCACACTCCATGGTAGAACAAACATAGCAGTTATCAAACGGAATCTCCCTGCTGAGAGGGAAGAAACATGTACCACAATTTGTGAAGCACATTGATTATTTTAGTGACCACTGGAATACGATTTTTAAAAATATAAAGCAAATGAAGGAGATAGCTAAACAAGAAGATTTATCACATTCCAAACATCCGTTATTCAGTAAGGTGCATGTGAAGTCCCATATGCACAAAAAACCCGTTGAATGGAGAATCTGCTTTGTGGCCATACAACCAGATGACCCTGCTGTAAAGAACAAACACTTTACCACATTTCACGATTCAAATACATTACTCCACTGTGAAATTGATGAATATAAGTGATAACGGTATCAATCAAGAGAAGCACCTAGCAAAAGAAAGAAGTCTTTGCTAATAACTACAAGAGTCAGAATGCTGGGAGTGGTGGTTCCCATCCAACAAAATCACACTCCATGGTAGAACAAACATAGCAGTCATCAAACGGAATCTCCCTGCTGAGAGGGAAGAAACATGTACCACAATTTGTGAAGCACATTGATTATTTTAGTGACCACTGGAATACGATTTTTAAAAATATAAAGCAAATGAAGGAGATAGCTAAACAAGAAGATTTATCACATTCCAAACATCCGTTATTCAGTAAGGTGCATGTGAAGTCCCATATGCACAAAAAACCCGTTGAATGGAGAATCTGCTTTGTGGCCATACAACCAGATGACCCTGCTGTAAAGAACAAACACTTTACCACATTTCACGATTCAAATACATTACTCCACTGTGAAATTGATGAATATAAGTGATAACGGTATCAATCAAGAGAAGCACCTAGCAAAAGAAAGAAGTCTTTGCTAATAACTACAATAGTCAGAATGCTGGAAGTGGTGGTTCCCATCCAACAAAATCACACTCCATGGTAGAACAAACATAGCAGTCATCAAACGGAATCTCCCTGCTGAGAGGGAAGAAACATGTACCACAATTTGTGAAGCACATTGATTATTTTAGTGACCACTGGAATACGATTTTTAAAAATATAAAGCAAATGAAGGAGATAGCTAAACAAGAAGATTTATCACATTCCAAACATCCGTTATTCAGTAAGGTGCATGTGAAATCCCATATGCACAAAAAACCCGTTGAATGGAGAATCTGCTTTGTGGCCATACAACCAGATGACCCTGCTGTAAAGAACAAACACTTTACCACATTTCACGATTCAAATACATTACTCCACTGTGAAATTGATGAATATAAGTGATAACGGTATCAATCAAGAGAAGCACCTAGCAAAAGAAAGAAGTCTTTGCTAATAACTACAATAGTCAGAATGCTGGGAGTGGTGGTTCCCATCCAACAAAATCACACTCCATGGTAGAACAAACATAGCAGTCATCAAACGGAATCTCCCTGCTGAGAGGGAAGAAACATGTACCACAATTTGTGAAGCACATTGATTATTTTAGTGACCACTGGAATACGATTTTTAAAAATATAAAGCAAATGAAGGAGATACCTAACCAAGAAGATTTATCACATTCCAAACATCCGTTATTCAGTAAGGTGCATGTGAAGTCCCATATGCACAAAAAACCCGTTGAATGGAGAATCTGCTTTGTGGCCATACAACCAGATGACCCTGCTGTAAAGAACAAACACTTTACCACATTTCACGATTCAAATACATTACTCCACTGTGAAATTGATGAATATAAGTGATAACGGTATCAATCAAGAGAAGCACCTAGCAAAAGACAGAAGTCTTTGCTAATAACTACAATAGTCAGAATGCTGGGAGTGGTGGTTCCCATCCAACAAAATCACACTCCATGGTAGAACAAACATAGCAGTCATCAAACGGAATCTCCCTGCTGAGAGGGAAGAAACATGTACCACAATTTGTGAAGCACATTGATTATTTTAGTGACCACTGGAATACGATTTTTAAAAATATAAAGCAAATGAAGGAGATAGCTAAACAAGAAGATTTATCACATTCCAAACATCCGTTATTCAGTAAGGTGCATGTGAAGTCCCATATGCACAAAAAACCCGTTGAATGGAGAATCTGCTTTGTGGCCATACAACCAGATGACCCTGCTGTAAAGAACAAACACTTTACCACATTTCACGATTCAAATACATTACTCCACTGTGAAATTGATGAATATAAGTGATAACGGTATCAATCAAGAGAAGCACCTAGCAAAAGAAAGAAGTCTTTGCTAATAACTACAATAGTCAGAATGCTGGGAGTGGTGGTTCCCATCCAACAAAATCACACTCCATGGTAGAACAAACATAGCAGTTATCAAACGGAATCTCCCTGCTGAGAGGGAAGAAACATGTACCACAATTTGTGAAGCACATTGATTATTTTAGTGACCACTGGAATACGATTTTTAAAAATATAAAGCAAATGAAGGAGATAGCTAAACAAGAAGATTTATCACATTCCAAACATCCGTTATTCAGTAAGGTGCATGTGAAGTCCCATATGCACAAAAAACCCGTTGAATGGAGAATCTGCTTTGTGGCCATACAACCAGATGACCCTGCTGTAAAGAACAAACACTTTACCACATTTCACGATTCAAATACATTACTCCACTGTGAAATTGATGAATATAAGTGATAACAGTATCAATCAAGAGAAGCACCTAGCAAAAGAAAGAAGTCTTTGCTAATAACTACAATAGTCAGAATGCTGGGAGTGGTGGTTCCCATCCAACAAAATCACACTCCATGGTAGAACAAACATAGCAGTCATCAAACGGAATCTCCCTGCTGAGAGGGAAGAAACATGTACCACAATTTGTGAAGCACATTGATTATTTTAGTGACCACTGGAATACGATTTTTAAAAATATAAAGCAAATGAAGGAGATAGCTAAACAAGAAGATTTATCACATTCCAAACATCCGTTATTCAGTAAGGTGCATGTGAAGTCCCATATGCACAAAAAACCCGTTGAATGGAGAATCTGCTTTGTGGCCATACAACCAGATGACCCTGCTGTAAAGAACAAACACTTTACCACATTTCACGATTCAAATACATTACTCCACTGTGAAATTGATGAATATAAGTGATAACGGTATCAATCAAGAGAAGCACCTAGCAAAAGAAAGAAGTCTTTGCTAATAACTACAAGAGTCAGAATGCTGGGAGTGGTGGTTCCCATCCAACAAAATCACACTCCATGGTAGAACAAACATAGCAGTCATCAAACGGAATCTCCCTGCTGAGAGGGAAGAAACATGTACCACAATTTGTGAAGCACATTGATTATTTTAGTGACCACTGGAATACGATTTTTAAAAATATAAAGCAAATGAAGGAGATAGCTAAACAAGAAGATTTATCACATTCCAAACATCCGTTATTCAGTAAGGTGCATGTGAAGTCCCATATGCACAAAAAACCCGTTGAATGGAGAATCTGCTTTGTGGCCATACAACCAGATGACCCTGCTGTAAAGAACAAACACTTTACCACATTTCACGATTCAAATACATTACTCCACTGTGAAATTGATGAATATAAGTGATAACGGTATCAATCAAGAGAAGCACCTAGCAAAAGAAAGAAGTCTTTGCTAATAACTACAATAGTAGGAATGCTGGGAGTGGTGGTTCCCATCCAACAAAATCACACTCCATGGTAGAACAAACATAGCAGTCATCAAACGGAATCTCCCTGCTGAGAGGGAAGAAACATGTACCACAATTTGTGAAGCACATTGATTATTTTAGTGACCACTGGAATACGATTTTTAAAAATATAAAGCAAATGAAGGAGATACCTAACCAAGAAGATTTATCACATTCCAAACATCCGTTATTCAGTAAGGTGCATGTGAAGTCCCATATGCACAAAAAACCCGTTGAATGGAGAATCTGCTTTGTGGCCATACAACCAGATGACCCTGCTGTAAAGAACAAACACTTTACCACATTTCACGATTCAAATACATTACTCCACTGTGAAATTGATGAATATAAGTGATAACGGTATCAATCAAGAGAAGCACCTAGCAAAAGAAAGAAGTCTTTGCTAATAACTACAAGAGTCAGAATGCTGGGAGTGGTGGTTCCCATCCAACAAAATCACACTCCATGGTAGAACAAACATAGCAGTCATCAAACGGAATCTCCCTGCTGAGAGGGAAGAAACATGTACCACAATTTGTGAAGCACATTGATTATTTTAGTGACCACTGGAATACGATTTTTAAAAATATAAAGCAAATGAAGGAGATAGCTAAACAAGAAGATTTATCACATTCCAAACATCCGTTATTCAGTAAGGTGCATGTGAAGTCCCATATGCACAAAAAACCCGTTGAATGGAGAATCTGCTTTGTGGCCATACAACCAGATGACCCTGCTGTAAAGAACAAACACTTTACCACATTTCACGATTCAAATACATTACTCCACTGTGAAATTGATGAATATAAGTGATAACGGTATCAATCAAGAGAAGCACCTAGCAAAAGAAAGAAGTCTTTGCTAATAACTACAATAGTAGGAATGCTGGGAGTGGTGGTTCCCATCCAACAAAATCACACTCCATGGTAGAACAAACATAGCAGTCATCAAACGGAATCTCCCTGCTGAGAGGGAAGAAACATGTACCACAATTTGTGAAGCACATTGATTATTTTAGTGACCACTGGAATACGATTTTTAAAAATATAAAGCAAATGAAGGAGATACCTAACCAAGAAGATTTATCACATTCCAAACATCCGTTATTCAGTAAGGTGCATGTGAAGTCCCATATGCACAAAAAACCCGTTGAATGGAGAATCTGCTTTGTGGCCATACAACCAGATGACCCTGCTGTAAAGAACAAACACTTTACCACATTTCACGATTCAAATACATTACTCCACTGTGAAATTGATGAATATAAGTGATAACGGTATCAATCAAGAGAAGCACCTAGCAAAAGAAAGAAGTCTTTGCTAATAACTACAAGAGTCAGAATGCTGGGAGTGGTGGTTCCCATCCAACAAAATCACACTCCATGGTAGAACAAACATAGCAGTCATCAAACGGAATCTCCCTGCTGAGAGGGAAGAAACATGTACCACAATTTGTGAAGCACATTGATTATTTTAGTGACCACTGGAATACGATTTTTAAAAATATAAAGCAAATGAAGGAGATAGCTAAACAAGAAGATTTATCACATTCCAAACATCCGTTATTCAGTAAGGTGCATGTGAAGTCCCATATGCACAAAAAACCCGTTGAATGGAGAATCTGCTTTGTGGCCATACAACCAGATGACCCTGCTGTAAAGAACAAACACTTTACCACATTTCACGATTCAAATACATTACTCCACTGTGAAATTGATGAATATAAGTGATAACGGTATCAATCAAGAGAAGCACCTAGCAAAAGAAAGAAGTCTTTGCTAATAACTACAATAGTAGGAATGCTGGGAGTGGTGGTTCCCATCCAACAAAATCACACTCCATGGTAGAACAAACATAGCAGTCATCAAACGGAATCTCCCTGCTGAGAGGGAAGAAACATGTACCACAATTTGTGAAGCACATTGATTATTTTAGTGACCACTGGAATACGATTTTTAAAAATATAAAGCAAATGAAGGAGATACCTAACCAAGAAGATTTATCACATTCCAAACATCCGTTATTCAGTAAGGTGCATGTGAAGTCCCATATGCACAAAAAACCCGTTGAATGGAGAATCTGCTTTGTGGCCATACAACCAGATGACCCTGCTGTAAAGAACAAACACTTTACCACATTTCACGATTCAAATACATTACTCCACTGTGAAATTGATGAATATAAGTGATAACGGTATCAATCAAGAGAAGCACCTAGCAAAAGAAAGAAGTCTTTGCTAATAACTACAAGAGTCAGAATGCTGGGAGTGGTGGTTCCCATCCAACAAAATCACACTCCATGGTAGAACAAACATAGCAGTCATCAAACGGAATCTCCCTGCTGAGAGGGAAGAAACATGTACCACAATTTGTGAAGCACATTGATTATTTTAGTGACCACTGGAATACGATTTTTAAAAATATAAAGCAAATGAAGGAGATACCTAACCAAGAAGATTTATCACATTCCAAACATCCGTTATTCAGTAAGGTGCATGTGAAGTCCCATATGCACAAAAAACCCGTTGAATGGAGAATCTGCTTTGTGGCCATACAACCAGATGACCCTGCTGTAAAGAACAAACACTTTACCACATTTCACGATTCAAATACATTACTCCACTGTGAAATTGATGAATATAAGTGATAACGGTATCAATCAAGAGAAGCACCTAGCAAAAGAAAGAAGTCTTTGCTAATAACTACAAGAGTCAGAATGCTGGGAGTGGTGGTTCCCATCCAACAAAATCACACTCCATGGTAGAACAAACATAGCAGTCATCAAACGGAATCTCCCTGCTGAGAGGGAAGAAACATGTACCACAATTTGTGAAGCACATTGATTATTTTAGTGACCACTGGAATACGATTTTTAAAAATATAAAGCAAATGAAGGAGATAGCTAAACAAGAAGATTTATCACATTCCAAACATCCGTTATTCAGTAAGGTGCATGTGAAGTCCCATATGCACAAAAAACCCGTTGAATGGAGAATCTGCTTTGTGGCCATACAACCAGATGACCCTGCTGTAAAGAACAAACACTTCACCACATTTCACGATTCAAATACATTACTCCACTGTGAAATTGATGAATATAAGTGATAACGGTATCAATCAAGAGAAGCACCTAGCAAAAGAAAGAAGTCTTTGCTAATAACTACAATAGTCAGAATGCTGGGAGTGGTGGTTCCCATCCAACAAAATCACACTCCATGGTAGAACAAACATAGCAGTCATCAAACGGAATCTCCCTGCTGAGAGGGAAGAAACATGTACCACAATTTGTGAAGCACATTGATTATTTTAGTGACCACTGGAATACGATTTTTAAAAATATAAAGCAAATGAAGGAGATACCTAACCAAGAAGATTTATCACATTCCAAACATCCGTTATTCAGTAAGGTGCATGTGAATTCCCATATGCACAAAAAACCCGTTGAATGGAGAATCTGCTTTGTGGCCATACAACCAGATGACCCTGCTGTAAAGAACAAACACTTTACCACATTTCACGATTCAAATACATTACTCCACTGTGAAATTGATGAATATAAGTGATAACGGTATCAATCAAGAGAAGCACCTAGCAAAAGAAAGAAGTCTTTGCTAATAACTACAATAGTCAGAATGCTGGGAGTGGTGGTTCCCATCCAACAAAATCACACTCCATGGTAGAACAAACATAGCAGTCATCAAACGGAATCTCCCTGCTGAGAGGGAAGAAACATGTACCACAATTTGTGAAGCACATTGATTATTTTAGTGACCACTGGAATACGATTTTTAAAAATATAAAGCAAATGAAGGAGATAGCTAAACAAGAAGATTTATCACATTCCAAACATCCGTTATTCAGTAAGGTGCATGTGAAGTCCCATATGCACAAAAAACCCGTTGAATGGAGAATCTGCTTTGTGGCCATACAACCAGATGACCCTGCTGTAAAGAACAAACACTTTACCACATTTCACGATTCAAATACATTACTCCACTGTGAAATTGATGAATATAAGTGATAACGGTATCAATCAAGAGAAGCACCTAGCAAAAGAAAGAAGTCTTTGCTAATAACTACAAGAGTCAGAATGCTGGGAGTGGTGGTTCCCATCCAACAAAATCACACTCCATGGTAGAACAAACATAGCAGTCATCAAACGGAATCTCCCTGCTGAGAGGGAAGAAACATGTACCACAATTTGTGAAGCACATTGATTATTTTAGTGACCACTGGAATACGATTTTTAAAAATATAAAGCAAATGAAGGAGATAGCTAAACAAGAAGATTTATCACATTCCAAACATCCGTTATTCAGTAAGGTGCATGTGAAGTCCCATATGCACAAAAAACCCGTTGAATGGAGAATCTGCTTTGTGGCCATACAACCAGATGACCCTGCTGTAAAGAACAAACACTTTACCACATTTCACGATTCAAATACATTACTCCACTGTGAAATTGATGAATATAAGTGATAACGGTATCAATCAAGAGAAGCACCTAGCAAAAGAAAGAAGTCTTTGCTAATAACTACAATAGTAGGAATGCTGGGAGTGGTGGTTCCCATCCAACAAAATCACACTCCATGGTAGAACAAACATAGCAGTCATCAAACGGAATCTCCCTGCTGAGAGGGAAGAAACATGTACCACAATTTGTGAAGCACATTGATTATTTTAGTGACCACTGGAATACGATTTTTAAAAATATAAAGCAAATGAAGGAGATACCTAACCAAGAAGATTTATCACATTCCAAACATCCGTTATTCAGTAAGGTGCATGTGAAGTCCCATATGCACAAAAAACCCGTTGAATGGAGAATCTGCTTTGTGGCCATACAACCAGATGACCCTGCTGTAAAGAACAAACACTTTACCACATTTCACGATTCAAATACATTACTCCACTGTGAAATTGATGAATATAAGTGATAACGGTATCAATCAAGAGAAGCACCTAGCAAAAGAAAGAAGTCTTTGCTAATAACTACAAGAGTCAGAATGCTGGGAGTGGTGGTTCCCATCCAACAAAATCACACTCCATGGTAGAACAAACATAGCAGTCATCAAACGGAATCTCCCTGCTGAGAGGGAAGAAACATGTACCACAATTTGTGAAGCACATTGATTATTTTAGTGACCACTGGAATACGATTTTTAAAAATATAAAGCAAATGAAGGAGATAGCTAAACAAGAAGATTTATCAGATTCCAAACATCCGTTATTCAGTAAGGTGCATGTGAAGTCCCATATGCACAAAAAACCCGTTGAATGGAGAATCTGCTTTGTGGCCATACAACCAGATGACCCTGCTGTAAAGAACAAACACTTCACCACATTTCACGATTCAAATACATTACTCCACTGCGAAATTGATGAATATAAGTGATAACGGTATCAATCAAGAGAAGCACCTAGCAAAAGAAAGAAGTCTTTGCTAATAACTACAATAGTCAGAATGCTGGGAGTGGTGGTTCCCATCCAACAAAATCACACTCCATGGTAGAACAAACATAGCAGTCATCAAACGGAATCTCCCTGCTGAGAGGGAAGAAACATGTACCACAATTTGTGAAGCACATTGATTATTTTAGTGACCACTGGAATACGATTTTTAAAAATATAAAGCAAATGAAGGAGATACCTAACCAAGAAGATTTATCACATTCCAAACATCCGTTATTCAGTAAGGTGCATGTGAATTCCCATATGCACAAAAAACCCGTTGAATGGAGAATCTGCTTTGTGGCCATACAACCAGATGACCCTGCTGTAAAGAACAAACACTTTACCACATTTCACGATTCAAATACATTACTCCACTGTGAAATTGATGAATATAAGTGATAACGGTATCAATCAAGAGAAGCACCTAGCAAAAGAAAGAAGTCTTTGCTAATAACTACAATAGTCAGAATGCTGGGAGTGGTGGTTCCCATCCAACAAAATCACACTCCATGGTAGAACAAACATAGCAGTCATCAAACGGAATCTCCCTGCTGAGAGGGAAGAAACATGTACCACAATTTGTGAAGCACATTGATTATTTTAGTGACCACTGGAATACGATTTTTAAAAATATAAAGCAAATGAAGGAGATACCTAACCAAGAAGATTTATCACATTCCAAACATCCGTTATTCAGTAAGGTGCATGTGAAGTCCCATATGCACAAAAAACCCGTTGAATGGAGAATCTGCTTTGTGGCCATACAACCAGATGACCCTGCTGTAAAGAACAAACACTTTACCACATTTCACGATTCAAATACATTACTCCACTGTGAAATTGATGAATATAAGTGATAACGGTATCAATCAAGAGAAGCACCTAGCAAAAGAAAGAAGTCTTTGCTAATAACTACAAGAGTCAGAATGCTGGGAGTGGTGGTTCCCATCCAACAAAATCACACTCCATGGTAGAACAAACATAGCAGTCATCAAACGGAATCTCCCTGCTGAGAGGGAAGAAACATGTACCACAATTTGTGAAGCACATTGATTATTTTAGTGACCACTGGAATACGATTTTTAAAAATATAAAGCAAATGAAGGAGATACCTAACCAAGAAGATTTATCACATTCCAAACATCCGTTATTCAGTAAGGTGCATGTGAAGTCCCATATGCACAAAAAACCCGTTGAATGGAGAATCTGCTTTGTGGCCATACAACCAGATGACCCTGCTGTAAAGAACAAACACTTTACCACATTTCACGATTCAAATACATTACTCCACTGTGAAATTGATGAATATAAGTGATAACGGTATCAATCAAGAGAAGCACCTAGCAAAAGAAAGAAGTCTTTGCTAATAACTACAAGAGTCAGAATGCTGGGAGTGGTGGTTCCCATCCAACAAAATCACACTCCATGGTAGAACAAACATAGCAGTCATCAAACGGAATCTCCCTGCTGAGAGGGAAGAAACATGTACCACAATTTGTGAAGCACATTGATTATTTTAGTGACCACTGGAATACGATTTTTAAAAATATAAAGCAAATGAAGGAGATAGCTAAACAAGAAGATTTATCACATTCCAAACATCCGTTATTCAGTAAGGTGCATGTGAAGTCCCATATGCACAAAAAACCCGTTGAATGGAGAATCTGCTTTGTGGCCATACAACCAGATGACCCTGCTGTAAAGAACAAACACTTCACCACATTTCACGATTCAAATACATTACTCCACTGTGAAATTGATGAATATAAGTGATAACGGTATCAATCAAGAGAAGCACCTAGCAAAAGAAAGAAGTCTTTGCTAATAACTACAATAGTCAGAATGCTGGGAGTGGTGGTTCCCATCCAACAAAATCACACTCCATGGTAGAACAAACATAGCAGTCATCAAACGGAATCTCCCTGCTGAGAGGGAAGAAACATGTACCACAATTTGTGAAGCACATTGATTATTTTAGTGACCACTGGAATACGATTTTTAAAAATATAAAGCAAATGAAGGAGATACCTAACCAAGAAGATTTATCACATTCCAAACATCCGTTATTCAGTAAGGTGCATGTGAATTCCCATATGCACAAAAAACCCGTTGAATGGAGAATCTGCTTTGTGGCCATACAACCAGATGACCCTGCTGTAAAGAACAAACACTTTACCACATTTCACGATTCAAATACATTACTCCACTGTGAAATTGATGAATATAAGTGATAACGGTATCAATCAAGAGAAGCACCTAGCAAAAGAAAGAAGTCTTTGCTAATAACTACAATAGTCAGAATGCTGGGAGTGGTGGTTCCCATCCAACAAAATCACACTCCATGGTAGAACAAACATAGCAGTCATCAAACGGAATCTCCCTGCTGAGAGGGAAGAAACATGTACCACAATTTGTGAAGCACATTGATTATTTTAGTGACCACTGGAATACGATTTTTAAAAATATAAAGCAAATGAAGGAGATAGCTAAACAAGAAGATTTATCACATTCCAAACATCCGTTATTCAGTAAGGTGCATGTGAAGTCCCATATGCACAAAAAACCCGTTGAATGGAGAATCTGCTTTGTGGCCATACAACCAGATGACCCTGCTGTAAAGAACAAACACTTTACCACATTTCACGATTCAAATACATTACTCCACTGTGAAATTGATGAATATAAGTGATAACGGTATCAATCAAGAGAAGCACCTAGCAAAAGAAAGAAGTCTTTGCTAATAACTACAAGAGTCAGAATGCTGGGAGTGGTGGTTCCCATCCAACAAAATCACACTCCATGGTAGAACAAACATAGCAGTCATCAAACGGAATCTCCCTGCTGAGAGGGAAGAAACATGTACCACAATTTGTGAAGCACATTGATTATTTTAGTGACCACTGGAATACGATTTTTAAAAATATAAAGCAAATGAAGGAGATAGCTAAACAAGAAGATTTATCACATTCCAAACATCCGTTATTCAGTAAGGTGCATGTGAAGTCCCATATGCACAAAAAACCCGTTGAATGGAGAATCTGCTTTGTGGCCATACAACCAGATGACCCTGCTGTAAAGAACAAACACTTTACCACATTTCACGATTCAAATACATTACTCCACTGTGAAATTGATGAATATAAGTGATAACGGTATCAATCAAGAGAAGCACCTAGCAAAAGAAAGAAGTCTTTGCTAATAACTACAATAGTAGGAATGCTGGGAGTGGTGGTTCCCATCCAACAAAATCACACTCCATGGTAGAACAAACATAGCAGTCATCAAACGGAATCTCCCTGCTGAGAGGGAAGAAACATGTACCACAATTTGTGAAGCACATTGATTATTTTAGTGACCACTGGAATACGATTTTTAAAAATATAAAGCAAATGAAGGAGATACCTAACCAAGAAGATTTATCACATTCCAAACATCCGTTATTCAGTAAGGTGCATGTGAAGTCCCATATGCACAAAAAACCCGTTGAATGGAGAATCTGCTTTGTGGCCATACAACCAGATGACCCTGCTGTAAAGAACAAACACTTTACCACATTTCACGATTCAAATACATTACTCCACTGTGAAATTGATGAATATAAGTGATAACGGTATCAATCAAGAGAAGCACCTAGCAAAAGAAAGAAGTCTTTGCTAATAACTACAAGAGTCAGAATGCTGGGAGTGGTGGTTCCCATCCAACAAAATCACACTCCATGGTAGAACAAACATAGCAGTCATCAAACGGAATCTCCCTGCTGAGAGGGAAGAAACATGTACCACAATTTGTGAAGCACATTGATTATTTTAGTGACCACTGGAATACGATTTTTAAAAATATAAAGCAAATGAAGGAGATAGCTAAACAAGAAGATTTATCAGATTCCAAACATCCGTTATTCAGTAAGGTGCATGTGAAGTCCCATATGCACAAAAAACCCGTTGAATGGAGAATCTGCTTTGTGGCCATACAACCAGATGACCCTGCTGTAAAGAACAAACACTTCACCACATTTCACGATTCAAATACATTACTCCACTGCGAAATTGATGAATATAAGTGATAACGGTATCAATCAAGAGAAGCACCTAGCAAAAGAAAGAAGTCTTTGCTAATAACTACAATAGTCAGAATGCTGGGAGTGGTGGTTCCCATCCAACAAAATCACACTCCATGGTAGAACAAACATAGCAGTCATCAAACGGAATCTCCCTGCTGAGAGGGAAGAAACATGTACCACAATTTGTGAAGCACATTGATTATTTTAGTGACCACTGGAATACGATTTTTAAAAATATAAAGCAAATGAAGGAGATACCTAACCAAGAAGATTTATCACATTCCAAACATCCGTTATTCAGTAAGGTGCATGTGAATTCCCATATGCACAAAAAACCCGTTGAATGGAGAATCTGCTTTGTGGCCATACAACCAGATGACCCTGCTGTAAAGAACAAACACTTTACCACATTTCACGATTCAAATACATTACTCCACTGTGAAATTGATGAATATAAGTGATAACGGTATCAATCAAGAGAAGCACCTAGCAAAAGAAAGAAGTCTTTGCTAATAACTACAATAGTCAGAATGCTGGGAGTGGTGGTTCCCATCCAACAAAATCACACTCCATGGTAGAACAAACATAGCAGTCATCAAACGGAATCTCCCTGCTGAGAGGGAAGAAACATGTACCACAATTTGTGAAGCACATTGATTATTTTAGTGACCACTGGAATACGATTTTTAAAAATATAAAGCAAATGAAGGAGATAGCTAAACAAGAAGATTTATCACATTCCAAACATCCGTTATTCAGTAAGGTGCATGTGAAGTCCCATATGCACAAAAAACCCGTTGAATGGAGAATCTGCTTTGTGGCCATACAACCAGATGACCCTGCTGTAAAGAACAAACACTTTACCACATTTCACGATTCAAATACATTACTCCACTGTGAAATTGATGAATATAAGTGATAACGGTATCAATCAAGAGAAGCACCTAGCAAAAGAAAGAAGTCTTTGCTAATAACTACAAGAGTCAGAATGCTGGGAGTGGTGGTTCCCATCCAACAAAATCACACTCCATGGTAGAACAAACATAGCAGTCATCAAACGGAATCTCCCTGCTGAGAGGGAAGAAACATGTACCACAATTTGTGAAGCACATTGATTATTTTAGTGACCACTGGAATACGATTTTTAAAAATATAAAGCAAATGAAGGAGATAGCTAAACAAGAAGATTTATCACATTCCAAACATCCGTTATTCAGTAAGGTGCATGTGAAGTCCCATATGCACAAAAAACCCGTTGAATGGAGAATCTGCTTTGTGGCCATACAACCAGATGACCCTGCTGTAAAGAACAAACACTTTACCACATTTCACGATTCAAATACATTACTCCACTGTGAAATTGATGAATATAAGTGATAACGGTATCAATCAAGAGAAGCACCTAGCAAAAGAAAGAAGTCTTTGCTAATAACTACAATAGTCAGAATGCTGGGAGTGGTGGTTCCCATCCAACAAAATCACACTCCATGGTAGAACAAACATAGCAGTCATCAAACGGAATCTCCCTGCTGAGAGGGAAGAAACATGTACCACAATTTGTGAAGCACATTGATAATTTTAGTGACCACTGGAATACGATTTTTAAAAATATAAAGCAAATGAAGGAGATACCTAACCAAGAAGATTTATCACATTCCAAACATCCGTTATTCAGTAAGGTGCATGTGAAGTCCCATATGCACAAAAAACCCGTTGAATGGAGAATCTGCTTTGTGGCCATACAACCAGATGACCCTGCTGTAAAGAACAAACACTTTACCACATTTCACGATTCAAATACATTACTCCACTGTGAAATTGATGAATATAAGTGATAACGGTATCAATCAAGAGAAGCACCTAGCAAAAGAAAGAAGTCTTTGCTAATAACTAAAAGAGTCAGAATGCTGGGAGTGGTGGTTCCCATCCAACAAAATCACACTCCATGGTAGAACAAACATAGCAGTCATCAAACGGAATCTCCCTGCTGAGAGGGAAGAAACATGTACCACAATTTGTGAAGCACATTGATTATTTTAGTGACCACTGGAATACGATTTTTAAAAATATAAAGCAAATGAAGGAGATAGCTAAACAAGAAGATTTATCAGATTCCAAACATCCGTTATTCAGTAAGATGCATGTGAAGTCCCATATGCACAAAAAACCCGTTGAATGGAGAATCTGCTTTGTGGCCATACAACCAGATGACCCTGCTGTAAAGAACAAACACTTTACCACATTTCACGATTCAAATACATTACTCCACTGTGAAATTGATGAATATAAGTGATAACGGTATCAATCAAGAGAAGCACCTAGCAAAAGAAAGAAGTCTTTGCTAATAACTACAATAGTCAGAATGCTGGGAGTGGTGGTTCCCATCCAACAAAATCACACTCCATGGTAGAACAAACATAGCAGTCATCAAACGGAATCTCCCTGCTGAGAGGGAAGAAACATGTACCACAATTTGTGAAGCACATTGATTATTTTAGTGACCACTGGAATACGATTTTTAAAAATATAAAGCAAATGAAGGAGATACCTAACCAAGAAGATTTATCAAATTCCAAACATCCGTTATTCAGTAAGGTGCATGTGAAGTCCCATATGCACAAAAAACCCGTTGAATGGAGAATCTGCTTTGTGGCCATACAACCAGATGACCCTGCTGTAAAGAACAAACACTTTACCACATTTCACGATTCAAATACATTACTCCACTGTGAAATTGATGAATATAAGTGATAACGGTATCAATCAAGAGAAGCACCTAGCAAAAGAAAGAAGTCTTTGCTAATAACTACAATAGTCAGAATGCTGGGAGTGGTGGTTCCCATCCAACAAAATCACACTCCATGGTAGAACAAACATAGCAGTCATCAAACGGAATCTCCCTGCTGAGAGGGAAGAAACATGTACCACAATTTGTGAAGCACATTGATAATTTTAGTGACCACTGGAATACGATTTTTAAAAATATAAAGCAAATGAAGGAGATACCTAACCAAGAAGATTTATCACATTCCAAACATCCGTTATTCAGTAAGGTGCATGTGAAGTCCCATATGCACAAAAAACCCGTTGAATGGAGAATCTGCTTTGTGGCCATACAACCAGATGACCCTGCTGTAAAGAACAAACACTTTACCACATTTCACGATTCAAATACATTACTCCACTGTGAAATTGATGAATATAAGTGATAACGGTATCAATCAAGAGAAGCACCTAGCAAAAGAAAGAAGTCTTTGCTAATAACTACAATAGTCAGAATGCTGGGAGCGGTGGTTCCCATCCAACAAAATCACACTCCATGGTAGAACAAACATAGCAGTCATCAAACGGAATCTCCCTGCTGAGAGGGAAGAAACATGTACCACAATTTGTGAAGCACATTGATTATTTTAGTGACCACTGGAATACGATTTTTAAAAATATAAAGCAAATGAAGGAGATACCTAACCAAGAAGATTTATCACATTCCAAACATCCGTTATTCAGTAAGGTGCATGTGAAGTCCCATATGCACAAAAAACCCGTTGAATGGAGAATCTGCTTTGTGGCCATACAACCAGATGACCCTGCTGTAAAGAACAAACACTTTACCACATTTCACGATTCAAATACATTACTCCACTGTGAAATTGATGAATATAAGTGATAACGGTATCAATCAAGAGAAGCACCTAGCAAAAGAAAGAAGTCTTTGCTAATAACTACAATAGTCAGAATGCTGGGAGTGGTGGTTCCCATCCAACAAAATCACACTCCATGGTAGAACAAACATAGCAGTCATCAAACGGAATCTCCCTGCTGAGAGGGAAGAAACATGTACCACAATTTGTGAAGCACATTGATTATTTTAGTGACCACTGGAATACGATTTTTAAAAATATAAAGCAAATGAAGGAGATAGCTAAACAAGAAGATTTATCACATTCCAAACATCCGTTATTCAGTAAGGTGCATGTGAAGTCCCATATGCACAAAAAACCCGTTGAATGGAGAATCTGCTTTGTGGCCATACAACCAGATGACCCTGCTGTAAAGAACAAACACTTTACCACATTTCACGATTCAAATACATTACTCCACTGTGAAATTGATGAATATAAGTGATAACGGTATCAATCAAGAGAAGCACCTAGCAAAAGAAAGAAGTCTTTGCTAATAACTACAAGAGTCAGAATGCTGGGAGTGGTGGTTCCCATCCAACAAAATCACACTCCATGGTAGAACAAACATAGCAGTCATCAAACGGAATCTCCCTGCTGAGAGGGAAGAAACATGTACCACAATTTGTGAAGCACATTGATTATTTTAGTGACCACTGGAATACGATTTTTAAAAATATAAAGCAAATGAAGGAGATAGCTAAACAAGAAGATTTATCACATTCCAAACATCCGTTATTCAGTAAGGTGCATGTGAAGTCCCATATGCACAAAAAACCCGTTGAATGGAGAATCTGCTTTGTGGCCATACAACCAGATGACCCTGCTGTAAAGAACAAACACTTTACCACATTTCACGATTCAAATACATTACTCCACTGTGAAATTGATGAATATAAGTGATAACGGTATCAATCAAGAGAAGCACCTAGCAAAAGAAAGAAGTCTTTGCTAATAACTACAATAGTCAGAATGCTGGGAGTGGTGGTTCCCATCCAACAAAATCACACTCCATGGTAGAACAAACATAGCAGTCATCAAACGGAATCTCCCTGCTGAGAGGGAAGAAACATGTACCACAATTTGTGAAGCACATTGATAATTTTAGTGACCACTGGAATACGATTTTTAAAAATATAAAGCAAATGAAGGAGATACCTAACCAAGAAGATTTATCACATTCCAAACATCCGTTATTCAGTAAGGTGCATGTGAAGTCCCATATGCACAAAAAACCCGTTGAATGGAGAATCTGCTTTGTGGCCATACAACCAGATGACCCTGCTGTAAAGAACAAACACTTTACCACATTTCACGATTCAAATACATTACTCCACTGTGAAATTGATGAATATAAGTGATAACGGTATCAATCAAGAGAAGCACCTAGCAAAAGAAAGAAGTCTTTGCTAATAACTAAAAGAGTCAGAATGCTGGGAGTGGTGGTTCCCATCCAACAAAATCACACTCCATGGTAGAACAAACATAGCAGTCATCAAACGGAATCTCCCTGCTGAGAGGGAAGAAACATGTACCACAATTTGTGAAGCACATTGATTATTTTAGTGACCACTGGAATACGATTTTTAAAAATATAAAGCAAATGAAGGAGATAGCTAAACAAGAAGATTTATCAGATTCCAAACATCCGTTATTCAGTAAGATGCATGTGAAGTCCCATATGCACAAAAAACCCGTTGAATGGAGAATCTGCTTTGTGGCCATACAACCAGATGACCCTGCTGTAAAGAACAAACACTTTACCACATTTCACGATTCAAATACATTACTCCACTGTGAAATTGATGAATATAAGTGATAACGGTATCAATCAAGAGAAGCACCTAGCAAAAGAAAGAAGTCTTTGCTAATAACTACAATAGTCAGAATGCTGGGAGTGGTGGTTCCCATCCAACAAAATCACACTCCATGGTAGAACAAACATAGCAGTCATCAAACGGAATCTCCCTGCTGAGAGGGAAGAAACATGTACCACAATTTGTGAAGCACATTGATTATTTTAGTGACCACTGGAATACGATTTTTAAAAATATAAAGCAAATGAAGGAGATACCTAACCAAGAAGATTTATCAAATTCCAAACATCCGTTATTCAGTAAGGTGCATGTGAAGTCCCATATGCACAAAAAACCCGTTGAATGGAGAATCTGCTTTGTGGCCATACAACCAGATGACCCTGCTGTAAAGAACAAACACTTTACCACATTTCACGATTCAAATACATTACTCCACTGTGAAATTGATGAATATAAGTGATAACGGTATCAATCAAGAGAAGCACCTAGCAAAAGAAAGAAGTCTTTGCTAATAACTACAATAGTCAGAATGCTGGGAGTGGTGGTTCCCATCCAACAAAATCACACTCCATGGTAGAACAAACATAGCAGTCATCAAACGGAATCTCCCTGCTGAGAGGGAAGAAACATGTACCACAATTTGTGAAGCACATTGATAATTTTAGTGACCACTGGAATACGATTTTTAAAAATATAAAGCAAATGAAGGAGATACCTAACCAAGAAGATTTATCACATTGCAAACATCCGTTATTCAGTAAGGTGCATGTGAAGTCCCATATGCACAAAAAACCCGTTGAATGGAGAATCTGCTTTGTGGCCATACAACCAGATGACCCTGCTGTAAAGAACAAACACTTTACCACATTTCACGATTCAAATACATTACTCCACTGTGAAATTGATGAATATAAGTGATAACGGTATCAATCAAGAGAAGCACCTAGCAAAAGAAAGAAGTCTTTGCTAATAACTACAATAGTCAGAATGCTGGGAGCGGTGGTTCCCATCCAACAAAATCACACTCCATGGTAGAACAAACATAGCAGTCATCAAACGGAATCTCCCTGCTGAGAGGGAAGAAACATGTACCACAATTTGTGAAGCACATTGATTATTTTAGTGACCACTGGAATACGATTTTTAAAAATATAAAGCAAATGAAGGAGATACCTAACCAAGAAGATTTATCACATTCCAAACATCCGTTATTCAGTAAGGTGCATGTGAAGTCCCATATGCACAAAAAACCCGTTGAATGGAGAATCTGCTTTGTGGCCATACAACCAGATGACCCTGCTGTAAAGAACAAACACTTTACCACATTTCACGATTCAAATACATTACTCCACTGTGAAATTGATGAATATAAGTGATAACGGTATCAATCAAGAGAAGCACCTAGCAAAAGAAAGAAGTCTTTGCTAATAACTACAATAGTCAGAATGCTGGGAGTGGTGGTTCCCATCCAACAAAATCACACTCCATGGTAGAACAAACATAGCAGTCATCAAACGGAATCTCCCTGCTGAGAGGGAAGAAACATGTACCACAATTTGTGAAGCACATTGATTATTTTAGTGACCACTGGAATACGATTTTTAAAAATATAAAGCAAATGAAGGAGATACCTAACCAAGAAGATTTATCACATTCCAAACATCCGTTATTCAGTAAGGTGCATGTGAAGTCCCATATGCACAAAAAACCCGTTGAATGGAGAATCTGCTTTGTGGCCATACAACCAGATGACCCTGCTGTAAAGAACAAACACTTTACCACATTTCACGATTCAAATACATTACTCCACTGTGAAATTGATGAATATAAGTGATAACGGTATCAATCAAGAGAAGCACCTAGCAAAAGAAAGAATTCTTTGCTAATAACTACAATAGTCAGAATGCTGGGAGTGGTGGTTCCCATCCAACAAAATCACACTCCATGGTAGAACAAACATAGCAGTCATCAAACGGAATCTCCCTGCTGAGAGGGAAGAAACATGTACCACAATTTGTGAAGCACATTGATTATTTTAGTGACCACTGGAATACGATTTTTAAAAATATAAAGCAAATGAAGGAGATACCTAACCAAGAAGATTTATCACATTCCAAACATCCGTTATTCAGTAAGGTGCATGTGAAGTCCCATATGCACAAAAAACCCGTTGAATGGAGAATCTGCTTTGTGGCCATACAACCAGATGACCCTGCTGTAAAGAACAAACACTTTACCACATTTCACGATTCAAATACATTACTCCACTGTGAAATTGATGAATATAAGTGATAACGGTATCAATCAAGAGAAGCACCTAGCAAAAGAAAGAAGTCTTTGCTAATAACTACAAGAGTCAGAATGCTGGGAGTGGTGGTTCCCATCCAACAAAATCACACTCCATGGTAGAACAAACATAGCAGTCATCAAACGGAATCTCCCTGCTGAGAGGGAAGAAACATGTACCACAATTTGTGAAGCACATTGATTATTTTAGTGACCACTGGAATACGATTTTTAAAAATATAAAGCAAATGAAGGAGATAGCTAAACAAGAAGATTTATCACATTCCAAACATCCGTTATTCAGTAAGGTGCATGTGAAGTCCCATATGCACAAAAAACCCGTTGAATGGAGAATCTGCTTTGTGGCCATACAACCAGATGACCCTGCTGTAAAGAACAAACACTTCACCACATTTCACGATTCAAATACATTACTCCACTGCGAAATTGATGAATATAAGTGATAACGGTATCAATCAAGAGAAGCACCTAGCAAAAGAAAGAAGTCTTTGCTAATAACTACAATAGTCAGAATGCTGGGAGTGGTGGTTCCCATCCAACAAAATCACACTCCATGGTAGAACAAACATAGCAGTCATCAAACGGAATCTCCCTGCTGAGAGGGAAGAAACATGTACCACAATTTGTGAAGCACATTGATTATTTTAGTGACCACTGGAATACGATTTTTAAAAATATAAAGCAAATGAAGGAGATACCTAACCAAGAAGATTTATCACATTCCAAACATCCGTTATTCAGTAAGGTGCATGTGAAGTCCCATATGCACAAAAAACCCGTTGAATGGAGAATCTGCTTTGTGGCCATACAACCAGATGACCCTGCTGTAAAGAACAAACACTTTACCACATTTCACGATTCAAATACATTACTCCACTGTGAAATTGATGAATATAAGTGATAACGGTATCAATCAAGAGAAGCACCTAGCAAAAGAAAGAAGTCTTTGCTAATAACTACAATAGTCAGATTGCTGGGAGTGGTGGTTCCCATCCAACAAAATCACACTCCATGGTAGAACAAACATAGCAGTCATCAAACGGAATCTCCCTGCTGAGAGGGAAGAAACATGTACCACAATTTGTGAAGCACATTGATTATTTTAGTGACCACTGGAATACGATTTTTAAAAATATAAAGCAAATGAAGGAGATAGCTAAACAAGAAGATTTATCACATTCCAAACATCCGTTATTCAGTAAGGTGCATGTGAAGTCCCATATGCACAAAAAACCCGTTGAATGGAGAATCTGCTTTGTGGCCATACAACCAGATGACCCTGCTGTAAAGAACAAACACTTTACCACATTTCACGATTCAAATACATTACTCCACTGTGAAATTGATGAATATAAGTGATAACGGTATCAATCAAGAGAAGCACCTAGCAAAAGAAAGAAGTCTTTGCTAATAACTACAAGAGTCAGAATGCTGGGAGTGGTGGTTCCCATCCAACAAAATCACACTCCATGGTAGAACAAACATAGCAGTCATCAAACGGAATCTCCCTGCTGAGAGGGAAGAAACATGTACCACAATTTGTGAAGCACATTGATTATTTTAGTGACCACTGGAATACGATTTTTAAAAATATAAAGCAAATGAAGGAGATAGCTAAACAAGAAGATTTATCAGATTCCAAACATCCGTTATTCAGTAAGATGCATGTGAAGTCCCATATGCACAAAAAACCCGTTGAATGGAGAATCTGCTTTGTGGCCATACAACCAGATGACCCTGCTGTAAAGAACAAACACTTTACCACATTTCACGATTCAAATACATTACTCCACTGTGAAATTGATGAATATAAGTGATAACGGTATCAATCAAGAGAAGCACCTAGCAAAAGAAAGAAGTCTTTGCTAATAACTACAATAGTCAGAATGCTGGGAGTGGTGGTTCCCATCCAACAAAATCACACTCCATGGTAGAACAAACATAGCAGTCATCAAACGGAATCTCCCTGCTGAGAGGGAAGAAACATGTACCACAATTTGTGAAGCACATTGATTATTTTAGTGACCACTGGAATACGATTTTTAAAAATATAAAGCAAATGAAGGAGATACCTAACCAAGAAGATTTATCAAATTCCAAACATCCGTTATTCAGTAAGGTGCATGTGAAGTCCCATATGCACAAAAAACCCGTTGAATGGAGAATCTGCTTTGTGGCCATACAACCAGATGACCCTGCTGTAAAGAACAAACACTTTACCACATTTCACGATTCAAATACATTACTCCACTGTGAAATTGATGAATATAAGTGATAACGGTATCAATCAAGAGAAGCACCTAGCAAAAGAAAGAAGTCTTTGCTAATAACTACAATAGTCAGAATGCTGGGAGTGGTGGTTCCCATCCAACAAAATCACACTCCATGGTAGAACAAACATAGCAGTCATCAAACGGAATCTCCCTGCTGAGAGGGAAGAAACATGTACCACAATTTGTGAAGCACATTGATAATTTTAGTGACCACTGGAATACGATTTTTAAAAATATAAAGCAAATGAAGGAGATACCTAACCAAGAAGATTTATCACATTCCAAACATCCGTTATTCAGTAAGGTGCATGTGAAGTCCCATATGCACAAAAAACCCGTTGAATGGAGAATCTGCTTTGTGGCCATACAACCAGATGACCCTGCTGTAAAGAACAAACACTTTACCACATTTCACGATTCAAATACATTACTCCACTGTGAAATTGATGAATATAAGTGATAACGGTATCAATCAAGAGAAGCACCTAGCAAAAGAAAGAAGTCTTTGCTAATAACTACAATAGTCAGAATGCTGGGAGCGGTGGTTCCCATCCAACAAAATCACACTCCATGGTAGAACAAACATAGCAGTCATCAAACGGAATCTCCCTGCTGAGAGGGAAGAAACATGTACCACAATTTGTGAAGCACATTGATTATTTTAGTGACCACTGGAATACGATTTTTAAAAATATAAAGCAAATGAAGGAGATACCTAACCAAGAAGATTTATCACATTCCAAACATCCGTTATTCAGTAAGGTGCATGTGAAGTCCCATATGCACAAAAAACCCGTTGAATGGAGAATCTGCTTTGTGGCCATACAACCAGATGACCCTGCTGTAAAGAACAAACACTTTACCACATTTCACGATTCAAATACATTACTCCACTGTGAAATTGATGAATATAAGTGATAACGGTATCAATCAAGAGAAGCACCTAGCAAAAGAAAGAAGTCTTTGCTAATAACTACAATAGTCAGAATGCTGGGAGTGGTGGTTCCCATCCAACAAAATCACACTCCATGGTAGAACAAACATAGCAGTCATCAAACGGAATCTCCCTGCTGAGAGGGAAGAAACATGTACCACAATTTGTGAAGCACATTGATTATTTTAGTGACCACTGGAATACGATTTTTAAAAATATAAAGCAAATGAAGGAGATACCTAACCAAGAAGATTTATCACATTCCAAACATCCGTTATTCAGTAAGGTGCATGTGAAGTCCCATATGCACAAAAAACCCGTTGAATGGAGAATCTGCTTTGTGGCCATACAACCAGATGACCCTGCTGTAAAGAACAAACACTTTACCACATTTCACGATTCAAATACATTACTCCACTGTGAAATTGATGAATATAAGTGATAACGGTATCAATCAAGAGAAGCACCTAGCAAAAGAAAGAATTCTTTGCTAATAACTACAATAGTCAGAATGCTGGGAGTGGTGGTTCCCATCCAACAAAATCACACTCCATGGTAGAACAAACATAGCAGTCATCAAACGGAATCTCCCTGCTGAGAGGGAAGAAACATGTACCACAATTTGTGAAGCACATTGATTATTTTAGTGACCACTGGAATACGATTTTTAAAAATATAAAGCAAATGAAGGAGATACCTAACCAAGAAGATTTATCACATTCCAAACATCCGTTATTCAGTAAGGTGCATGTGAAGTCCCATATGCACAAAAAACCCGTTGAATGGAGAATCTGCTTTGTGGCCATACAACCAGATCACCCTGCTGTAAAGAACAAACACTTTACCACATTTCACGATTCAAATACATTACTCCACTGTGAAATTGATGAATATAAGTGATAACGGTATCAATCAAGAGAAGCACCTAGCAAAAGAAAGAAGTCTTTGCTAATAACTACAAGAGTCAGAATGCTGGGAGTGGTGGTTCCCATCCAACAAAATCACACTCCATGGTAGAACAAACATAGCAGTCATCAAACGGAATCTCCCTGCTGAGAGGGAAGAAACATGTACCACAATTTGTGAAGCACATTGATTATTTTAGTGACCACTGGAATACGATTTTTAAAAGTATAAAGCAAATGAAGGAGATAGCTAAACAAGAAGATTTATCACATTCCAAACATCCGTTATTCAGTAAGGTGCATGTGAAGTCCCATATGCACAAAAAACCCGTTGAATGGAGAATCTGCTTTGTGGCCATACAACCAGATGACCCTGCTGTAAAGAACAAACACTTCACCACATTTCACGATTCAAATACATTACTCCACTGCGAAATTGATGAATATAAGTGATAACGGTATCAATCAAGAGAAGCACCTAGCAAAAGAAAGAAGTCTTTGCTAATAACTACAATAGTCAGAATGCTGGGAGTGGTGGTTCCCATCCAACAAAATCACACTCCATGGTAGAACAAACATAGCAGTCATCAAACGGAATCTCCCTGCTGAGAGGGAAGAAACATGTACCACAATTTGTGAAGCACATTGATTATTTTAGTGACCACTGGAATACGATTTTTAAAAATATAAAGCAAATGAAGGAGATACCTAACCAAGAAGATTTATCACATTCCAAACATCCGTTATTCAGTAAGGTGCATGTGAAGTCCCATATGCACAAAAAACCCGTTGAATGGAGAATCTGCTTTGTGGCCATACAACCAGATGACCCTGCTGTAAAGAACAAACACTTTACCACATTTCACGATTCAAATACATTACTCCACTGTGAAATTGATGAATATAAGTGATAACGGTATCAATCAAGAGAAGCACCTAGCAAAAGAAAGAAGTCTTTGCTAATAACTACAATAGTCAGATTGCTGGGAGTGGTGGTTCCCATCCAACAAAATCACACTCCATGGTAGAACAAACATAGCAGTCATCAAACGGAATCTCCCTGCTGAGAGGGAAGAAACATCTACCACAATTTGTGAAGCACATTGATTATTTTAGTGACCACTGGAATACGATTTTTAAAAATATAAAGCAAATGAAGGAGATAGCTAAACAAGAAGATTTATCACATTCCAAACATCCGTTATTCAGTAAGGTGCATGTGAAGTCCCATATGCACAAAAAACCCGTTGAATGGAGAATCTGCTTTGTGGCCATACAACCAGATGACCCTGCTGTAAAGAACAAACACTTTACCACATTTCACGATTCAAATACATTACTCCACTGTGAAATTGATGAATATAAGTGATAACGGTATCAATCAAGAGAAGCACCTAGCAAAAGAAAGAAGTCTTTGCTAATAACTACAAGAGTCAGAATGCTGGGAGTGGTGGTTCCCATCCAACAAAATCACACTCCATGGTAGAACAAACATAGCAGTCATCAAACGGAATCTCCCTGCTGAGAGGGAAGAAACATGTACCACAATTTGTGAAGCACATTGATTATTTTAGTGACCACTGGAATACGATTTTTAAAAATATAAAGCAAATGAAGGAGATAGCTAAACAAGAAGATTTATCACATTCCAAACATCCGTTATTCAGTAAGGTGCATGTGAAGTCCCATATGCACAAAAAACCCATTGAATGGAGAATCTGCTTTGTGGCCATACAACCAGATGACCCTGCTGTAAAGAACAAACACTTTACCACATTTCACGATTCAAATACATTACTCCACTGTGAAATTGATGAATATAAGTGATAACGGTATCAATCAAGAGAAGCACCTAGCAAAAGAAAGAAGTCTTTGCTAATAACTACAATAGTCAGAATGCTGGGAGTGGTGGTTCCCATCCAACAAAATCACACTCCATGGTAGAACAAACATAGCAGTCATCAAACGGAATCCCCTGCTGAGAGGGAAGAAACATGTACCACAATTTGTGAAGCACATTGATTATTTTAGTGACCACTGGAATACGATTTTTAAAAATATAAAGCAAATGAAGGAGATACCTAACCAAGAAGATTTATCACATTCCAAACATCCGTTATTCAGTAAGGTGCATGTGAAGTCCCATATGCACAAAAAACCCGTTGAATGGAGAATCTGCTTTGTGGCCATACAACCAGATGACCCTGCTGTAAAGAACAAACACTTTACCACATTTCACGATTCAAATACATTACTCCACTGTGAAATTGATGAATATAAGTGATAACGGTATCAATCAAGAGAAGCACCTAGCAAAAGAAAGAAGTCTTTGCTAATAACTACAATAGTCAGAATGCTGGGAGTGGTGGTTCCCATCCAACAAAATCACACTCCATGGTAGAACAAACATAGCAGTCATCAAACGGAATCTCCCTGCTGAGAGGGAAGAAACATGTACCACAATTTGTGAAGCACATTGATTATTTTAGTGACCACTGGAATACGATTTTTAAAAATATAAAGCAAATGAAGGAGATAGCTAAACAAGAAGATTTATCACATTCCAAACATCCGTTATTCAGTAAGGTGCATGTGAAGTCCCATATGCACAAAAAACCCGTTGAATGGAGAATCTGCTTTGTGGCCATACAACCAGATGACCCTGCTGTAAAGAACAAACACTTTACCACATTTCACGATTCAAATACATTACTCCACTGTGAAATTGATGAATATAAGTGATAACGGTATCAATCAAGAGAAGCACCTAGCAAAAGAAAGAAGTCTTTGCTAATAACTACAAGAGTCAGAATGCTGGGAGTGGTGGTTCCCATCCAACAAAATCACACTCCATGGTAGAACAAACATAGCAGTCATCAAACGGAATCTCCCTGCTGAGAGGGAAGAAACATGTACCACAATTTGTGAAGCACATTGATTATTTTAGTGACCACTGGAATACGATTTTTAAAAATATAAAGCAAATGAAGGAGATAGCTAAACAAGAAGATTTATCACATTCCAAACATCCGTTATTCAGTAAGGTGCATGTGAAGTCCCATATGCACAAAAAACCCGTTGAATGGAGAATCTGCTTTGTGGCCATACAACCAGATGACCCTGCTGTAAAGAACAAACACTTTACCACATTTCACGATTCAAATACATTACTCCACTGTGAAATTGATGAATATAAGTGATAACGGTATCAATCAAGAGAAGCACCTAGCAAAAGAAAGAAGTCTTTGCTAATAACTACAATAGTAGGAATGCTGGGAGTGGTGGTTCCCATCCAACAAAATCACACTCCATGGTAGAACAAACATAGCAGTCATCAAACGGAATCTCCCTGCTGAGAGGGAAGAAACATGTACCACAATTTGTGAAGCACATTGATTATTTTAGTGACCACTGGAATACGATTTTTAAAAATATAAAGCAAATGAAGGAGATAGCTAAACAAGAAGATTTATCACATTCCAAACATCCGTTATTCAGTAAGGTGCATGTGAAGTCCCATATGCACAAAAAACCCGTTGAATGGAGAATCTGCTTTGTGGCCATACAACCAGATGACCCTGCTGTAAAGAACAAACACTTTACCACATTTCACGATTCAAATACATTACTCCACTGTGAAATTGATGAATATAAGTGATAACGGTATCAATCAAGAGAAGCACCTAGCAAAAGAAAGAAGTCTTTGCTAATAACTACAAGAGTCAGAATGCTGGGAGTGGTGGTTCCCATCCAACAAAATCACACTCCATGGTAGAACAAACATAGCAGTCATCAAACGGAATCTCCCTGCTGAGAGGGAAGAAACATGTACCACAATTTGTGAAGCACATTGATTATTTTAGTGACCACTGGAATACGATTTTTAAAAATATAAAGCAAATGAAGGAGATAGCTAAACAAGAAGATTTATCACATTCCAAACATCCGTTATTCAGTAAGGTGCATGTGAAGTCCCATATGCACAAAAAACCCATTGAATGGAGAATCTGCTTTGTGGCCATACAACCAGATGACCCTGCTGTAAAGAACAAACACTTTACCACATTTCACGATTCAAATACATTACTCCACTGTGAAATTGATGAATATAAGTGATAACGGTATCAATCAAGAGAAGCACCTAGCAAAAGAAAGAAGTCTTTGCTAATAACTACAATAGTCAGAATGCTGGGAGTGGTGGTTCCCATCCAACAAAATCACACTCCATGGTAGAACAAACATAGCAGTCATCAAACGGAATCCCCTGCTGAGAGGGAAGAAACATGTACCACAATTTGTGAAGCACATTGATTATTTTAGTGACCACTGGAATACGATTTTTAAAAATATAAAGCAAATGAAGGAGATACCTAACCAAGAAGATTTATCACATTCCAAACATCCGTTATTCAGTAAGGTGCATGTGAAGTCCCATATGCACAAAAAACCCGTTGAATGGAGAATCTGCTTTGTGGCCATACAACCAGATGACCCTGCTGTAAAGAACAAACACTTTACCACATTTCACGATTCAAATACATTACTCCACTGTGAAATTGATGAATATAAGTGATAACGGTATCAATCAAGAGAAGCACCTAGCAAAAGAAAGAAGTCTTTGCTAATAACTACAAGAGTCAGAATGCTGGGAGTGGTGGTTCCCATCCAACAAAATCACACTCCATGGTAGAACAAACATAGCAGTCATCAAACGGAATCTCCCTGCTGAGAGGGAAGAAACATGTACCACAATTTGTGAAGCACATTGATTATTTTAGTGACCACTGGAATACGATTTTTAAAAATATAAAGCAAATGAAGGAGATAGCTAAACAAGAAGATTTATCAGATTCCAAACATCCGTTATTCAGTAAGATGCATGTGAAGTCCCATATGCACAAAAAACCCGTTGAATGGAGAATCTGCTTTGTGGCCATACAACCAGATGACCCTGCTGTAAAGAACAAACACTTTACCACATTTCACGATTCAAATACATTACTCCACTGTGAAATTGATGAATATAATTGATAACGGTATCAATCAAGAGAAGCACCTAGCAAAAGAAAGAAGTCTTTGCTAATAACTACAATAGTCAGAATGCTGGGAGTGGTGGTTCCCATCCAACAAAATCACACTCCATGGTAGAACAAACATAGCAGTCATCAAACGGAATCTCCCTGCTGAGAGGGAAGAAACATGTACCACAATTTGTGAAGCACATTGATAATTTTAGTGACCACTGGAATACGATTTTTAAAAATATAAAACAAATGAAGGAGATACCTAACCAAAAAGATTTATCACATTCCAAACATCCGTTATTCAGTAAGGTGCATGTGAAGTCCCATATGCACAAAAAACCCGTTGAATGGAGAATCTGCTTTGTGGCCATACAACCAGATGACCCTGCTGTAAAGAACAAACACTTTACCACATTTCACGATTCAAATACATTACTCCACTGTGAAATTGATGAATATAAGTGATAACGGTATCAATCAAGAGAAGCACCTAGCAAAAGAAAGAAGTCTTTGCTAATAACTACAAGAGTCAGAATGCTGGGAGTGGTGGTTCCCATCCAACAAAATCACACTCCATGGTAGAACAAACATAGCAGTCATCAAACGGAATCTCCCTGCTGAGAGGGAAGAAACATCTACCACAATTTGTGAAGCACATTGATTATTTTAGTGACCACTGGAATACGATTTTTAAAAATATAAAGCAAATGAAGGAGATACCTAACCAAGAAGATTTATCACATTCCAAACATCCGTTATTCAGTAAGGTGCATGTGAAGTCCCATATGCACAAAAAACCCGTTGAATGGAGAATCTGCTTTGTGGCCATACAACCAGATGACCCTGCTGTAAAGAACAAACACTTTACCACATTTCACGATTCAAATACATTACTCCACTGTGAAATTGATGAATATAAGTGATAACGGTATCAATCAAGAGAAGCACCTAGCAAAAGAAAGAAGTCTTTGCTAATAACTACAATAGTCAGAATGTTTGGAGTGGTGGTTCCCATCCAACAAAATCACACTCCATGGTAGAACAAACATAGCAGTCATCAAACGGAATCTCCCTGCTGAGAGGGAAGAAACATGTACCACAATTTGTGAAGCACATTGATTATTTTAGTGACCACTGGAATACGATTTTTAAAAATATAAAGCAAATGAAGGAGATAGCTAAACAAGAAGATTTATCACATTCCAAACATCCGTTATTCAGTAAGGTGCATGTGAAGTCCCATATGCACAAAAAACCCGTTGAATGGAGAATCTGCTTTGTGGCCATACAACCAGATGACCCTGCTGTAAAGAACAAACACTTTACAACATTTCACGATTCAAATACATTACTCCACTATGAAATTGATGAATATAAGTGATAACGGTATCAATCAAGAGAAGCACCTAGCAAAAGAAAGAAGTCTTTGCTAATAACTACAATAGTCAGAATGCTGGGAGTGGTGGTTCCCATCCAACAAAATCACACTCCATGGTAGAACAAACATAGCAGTCATCAAACGGAATCTCCCTGCTGAGAGGGAAGAAACATGTACCACAATTTGTGAAGCACATTGATTATTTTAGTGACCACTGGAATACGATTTTTAAAAATATAAAGCAAATGAAGGAGATACCTAACCAAGAAGATTTATCACATTCCAAACATCCGTTATTCAGTAAGGTGCATGTGAAGTCCCATATGCACAAAAAACCCGTTGAATGGAGAATCTGCTTTGTGGCCATACAACCAGATGACCCTGCTGTAAAGAACAAACACTTTACCACATTTCACGATTCAAATACATTACTCCACTGTGAAATTGATGAATATAAGTGATAACGGTATCAATCAAGAGAAGCACCTAGCAAAAGAAAGAAGTCTTTGCTAATAACTACAAGAGTCAGAATGCTGGGAGTGGTGGTTCCCATCCAACAAAATCACACTCCATGGTAGAACAAACATAGCAGTCATCAAACGGAATCTCCCTGCTGAGAGGGAAGAAACATGTACCACAATTTGTGAAGCACATTGATTATTTTAGTGACCACTGGAATACGATTTTTAAAAATATAAAGCAAATGAAGGAGATAGCTAAACAAGAAGATTTATCACATTCCAAACATCCGTTATTCAGTAAGGTGCATGTGAAGTCCCATATGCACAAAAAACCCGTTGAATGGAGAATCTGCTTTGTGGCCATACAACCAGATGACCCTGCTGTAAAGAACAAACACTTCACCACATTTCACGATTCAAATACATTACTCCACTGCGAAATTGATGAATATAAGTGATAACGGTATCAATCAAGAGAAGCACCTAGCAAAAGAAAGAAGTCTTTGCTAATAACTACAATAGTCAGAATGCTGGGAGTGGTGGTTCCCATCCAACAAAATCACACTCCATGGTAGAACAAACATAGCAGTCATCAAACGGAATCTCCCTGCTGAGAGGGAAGAAACATGTACCACAATTTGTGAAGCACATTGATTATTTTAGTGACCACTGGAATACGATTTTTAAAAATATAAAGCAAATGAAGGAGATACCTAACCAAGAAGATTTATCACATTCCAAACATCCGTTATTCAGTAAGGTGCATGTGAAGTCCCATATGCACAAAAAACCCGTTGAATGGAGAATCTGCTTTGTGGCCATACAACCAGATGACCCTGCTGTAAAGAACAAACACTTTACCACATTTCACGATTCAAATACATTACTCCACTGTGAAATTGATGAATATAAGTGATAACGGTATCAATCAAGAGAAGCACCTAGCAAAAGAAAGAAGTCTTTGCTAATAACTACAATAGTCAGAATGCTGGGAGTGGTGGTTCCCATCCAACAAAATCACACTCCATGGTAGAACAAACATAGCAGTCATCAAACGGAATCTCCCTGCTGAGAGGGAAGAAACATCTACCACAATTTGTGAAGCACATTGATTATTTTAGTGACCACTGGAATACGATTTTTAAAAATATAAAGCAAATGAAGGAGATAGCTAAACAAGAAGATTTATCACATTCCAAACATCCGTTATTCAGTAAGGTGCATGTGAAGTCCCATATGCACAAAAAACCCGTTGAATGGAGAATCTGCTTTGTGGCCATACAACCAGATGACCCTGCTGTAAAGAACAAACACTTTACCACATTTCACGATTCAAATACATTACTCCACTGTGAAATTGATGAATATAAGTGATAACGGTATCAATCAAGAGAAGCACCTAGCAAAAGAAAGAAGTCTTTGCTAATAACTACAAGAGTCAGAATGCTGGGAGTGGTGGTTCCCATCCAACAAAATCACACTCCATGGTAGAACAAACATAGCAGTCATCAAACGGAATCTCCCTGCTGAGAGGGAAGAAACATGTACCACAATTTGTGAAGCACATTGATTATTTTAGTGACCACTGGAATACGATTTTTAAAAATATAAAGCAAATGAAGGAGATAGCTAAACAAGAAGATTTATCACATTCCAAACATCCGTTATTCAGTAAGGTGCATGTGAAGTCCCATATGCACAAAAAACCCGTTGAATGGAGAATCTGCTTTGTGGCCATACAACCAGATGACCCTGCTGTAAAGAACAAACACTTTACCACATTTCACGATTCAAATACATTACTCCACTGTGAAATTGATGAATATAAGTGATAACGGTATCAATCAAGAGAAGCACCTAGCAAAAGAAAGAAGTCTTTGCTAATAACTACAATAGTAGGAATGCTGGGAGTGGTGGTTCCCATCCAACAAAATCACACTCCATGGTAGAACAAACATAGCAGTCATCAAACGGAATCTCCCTGCTGAGAGGGAAGAAACATGTACCACAATTTGTGAAGCACATTGATTATTTTAGTGACCACTGGAATACGATTTTTAAAAATATAAAGCAAATGAAGGAGATACCTAACCAAGAAGATTTATCACATTCCAAACATCCGTTATTCAGTAAGGTGCATGTGAAGTCCCATATGCACAAAAAACCCGTTGAATGGAGAATCTGCTTTGTGGCCATACAACCAGATGACCCTGCTGTAAAGAACAAACACTTTACCACATTTCACGATTCAAATACATTACTCCACTGTGAAATTGATGAATATAAGTGATAACGGTATCAATCAAGAGAAGCACCTAGCAAAAGAAAGAAGTCTTTGCTAATAACTACAATAGTCAGAATGCTGGGAGTGGTGGTTCCCATCCAACAAAATCACACTCCATGGTAGAACAAACATAGCAGTCATCAAACGGAATCTCCCTGCTGAGAGGGAAGAAACATGTACCACAATTTGTGAAGCACATTGATTATTTTAGTGACCACTGGAATACGATTTTTAAAAATATAAAGCAAATGAAGGAGATAGCTAAACAAGAAGATTTATCACATTCCAAACATCCGTTATTCAGTAAGGTGCATGTGAAGTCCCATATGCACAAAAAACCCGTTGAATGGAGAATCTGCTTTGTGGCCATACAACCAGATGACCCTGCTGTAAAGAACAAACACTTCACCACATTTCACGATTCAAATACATTACTCCACTGTGAAATTGATGAATATAAGTGATAACGGTATCAATCAAGAGAAGCACCTAGCAAAAGAAAGAAGTCTTTGCTAATAACTACAATAGTCAGAATGCTGGGAGTGGTGGTTCCCATCCCACAAAATCACACTCCATGGTAGAACAAACATAGCAGTCATCAAACGGAATCTCCCTGCTGAGAGGGAAGAAACATGTACCACAATTTGTGAAGCACATTGATTATTTTAGTGACCACTGGAATACGATTTTTAAAAATATAAAGCAAATGAAGGAGATACCTAACCAAGAAGATTTATCACATTCCAAACATCCGTTATTCAGTAAGGTGCATGTGAAGTCCCATATGCACAAAAAACCCGTTGAATGGAGAATCTGCTTTGTGGCCATACAACCAGATGACCCTGCTGTAAAGAACAAACACTTTACCACATTTCACGATTCAAATACATTACTCCACTGTGAAATTGATGAATATAAGTGATAACGGTATCAATCAAGAGAAGCACCTAGCAAAAGACAGAAGTCTTTGCTAATAACTACAAGAGTCAGAATGCTGGGAGTGGTGGTTCCCATCCAACAAAATCACACTCCATGGTAGAACAAACATAGCAGTCATCAAACGGAATCTCCCTGCTGAGAGGGAAGAAACATGTACCACAATTTGTGAAGCACATTGATTATTTTAGTGACCACTGGAATACGATTTTTAAAAATATAAAGCAAATGAAGGAGATAGCTAAACAAGAAGATTTATCACATTCCAAACATCCGTTATTCAGTAAGGTGCATGTGAAGTCCCATATGCACAAAAAACCCGTTGAATGGAGAATCTGCTTTGTGGCCATACAACCAGATGACCCTGCTGTAAAGAACAAACACTTTACCACATTTCACGATTCAAATACATTACTCCACTGTGAAATTGATGAATATAAGTGATAACGGTATCAATCAAGAGAAGCACCTAGCAAAAGAAAGAAGTCTTTGCTAATAACTACAATAGTCAGAATGCTGGGAGTGGTGGTTCCCATCCAACAAAATCACACTCCATGGTAGAACAAACATAGCAGTTATCAAACGGAATCTCCCTGCTGAGAGGGAAGAAACATGTACCACAATTTGTGAAGCACATTGATTATTTTAGTGACCACTGGAATACGATTTTTAAAAATATAAAGCAAATGAAGGAGATAGCTAAACAAGAAGATTTATCACATTCCAAACATCCGTTATTCAGTAAGGTGCATGTGAAGTCCCATATGCACAAAAAACCCGTTGAATGGAGAATCTGCTTTGTGGCCATACAACCAGATGACCCTGCTGTAAAGAACAAACACTTTACCACATTTCACGATTCAAATACATTACTCCACTGTGAAATTGATGAATATAAGTGATAACGGTATCAATCAAGAGAAGCACCTAGCAAAAGAAAGAAGTCTTTGCTAATAACTACAATAGTCAGAATGCTGGGAGTGGTGGTTCCCATCCAACAAAATCACACTCCATGGTAGAACAAACATAGCAGTCATCAAACGGAATCTCCCTGCTGAGAGGGAAGAAACATCTACCACAATTTGTGAAGCACATTGATTATTTTAGTGACCACTGGAATACGATTTTTAAAAATATAAAGCAAATGAAGGAGATAGCTAAACAAGAAGATTTATCACATTCCAAACATCCGTTATTCAGTAAGGTGCATGTGAAGTCCCATATGCACAAAAAACCCGTTGAATGGAGAATCTGCTTTGTGGCCATACAACCAGATGACCCTGCTGTAAAGAACAAACACTTTACCACATTTCACGATTCAAATACATTACTCCACTGTGAAATTGATGAATATAAGTGATAACGGTATCAATCAAGAGAAGCACCTAGCAAAAGAAAGAAGTCTTTGCTAATAACTACAAGAGTCAGAATGCTGGGAGTGGTGGTTCCCATCCAACAAAATCACACTCCATGGTAGAACAAACATAGCAGTCATCAAACGGAATCTCCCTGCTGAGAGGGAAGAAACATGTACCACAATTTGTGAAGCACATTGATTATTTTAGTGACCACTGGAATACGATTTTTAAAAATATAAAGCAAATGAAGGAGATAGCTAAACAAGAAGATTTATCACATTCCAAACATCCGTTATTCAGTAAGGTGCATGTGAAGTCCCATATGCACAAAAAACCCGTTGAATGGAGAATCTGCTTTGTGGCCATACAACCAGATGACCCTGCTGTAAAGAACAAACACTTTACCACATTTCACGATTCAAATACATTACTCCACTGTGAAATTGATGAATATAAGTGATAACGGTATCAATCAAGAGAAGCACCTAGCAAAAGAAAGAAGTCTTTGCTAATAACTACAATAGTAGGAATGCTGGGAGTGGTGGTTCCCATCCAACAAAATCACACTCCATGGTAGAACAAACATAGCAGTCATCAAACGGAATCTCCCTGCTGAGAGGGAAGAAACATGTACCACAATTTGTGAAGCACATTGATTATTTTAGTGACCACTGGAATACGATTTTTAAAAATATAAAGCAAATGAAGGAGATACCTAACCAAGAAGATTTATCACATTCCAAACATCCGTTATTCAGTAAGGTGCATGTGAAGTCCCATATGCACAAAAAACCCGTTGAATGGAGAATCTGCTTTGTGGCCATACAACCAGATGACCCTGCTGTAAAGAACAAACACTTTACCACATTTCACGATTCAAATACATTACTCCACTGTGAAATTGATGAATATAAGTGATAACGGTATCAATCAAGAGAAGCACCTAGCAAAAGAAAGAAGTCTTTGCTAATAACTACAAGAGTCAGAATGCTGGGAGTGGTGGTTCCCATCCAACAAAATCACACTCCATGGTAGAACAAACATAGCAGTCATCAAACGGAATCTCCCTGCTGAGAGGGAAGAAACATGTACCACAATTTGTGAAGCACATTGATTATTTTAGTGACCACTGGAATACGATTTTTAAAAATATAAAGCAAATGAAGGAGATAGCTAAACAAGAAGATTTATCACATTCCAAACATCCGTTATTCAGTAAGGTGCATGTGAAGTCCCATATGCACAAAAAACCCGTTGAATGGAGAATCTGCTTTGTGGCCATACAACCAGATGACCCTGCTGTAAAGAACAAACACTTCACCACATTTCACGATTCAAATACATTACTCCACTGCGAAATTGATGAATATAAGTGATAACGGTATCAATCAAGAGAAGCACCTAGCAAAAGAAAGAAGTCTTTGCTAATAACTACAATAGTCAGAATGCTGGGAGTGGTGGTTCCCATCCAACAAAATCACACTCCATGGTAGAACAAACATAGCAGTCATCAAACGGAATCTCCCTGCTGAGAGGGAAGAAACATGTACCACAATTTGTGAAGCACATTGATTATTTTAGTGACCACTGGAATACGATTTTTAAAAATATAAAGCAAATGAAGGAGATACCTAACCAAGAAGATTTATCACATTCCAAACATCCGTTATTCAGTAAGGTGCATGTGAAGTCCCATATGCACAAAAAACCCGTTGAATGGAGAATCTGCTTTGTGGCCATACAACCAGATGACCCTGCTGTAAAGAACAAACACTTTACCACATTTCACGATTCAAATACATTACTCCACTGTGAAATTGATGAATATAAGTGATAACGGTATCAATCAAGAGAAGCACCTAGCAAAAGAAAGAAGTCTTTGCTAATAACTACAATAGTCAGAATGCTGGGAGTGGTGGTTCCCATCCAACAAAATCACACTCCATGGTAGAACAAACATAGCAGTCATCAAACGGAATCTCCCTGCTGAGAGGGAAGAAACATGTACCACAATTTGTGAAGCACATTGATTATTTTAGTGACCACTGGAATACGATTTTTAAAAATATAAAGCAAATGAAGGAGATACCTAACCAAGAAGATTTATCACATTCCAAACATCCGTTATTCAGTAAGGTGCATGTGAAGTCCCATATGCACAAAAAACCCGTTGAATGGAGAATCTGCTTTGTGGCCATACAACCAGATGACCCTGCTGTAAAGAACAAACACTTTACCACATTTCACGATTCAAATACATTACTCCACTGTGAAATTGATGAATATAAGTGATAACGGTATCAATCAAGAGAAGCACCTAGCAAAAGAAAGAAGTCTTTGCTAATAACTACAAGAGTCAGAATGCTGGGAGTGGTGGTTCCCATCCAACAAAATCACACTCCATGGTAGAACAAACATAGCAGTCATCAAACGGAATCTCCCTGCTGAGAGGGAAGAAACATGTACCACAATTTGTGAAGCACATTGATTATTTTAGTGACCACTGGAATACGATTTTTAAAAATATAAAGCAAATGAAGGAGATAGCTAAACAAGAAGATTTATCACATTCCAAACATCCGTTATTCAGTAAGGTGCATGTGAAGTCCCATATGCACAAAAAACCCATTGAATGGAGAATCTGCTTTGTGGCCATACAACCAGATGACCCTGCTGTAAAGAACAAACACTTTACCACATTTCACGATTCAAATACATTACTCCACTGTGAAATTGATGAATATAAGTGATAACGGTATCAATCAAGAGAAGCACCTAGCAAAAGAAAGAAGTCTTTGCTAATAACTACAATAGTCAGAATGCTGGGAGTGGTGGTTCCCATCCAACAAAATCACACTCCATGGTAGAACAAACATAGCAATCATCAAACGGAATCTCCCTGCTGAGAGGGAAGAAACATGTACCACAATTTGTGAAGCACATTGATTATTTTAGTGACCACTGGAATACGATTTTTAAAAATATAAAGCAAATGAAGGAGATACCTAACCAAGAAGATTTATCACATTCCAAACATCCGTTATTCAGTAAGGTGCATGTGAAGTCCCATATGCACAAAAAACCCGTTGAATGGAGAATCTGCTTTGTGGCCATACAACCAGATGACCCTGCTGTAAAGAACAAACACTTTACCACATTTCACGATTCAAATACATTACTCCACTGTGAAATTGATGAATATAAGTGATAACGGTATCAATCAAGAGAAGCACCTAGCAAAAGAAAGAAGTCTTTGCTAATAACTACAAGAGTCAGAATGCTGGGAGTGGTGGTTCCCATCCAACAAAATCACACTCCATGGTAGAACAAACATAGCAGTCATCAAACGGAATCTCCCTGCTGAGAGGGAAGAAACATGTACCACAATTTGTGAAGCACATTGATTATTTTAGTGACCACTGGAATACGATTTTTAAAAATATAAAGCAAATGAAGGAGATAGCTAAACAAGAAGATTTATCAGATTCCAAACATCCGTTATTCAGTAAGATGCATGTGAAGTCCCATATGCACAAAAAACCCGTTGAATGGAGAATCTGCTTTGTGGCCATACAACCAGATGACCCTGCTGTAAAGAACAAACACTTTACCACATTTCACGATTCAAATACATTACTCCACTGTGAAATTGATGAATATAAGTGATAACGGTATCAATCAAGAGAAGCACCTAGCAAAAGAAAGAAGTCTTTGCTAATAACTACAATAGTCAGAATGCTGGGAGTGGTGGTTCCCATCCAACAAAATCACACTCCATGGTAGAACAAACATAGCAGTCATCAAACGGAATCTCCCTGCTGAGAGGGAAGAAACATGTACCACAATTTGTGAAGCACATTGATTATTTTAGTGACCACTGGAATACGATTTTTAAAAATATAAAGCAAATGAAGGAGATACCTAACCAAGAAGATTTATCAAATTCCAAACATCCGTTATTCAGTAAGGTGCATGTGAAGTCCCATATGCACAAAAAACCCGTTGAATGGAGAATCTGCTTTGTGGCCATACAACCAGATGACCCTGCTGTAAAGAACAAACACTTTACCACATTTCACGATTCGAATACATTACTCCACTGTGAAATTGATGAATATAAGTGATAACGGTATCAATCAAGAGAAGCACCTAGCAAAAGAAAGAAGTCTTTGCTAATAACTACAATAGTCAGAATGCTGGGAGTGGTGGTTCCCATCCAACAAAATCACACTCCATGGTAGAACAAACATAGCAGTCATCAAACGGAATCTCCCTGCTGAGAGGGAAGAAACATGTACCACAATTTGTGAAGCACATTGATAATTTTAGTGACCACTGGAATACGATTTTTAAAAATATAAAGCAAATGAAGGAGATACCTAACCAAGAAGATTTATCACATTCCAAACATCCGTTATTCAGTAAGGTGCATGTGAAGTCCCATATGCACAAAAAACCCGTTGAATGGAGAATCTGCTTTGTGGCCATACAACCAGATGACCCTGCTGTAAAGATCAAACACTTTACCACATTTCACGATTCAAATACATTACTCCACTGTGAAATTGATGAATATAAGTGATAACGGTATCAATCAAGAGAAGCACCTAGCAAAAGAAAGAAGTCTTTGCTAATAACTACAATAGTCAGAATGCTGGGAGCGGTGGTTCCCATCCAACAAAATCACACTCCATGGTAGAACAAACATAGCAGTCATCAAACGGAATCTCCCTGCTGAGAGGGAAGAAACATGTACCACAATTTGTGAAGCACATTGATTATTTTAGTGACCACTGGAATACGATTTTTAAAAACATAAAGCAAATGAAGGAGATACCTAACCAAGAAGATTTATCACATTCCAAACATCCGTTATTCAGTAAGGTGCATGTGAAGTCCCATATGCACAAAAAACCCGTTGAATGGAGAATCTGCTTTGTGGCCATACAACCAGATGACCCTGCTGTAAAGAACAAACACTTTACCACATTTCACGATTCAAATACATTACTCCACTGTGAAATTGATGAATATAAGTGATAACGGTATCAATCAAGAGAAGCACCTAGCAAAAGAAAGAAGTCTTTGCTAATAACTACAATAGTCAGAATGCTGGGAGTGGTGGTTCCCATCCAACAAAATCACACTCCATGGTAGAACAAACATAGCAGTCATCAAACGGAATCTCCCTGCTGAGAGGGAAGAAACATGTACCACAATTTGTGAAGCACATTGATTATTTTAGTGACCACTGGAATACGACTTTTAAAAATATAAAGCAAATGAAGGAGATACCTAACCAAGAAGATTTATCAAATTCCAAACATCCGTTATTCAGTAAGGTGCATGTGAAGTCCCATATGCACAAAAAACCCGTTGAATGGAGAATCTGCTTTGTGGCCATACAACCAGATGACCCTGCTGTAAAGAACAAACACTTTACCACATTTCACGATTCAAATACATTACTCCACTGTGAAATTGATGAATATAAGTGATAACGGTATCAATCAAGAGAAGCACCTAGCAAAAGAAAGAAGTCTTTGCTAATAACTACAATAGTCAGAATGCTGGGAGTGGTGGTTCCCATCCAACAAAATCACACTCCATGGTAGAACAAACATAGCAGTCATCAAACGGAATCTCCCTGCTGAGAGGGAAGAAACATGTACCACAATTTGTGAAGCACATTGATTATTTTAGTGACCACTGGAATACGATTTTTAAAAATATAAAGCAAATGAAGGAGATACCTAACCAAGAAGATTTATCACATTCCAAACATCCGTTATTCAGTAAGGTGCATGTGAAGTCCCATATGCACAAAAAACCCGTTGAATGGAGAATCTGCTTTGTGGCCATACAACCAGATGACCCTGCTGTAAAGAACAAACACTTTACCACATTTCACGATTCAAATACATTACTCCACTGTGAAATTGATGAATATAAGTGATAACGGTATCAATCAAGAGAAGCACCTAGCAAAAGAAAGAAGTCTTTGCTAATAACTACAATAGTCAGAATGCTGGGAGTGGTGGTTCCCATCCAACAAAATCACACTCCATGGTAGAACAAACATAGCAGTCATCAAACGGAATCTCCCTGCTGAGAGGGAAGAAACATGTACCACAATTTGTGAAGCACATTGATTATTTTAGTGACCACTGGAATACGATTTTTAAAAATATAAAGCAAATGAAGGATATAGCTAAACAAGAAGATTTATCACATTCCAAACATCCGTTATTCAGTAAGGTGCATGTGAAGTCCCATATGCACAAAAAACCCGTTGAATGGAGAATCTGCTTTGTGGCCATACAACCAGATGACCCTGCTGTAAAGAACAAACACTTTACCACATTTCACGATTCGAATACATTACTCCACTGTGAAATTGATGAATATAAGTGATAACGGTATCAATCAAGAGAAGCACCTAGCAAAAGAAAGAAGTCTTTGCTAATAACTACAATAGTCAGAATGCTGGGAGTGGTGGTTCCCATCCAACAAAATCACACTCCATGGTAGAACAAACATAGCAGTCATCAAACGGAATCTCCCTGCTGAGAGGGAAGAAACATGTACCACAATTTGTGAAGCACATTGATAATTTTAGTGACCACTGGAATACGATTTTTAAAAATATAAAGCAAATGAAGGAGATACCTAACCAAGAAGATTTATCACATTCCAAACATCCGTTATTCAGTAAGGTGCATGTGAAGTCCCATATGCACAAAAAACCCGTTGAATGGAGAATCTGCTTTGTGGCCATACAACCAGATGACCCTGCTGTAAAGAACAAACACTTTACCACATTTCACGATTCAAATACATTACTCCACTGTGAAATTGATGAATATAAGTGATAACGGTATCAATCAAGAGAAGCACCTAGCAAAAGAAAGAAGTCTTTGCTAATAACTACAATAGTCAGAATGCTGGGAGCGGTGGTTCCCATCCAACAAAATCACACTCCATGGTAGAACAAACATAGCAGTCATCAAACGGAATCTCCCTGCTGAGAGGGAAGAAACATGTACCACAATTTGTGAAGCACATTGATTATTTTAGTGACCACTGGAATACGATTTTTAAAAATATAAAGCAAATGAAGGAGATACCTAACCAAGAAGATTTATCACATTCCAAACATCCGTTATTCAGTAAGGTGCATGTGAAGTCCCATATGCACAAAAAACCCGTTGAATGGAGAATCTGCTTTGTGGCCATACAACCAGATGACCCTGCTGTAAAGAACAAACACTTTACCACATTTCACGATTCAAATACATTACTCCACTGTGAAATTGATGAATATAAGTGATAACGGTATCAATCAAGAGAAGCACCTAGCAAAAGAAAGAAGTCTTTGCTAATAACTACAAGAGTCAGAATGCTGGGAGTGGTGGTTCCCATCCAACAAAATCACACTCCATGGTAGAACAAACATAGCAGTCATCAAACGGAATCTCCCTGCTGAGAGGGAAGAAACATGTACCACAATTTGTGAAGCACATTGATTATTTTAGTGACCACTGGAATACGATTTTTAAAAATATAAAGCAAATGAAGGAGATAGCTAAACAAGAAGATTTATCAGATTCCAAACATCCGTTATTCAGTAAGATGCATGTGAAGTCCCATATGCACAAAAAACCCGTTGAATGGAGAATCTGCTTTGTGGCCATACAACCAGATGACCCTGCTGTAAAGAACAAACACTTTACCACATTTCACGATTCAAATACATTACTCCACTGTGAAATTGATGAATATAAGTGATAACGGTATCAATCAAGAGAAGCACCTAGCAAAAGAAAGAAGTCTTTGCTAATAACTACAATAGTCAGAATGCTGGGAGTGGTGGTTCCCATCCAACAAAATCACACTCCATGGTAGAACAAACATAGCAGTCATCAAACGGAATCTCCCTGCTGAGAGGGAAGAAACATGTACCACAATTTGTGAAGCACATTGATAATTTTAGTGACCACTGGAATACGATTTTTAAAAATATAAAGCAAATGAAGGAGATACCTAACCAAGAAGATTTATCACATTCCAAACATCCGTTATTCAGTAAGGTGCATGTGAAGTCCCATATGCACAAAAAACCCGTTGAATGGAGAATCTGCTTTGTGGCCATACAACCAGATGACCCTGCTGTAAAGAACAAACACTTTACCACATTTCACGATTCAAATACATTACTCCACTGTGAAATTGATGAATATAAGTGATAACGGTATCAATCAAGAGAAGCACCTAGCAAAAGAAAGAAGTCTTTGCTAATAACTACAATAGTCAGAATGCTGGGAGCGGTGGTTCCCATCCAACAAAATCACACTCCATGGTAGAACAAACATAGCAGTCATCAAACGGAATCTCCCTGCTGAGAGGGAAGAAACATGTACCACAATTTGTGAAGCACATTGATTATTTTAGTGACCACTGGAATACGATTTTTAAAAATATAAAGCAAATGAAGGAGATACCTAACCAAGAAGATTTATCACATTCCAAACATCCGTTATTCAGTAAGGTGCATGTGAAGTCCCATATGCACAAAAAACCCGTTGAATGGAGAATCTGCTTTGTGGCCATACAACCAGATGACCCTGCTGTAAAGAACAAACACTTTACCACATTTCACGATTCAAATACATTACTCCACTGTGAAATTGATGAATATAAGTGATAACGGTATCAATCAAGAGAAGCACCTAGCAAAAGAAAGAAGTCTTTGCTAATAACTACAAGAGTCAGAATGCTGGGAGTGGTGGTTCCCATCCAACAAAATCACACTCCATGGTAGAACAAACATAGCAGTCATCAAACGGAATCTCCCTGCTGAGAGGGAAGAAACATGTACCACAATTTGTGAAGCACATTGATTATTTTAGTGACCACTGGAATACGATTTTTAAAAATATAAAGCAAATGAAGGAGATAGCTAAACAAGAAGATTTATCAGATTCCAAACATCCGTTATTCAGTAAGATGCATGTGAAGTCCCATATGCACAAAAAACCCGTTGAATGGAGAATCTGCTTTGTGGCCATACAACCAGATGACCCTGCTGTAAAGAACAAACACTTTACCACATTTCACGATTCAAATACATTACTCCACTGTGAAATTGATGAATATAAGTGATAACGGTATCAATCAAGAGAAGCACCTAGCAAAAGAAAGAAGTCTTTGCTAATAACTACAATAGTCAGAATGCTGGGAGTGGTGGTTCCCATCCAACAAAATCACACTCCATGGTAGAACAAACATAGCAGTCATCAAACGGAATCTCCCTGCTGAGAGGGAAGAAACATGTACCACAATTTGTGAAGCACATTGATTATTTTAGTGACCACTGGAATACGATTTTTAAAAATATAAAGCAAATGAAGGAGATACCTAACCAAGAAGATTTATCAAATTCCAAACATCCGTTATTCAGTAAGGTGCATGTGAAGTCCCATATGCACAAAAAACCCGTTGAATGGAGAATCTGCTTTGTGGCCATACAACCAGATGACCCTGCTGTAAAGAACAAACACTTTACCACATTTCACGATTCGAATACATTACTCCACTGTGAAATTGATGAATATAAGTGATAACGGTATCAATCAAGAGAAGCACCTAGCAAAAGAAAGAAGTCTTTGCTAATAACTACAATAGTCAGAATGCTGGGAGTGGTGGTTCCCATCCAACAAAATCACACTCCATGGTAGAACAAACATAGCAGTCATCAAACGGAATCTCCCTGCTGAGAGGGAAGAAACATGTACCACAATTTGTGAAGCACATTGATAATTTTAGTGACCACTGGAATACGATTTTTAAAAATATAAAGCAAATGAAGGAGATACCTAACCAAGAAGATTTATCACATTCCAAACATCCGTTATTCAGTAAGGTGCATGTGAAGTCCCATATGCACAAAAAACCCGTTGAATGGAGAATCTGCTTTGTGGCCATACAACCAGATGACCCTGCTGTAAAGAACAAACACTTTACCACATTTCACGATTCAAATACATTACTCCACTGTGAAATTGATGAATATAAGTGATAACGGTATCAATCAAGAGAAGCACCTAGCAAAAGAAAGAAGTCTTTGCTAATAACTACAATAGTCAGAATGCTGGGAGCGGTGGTTCCCATCCAACAAAATCACACTCCATGGTAGAACAAACATAGCAGTCATCAAACGGAATCTCCCTGCTGAGAGGGAAGAAACATGTACCACAATTTGTGAAGCACATTGATTATTTTAGTGACCACTGGAATACGATTTTTAAAAATATAAAGCAAATGAAGGAGATACCTAACCAAGAAGATTTATCACATTCCAAACATCCGTTATTCAGTAAGGTGCATGTGAAGTCCCATATGCACAAAAAACCCGTTGAATGGAGAATCTGCTTTGTGGCCATACAACCAGATGACCCTGCTGTAAAGAACAAACACTTTACCACATTTCACGATTCAAATACATTACTCCACTGTGAAATTGATGAATATAAGTGATAACGGTATCAATCAAGAGAAGCACCTAGCAAAAGAAAGAAGTCTTTGCTAATAACTACAATAGTCAGAATGCTGGGAGTGGTGGTTCCCATCCAACAAAATCACACTCCATGGTAGAACAAACATAGCAGTCATCAAACGGAATCTCCCTGCTGAGAGGGAAGAAACATGTACCACAATTTGTGAAGCACATTGATTATTTTAGTGACCACTGGAATACGACTTTTAAAAATATAAAGCAAATGAAGGAGATACCTAACCAAGAAGATTTATCAAATTCCAAACATCCGTTATTCAGTAAGGTGCATGTGAAGTCCCATATGCACAAAAAACCCGTTGAATGGAGAATCTGCTTTGTGGCCATACAACCAGATGACCCTGCTGTAAAGAACAAACACTTTACCACATTTCACGATTCAAATACATTACTCCACTGTGAAATTGATGAATATAAGTGATAACGGTATCAATCAAGAGAAGCACCTAGCAAAAGAAAGAAGTCTTTGCTAATAACTACAATAGTCAGAATGCTGGGAGCGGTGGTTCCCATCCAACAAAATCACACTCCATGGTAGAACAAACATAGCAGTCATCAAACGGAATCTCCCTGCTGAGAGGGAAGAAACATGTACCACAATTTGTGAAGCACATTGATTATTTTAGTGACCACTGGAATACGATTTTTAAAAATATAAAGCAAATGAAGGAGATACCTAACCAAGAAGATTTATCACATTCCAAACATCCGTTATTCAGTAAGGTGCATGTGAAGTCCCATATGCACAAAAAACCCGTTGAATGGAGAATCTGCTTTGTGGCCATACAACCAGATGACCCTGCTGTAAAGAACAAACACTTTACCACATTTCACGATTCAAATACATTACTCCACTGTGAAATTGATGAATATAAGTGATAACGGTATCAATCAAGAGAAGCACCTAGCAAAAGAAAGAAGTCTTTGCTAATAACTACAATAGTCAGAATGCTGGGAGTGGTGGTTCCCATCCAACAAAATCACACTCCATGGTAGAACAAACATAGCAGTCATCAAACGGAATCTCCCTGCTGAGAGGGAAGAAACATGTACCACAATTTGTGAAGCACATTGATAATTTTAGTGACCACTGGAATACGATTTTTAAAAATATAAAGCAAATGAAGGAGATACCTAACCAAGAAGATTTATCACATTCCAAACATCCGTTATTCAGTAAGGTGCATGTGAAGTCCCATATGCACAAAAAACCCGTTGAATGGAGAATCTGCTTTGTGGCCATACAACCAGATGACCCTGCTGTAAAGAACAAACACTTTACCACATTTCACGATTCAAATACATTACTCCACTGTGAAATTGATGAATATAAGTGATAACGGTATCAATCAAGAGAAGCACCTAGCAAAAGAAAGAAGTCTTTGCTAATAACTACAATAGTCAGAATGCTGGGAGCGGTGGTTCCCATCCAACAAAATCACACTCCATGGTAGAACAAACATAGCAGTCATCAAACGGAATCTCCCTGCTGAGAGGGAAGAAACATGTACCACAATTTGTGAAGCACATTGATTATTTTAGTGACCACTGGAATACGATTTTTAAAAATATAAAGCAAATGAAGGAGATACCTAACCAAGAAGATTTATCACATTCCAAACATCCGTTATTCAGTAAGGTGCATGTGAAGTCCCATATGCACAAAAAACCCGTTGAATGGAGAATCTGCTTTGTGGCCATACAACCAGATGACCCTGCTGTAAAGAACAAACACTTTACCACATTTCACGATTCAAATACATTACTCCACTGTGAAATTGATGAATATAAGTGATAACGGTATCAATCAAGAGAAGCACCTAGCAAAAGAAAGAAGTCTTTGCTAATAACTACAAGAGTCAGAATGCTGGGAGTGGTGGTTCCCATCCAACAAAATCACACTCCATGGTAGAACAAACATAGCAGTCATCAAACGGAATCTCCCTGCTGAGAGGGAAGAAACATGTACCACAATTTGTGAAGCACATTGATTATTTTAGTGACCACTGGAATACGATTTTTAAAAATATAAAGCAAATGAAGGAGATAGCTAAACAAGAAGATTTATCACATTCCAAACATCCGTTATTCAGTAAGGTGCATGTGAAGTCCCATATGCACAAAAAACCCATTGAATGGAGAATCTGCTTTGTGGCCATACAACCAGATGACCCTGCTGTAAAGAACAAACACTTTACCACATTTCACGATTCAAATACATTACTCCACTGTGAAATTGATGAATATAAGTGATAACGGTATCAATCAAGAGAAGCACCTAGCAAAAGAAAGAAGTCTTTGCTAATAACTACAATAGTCAGAATGCTGGGAGTGGTGGTTCCCATCCAACAAAATCACACTCCATGGTAGAACAAACATAGCAGTCATCAAACGGAATCCCCTGCTGAGAGGGAAGAAACATGTACCACAATTTGTGAAGCACATTGATTATTTTAGTGACCACTGGAATACGATTTTTAAAAATATAAATCAAATGAAGGAGATACCTAACCAAGAAGATTTATCACATTCCAAACATCCGTTATTCAGTAAGGTGCATGTGAAGTCCCATATGCACAAAAAACCCGTTGAATGGAGAATCTGCTTTGTGGCCATACAACCAGATGACCCTGCTGTAAAGAACAAACACTTTACCACATTTCACGATTCAAATACATTACTCCACTGTGAAATTGATGAATATAAGTGATAACGGTATCAATCAAGAGAAGCACCTAGCAAAAGAAAGAAGTCTTTGCTAATAACTACAAGAGTCAGAATGCTGGGAGTGGTGGTTCCCATCCAACAAAATCACACTCCATGGTAGAACAAACATAGCAGTCATCAAACGGAATCTCCCTGCTGAGAGGGAAGAAACATGTACCACAATTTGTGAAGCACATTGATTATTTTAGTGACCACTGGAATACGATTTTTAAAAATATAAAGCAAATGAAGGAGATAGCTAAACAAGAAGATTTATCACATTCCAAACATCCGTTATTCAGTAAGATGCATGTGAAGTCCCATATGCACAAAAAACCCGTTGAATGGAGAATCTGCTTTGTGGCCATACAACCAGATGACCCTGCTGTAAAGAACAAACACTTTACCACATTTCACGATTCAAATACATTACTCCACTGTGAAATTGATGAATATAAGTGATAACGGTATCAATCAAGAGAAGCACCTAGCAAAAGAAAGAAGTCTTTGCTAATAACTACAATAGTCAGAATGCTGGGAGTGGTGGTTCCCATCCAACAAAATCACACTCCATGGTAGAACAAACATAGCAGTCATCAAACGGAATCTCCCTGCTGAGAGGGAAGAAACATGTACCACAATTTGTGAAGCACATTGATTATTTTAGTGACCACTGGAATACGATTTTTAAAAATATAAAGCAAATGAAGGAGATACCTAACCAAGAAGATTTATCAAATTCCAAACATCCGTTATTCAGTAAGGTGCATGTGAAGTCCCATATGCACAAAAAACCCGTTGAATGGAGAATCTGCTTTGTGGCCATACAACCAGATGACCCTGCTGTAAAGAACAAACACTTTACCACATTTCACGATTCAAATACATTACTCCACTGTGAAATTGATGAATATAAGTGATAACGGTATCAATCAAGAGAAGCACCTAGCAAAAGAAAGAAGTCTTTGCTAATAACTACAATAGTCAGAATGCTGGGAGTGGTGGTTCCCATCCAACAAAATCACACTCCATGGTAGAACAAACATAGCAGTCATCAAACGGAATCTCCCTGCTGAGAGGGAAGAAACATGTACCACAATTTGTGAAGCACATTGATTATTTTAGTGACCACTGGAATACGATTTTTAAAAATATAAAGCAAATGAAGGAGATACCTAACCAAGAAGATTTATCACATTCCAAACATCCGTTATTCAGTAAGGTGCATGTGAAGTCCCATATGCACAAAAAACCCGTTGAATGGAGAATCTGCTTTGTGGCCATACAACCAGATGACCCTGCTGTAAAGAACAAACACTTTACCACATTTCACGATTCAAATACATTACTCCACTGTGAAATTGATGAATATAAGTGATAACGGTATCAATCAAGAGAAGCACCTAGCAAAAGAAAGAAGTCTTTGCTAATAACTACAATAGTCAGAATGCTGGGAGTGGTGGTTCCCATCCAACAAAATCACACTCCATGGTAGAACAAACATAGCAGTCATCAAACGGAATCTCCCTGCTGAGAGGGAAGAAACATGTACCACAATTTGTGAAGCACATTGATTATTTTAGTGACCACTGGAATACGATTTTTAAAAATATAAAGCAAATGAAGGAGATACCTAACCAAGAAGATTTATCAAATTCCAAACATCCGTTATTCAGTAAGGTGCATGTGAAGTCCCATATGCACAAAAAACCCGTTGAATGGAGAATCTGCTTTGTGGCCATACAACCAGATGACCCTGCTGTAAAGAACAAACACTTTACCACATTTCACGATTCAAATACATTACTCCACTGTGAAATTGATGAATATAAGTGATAACGGTATCAATCAAGAGAAGCACCTAGCAAAAGAAAGAAGTCTTTGCTAATAACTACAAGAGTCAGAATGCTGGGAGTGGTGGTTCCCATCCAACAAAATCACACTCCATGGTAGAACAAACATAGCAGTCATCAAACGGAATCTCCCTGCTGAGAGGGAAGAAACATGTACCACAATTTGTGAAGCACATTGATTATTTTAGTGACCACTGGAATACGATTTTTAAAAATATAAAGCAAATGAAGGAGATACCTAACCAAGAAGATTTATCACATTCCAAACATCCGTTATTCAGTAAGGTGCATGTGAAGTCCCATATGCACAAAAAACCCGTTGAATGGAGAATCTGCTTTGTGGCCATACAACCAGATGACCCTGCTGTAAAGAACAAACACTTTACCACATTTCACGATTCAAATACATTACTCCACTGTGAAATTGATGAATATAAGTGATAACGGTATCAATCAAGAGAAGCACCTAGCAAAAGAAAGAATTCTTTGCTAATAACTACAATAGTCAGAATGCTGGGAGTGGTGGTTCCCATCCAACAAAATCACACTCCATGGTAGAACAAACATAGCAGTCATCAAACGGAATCTCCCTGCTGAGAGGGAAGAAACATGTACCACAATTTGTGAAGCACATTGATTATTTTAGTGACCACTGGAATACGATTTTTAAAAATATAAAGCAAATGAAGGAGATACCTAACCAAGAAGATTTATCACATTCCAAACATCCGTTATTCAGTAAGGTGCATGTGAAGTCCCATATGCACAAAAAACCCGTTGAATGGAGAATCTGCTTTGTGGCCATACAACCAGATGACCCTGCTGTAAAGAACAAACACTTTACCACATTTCACGATTCAAATACATTACTCCACTGTGAAATTGATGAATATAAGTGATAACGGTATCAATCAAGAGAAGCACCTAGCAAAAGAAAGAAGTCTTTGCTAATAACTACAATAGTCAGAATGCTGGGAGTGGTGGTTCCCATCCAACAAAATCACACTCCATGGTAGAACAAACATAGCAGTCATCAAACGGAATCTCCCTGCTGAGAGGGAAGAAACATGTACCACAATTTGTGAAGCACATTGATTATTTTAGTGACCACTGGAATACGATTTTTAAAAATATAAAGCAAATGAAGGAGATACCTAACCAAGAAGATTTATCACATTCCAAACATCCGTTATTCAGTAAGGTGCATGTGAAGTCCCATATGCACAAAAAACCCGTTGAATGGAGAATCTGCTTTGTGGCCATACAACCAGATGACCCTGCTGTAAAGAACAAACACTTTACCACATTTCACGATTCAAATACATTACTCCACTGTGAAATTGATGAATATAAGTGATAACGGTATCAATCAAGAGAAGCACCTAGCAAAAGAAAGAAGTCTTTGCTAATAACTACAAGAGTCAGAATGCTGGGAGTGGTGGTTCCCATCCAACAAAATCACACTCCATGGTAGAACAAACATAGCAGTTATCAAACGGAATCTCCCTGCTGAGAGGGAAGAAACATGTACCACAATTTGTGAAGCACATTGATTATTTTAGTGACCACTGGAATACGATTTTTAAAAATATAAAGCAAATGAAGGAGATAGCTAAACAAGAAGATTTATCACATTCCAAACATCCGTTATTCAGTAAGGTGCATGTGAAGTCCCATATGCACAAAAAACCCGTTGAATGGAGAATCTGCTTTGTGGCCATACAACCAGATGACCCTGCTGTAAAGAACAAACACTTTACCACATTTCACGATTCAAATACATTACTCCACTGTGAAATTGATGAATATAAGTGATAACGGTATCAATCAAGAGAAGCACCTAGCAAAAGAAAGAAGTCTTTGCTAATAACTACAAGAGTCAGAATGCTGGGAGTGGTGGTTCCCATCCAACAAAATCACACTCCATGGTAGAACAAACATAGCAGTCATCAAACGGAATCTCCCTGCTGAGAGGGAAGAAACATGTACCACAATTTGTGAAGCACATTGATTATTTTAGTGACCACTGGAATACGATTTTTAAAAATATAAAGCAAATGAAGGAGATAGCTAAACAAGAAGATTTATCACATTCCAAACATCCGTTATTCAGTAAGGTGCATGTGAAGTCCCATATGCACAAAAAACCCGTTGAATGGAGAATCTGCTTTGTGGCCATACAACCAGATGACCCTGCTGTAAAGAACAAACACTTTACCACATTTCACGATTCAAATACATTACTCCACTGTGAAATTGATGAATATAAGTGATAACGGTATCAATCAAGAGAAGCACCTAGCAAAAGAAAGAAGTCTTTGCTAATAACTACAATAGTAGGAATGCTGGGAGTGGTGGTTCCCATCCAACAAAATCACACTCCATGGTAGAACAAACATAGCAGTCATCAAACGGAATCTCCCTGCTGAGAGGGAAGAAACATGTACCACAATTTGTGAAGCACATTGATTATTTTAGTGACCACTGGAATACGATTTTTAAAAATATAAAGCAAATGAAGGAGATACCTAACCAAGAAGATTTATCACATTCCAAACATCCGTTATTCAGTAAGGTGCATGTGAAGTCCCATATGCACAAAAAACCCGTTGAATGGAGAATCTGCTTTGTGGCCATACAACCAGATGACCCTGCTGTAAAGAACAAACACTTTACCACATTTCACGATTCAAATACATTACTCCACTGTGAAATTGATGAATATAAGTGATAACGGTATCAATCAAGAGAAGCACCTAGCAAAAGAAAGAAGTCTTTGCTAATAACTACAATAGTCAGAATGCTGGGAGTGGTGGTTCCCATCCAACAAAATCACACTCCATGGTAGAACAAACATAGCAGTCATCAAACGGAATCTCCCTGCTGAGAGGGAAGAAACATGTACCACAATTTGTGAAGCACATTGATTATTTTAGTGACCACTGGAATACGATTTTTAAAAATATAAAGCAAATGAAGGAGATAGCTAAACAAGAAGATTTATCACATTCCAAACATCCGTTATTCAGTAAGGTGCATGTGAAGTCCCATATGCACAAAAAACCCGTTGAATGGAGAATCTGCTTTGTGGCCATACAACCAGATGACCCTGCTGTAAAGAACAAACACTTCACCACATTTCACGATTCAAATACATTACTCCACTGTGAAATTGATGAATATAAGTGATAACGGTATCAATCAAGAGAAGCACCTAGCAAAAGAAAGAAGTCTTTGCTAATAACTACAATAGTCAGAATGCTGGGAGTGGTGGTTCCCATCCAACAAAATCACACTCCATGGTAGAACAAACATAGCAGTCATCAAACGGAATCTCCCTGCTGAGAGGGAAGAAACATGTACCACAATTTGTGAAGCACATTGATTATTTTAGTGACCACTGGAATACGATTTTTAAAAATATAAAGCAAATGAAGGAGATAGCTAAACAAGAAGATTTATCACATTCCAAACATCCGTTATTCAGTAAGGTGCATGTGACGTCCCATATGCACAAAAAACCAGTTGAATGGAGAATCTGCTTTGTGGCCATACAACCAGATGACCCTGCTGTAAAGAACAAACACTTTACCACATTTCACGATTCAAATACATTACTCCACTGTGAAATTGATGAATATAAGTGATAACGGTATCAATCAAGAGAAGCACCTAGCAAAAGAAAGAAGTCTTTGCTAATAACTACAATAGTCAGAATGCTGGGAGTGGTGGTTCCCATCCAACAAAATCACACTCCATGGTAGAACAAACATAGCAGTCATCAAACGGAATCTCCCTGCTGAGAGGGAAGAAACATGTACCACAATTTGTGAAGCACATTGATTATTTTAGTGACCACTGGAATATGATTTTTAAAAATATAAAGCAAATGAAGGAGATACCTAACCAAGAAGATTTATCACATTCCAAACATCCGTTATTCAGTAAGGTGCATGTGAAGTCCCATATGCACAAAAAACCCGTTGAATGGAGAATCTGCTTTGTGGCCATACAACCAGATGACCCTGCTGTAAAGAACAAACACTTTACCACATTTCACGATTCAAATACATTACTCCACTGTGAAATTGATGAATATAAGTGATAACGGTATCAATCAAGAGAAGCACCTAGCAAAAGAAAGAAGTCTTTGCTAATAACTACAATAGTCAGAATGCTGGGAGTGGTGGTTCCCATCCAACAAAATCACACTCCATGGTAGAACAAACATAGCAGTCATCAAACGGAATCTCCCTGCTGAGAGGGAAGAAACATGTACCACAATTTGTGAAGCACATTGATTATTTTAGTGACCACTGGAATACGATTTTTAAAAATATAAAGCAAATGAAGGAGATACCTAACCAAGAAGATTTATCACATTCCAAACATCCGTTATTCAGTAAGGTGCATGTGAAGTCCCATATGCACAAAAAACCCGTTGAATGGAGAATCTGCTTTGTGGCCATACAACCAGATGACCCTGCTGTAAAGAACAAACACTTTACCACATTTCACGATTCAAATACATTACTCCACTGTGAAATTGATGAATATAAGTGATAACGGTATCAATCAAGAGAAGCACCTAGCAAAAGAAAGAAGTCTTTGCTAATAACTACAATAGTCAGAATGCTGGGAGTGGTGGTTCCCATCCAACAAAATCACACTCCATGGTAGAACAAACATAGCAGTTATCAAACGGAATCTCCCTGCTGAGAGGGAAGAAACATGTACCACAATTTGTGAAGCACATTGATTATTTTAGTGACCACTGGAATACGATTTTTAAAAATATAAAGCAAATGAAGGAGATAGCTAAACAAGAAGATTTATCACATTCCAAACATCCGTTATTCAGTAAGGTGCATGTGAAGTCCCATATGCACAAAAAACCCGTTGAATGGAGAATCTGCTTTGTGGCCATACAACCAGATGACCCTGCTGTAAAGAACAAACACTTTACCACATTTCACGATTCAAATACATTACTCCACTGTGAAATTGATGAATATAAGTGATAACGGTATCAATCAAGAGAAGCACCTAGCAAAAGAAAGAAGTCTTTGCTAATAACTACAATAGTCAGAATGCTGGGAGTGGTGGTTCCCATCCAACAAAATCACACTCCATGGTAGAACAAACATAGCAGTCATCAAACGGAATCTCCCTGCTGAGAGGGAAGAAACATGTACCACAATTTGTGAAGCACATTGATTATTTTAGTGACCACTGGAATACGATTTTTAAAAATATAAAGCAAATGAAGGAGATAGCTAAATAAGAAGATTTATCACATTCCAAACATCCGTTATTCAGTAAGGTGCATGTGAAGTCCCATATGCACAAAAAACCCGTTGAATGGAGAATCTGCTTTGTGGCCATACAACCAGATGACCCTGCTGTAAAGAACAAACACTTTACCACATTTCACGATTCAAATACATTACTCCACTGTGAAATTGATGAATATAAGTGATAACGGTATCAATCAAGAGAAGCACCTAGCAAAAGAAAGAAGTCTTTGCTAATAACTACAATAGTCAGAATGCTGGGAGTGGTGGTTCCCATCCAACAAAATCACACTCCATGGTAGAACAAACATAGCAGTTATCAAACGGAATCTCCCTGCTGAGAGGGAAGAAACATGTACCACAATTTGTGAAGCACATTGATTATTTTAGTGACCACTGGAATACGATTTTTAAAAATATAAAGCAAATGAAGGAGATAGCTAAACAAGAAGATTTATCACATTCCAAACATCCGTTATTCAGTAAGGTGCATGTGAAGTCCCATATGCACAAAAAACCCGTTGAATGGAGAATCTGCTTTGTGGCCATACAACCAGATGACCCTGCTGTAAAGAACAAACACTTTACCACATTTCACGATTCAAATACATTACTCCACTGTGAAATTGATGAATATAAGTGATAACGGTATCAATCAAGAGAAGCACCTAGCAAAAGAAAGAAGTCTTTGCTAATAACTACAATAGTAGGAATGCTGGGAGTGGTGGTTCCCATCCAACAAAATCACACTCCATGGTAGAACAAACATAGCAGTCATCAAACGGAATCTCCCTGCTGAGAGGGAAGAAACATGTACCACAATTTGTGAAGCACATTGATTATTTTAGTGACCACTGGAATACGATTTTTAAAAATATAAAGCAAATGAAGGAGATACCTAACCAAGAAGATTTATCACATTCCAAACATCCGTTATTCAGTAAGGTGCATGTGAAGTCCCATATGCACAAAAAACCCGTTGAATGGAGAATCTGCTTTGTGGCCATACAACCAGATGACCCTGCTGTAAAGAACAAACACTTTACCACATTTCACGATTCAAATAAATTACTCCACTGTGAAATTGATGAATATAAGTGATAACGGTATCAATCAAGAGAAGCACCTAGCAAAAGAAAGAAGTCTTTGCTAATAACTACAATAGTCAGAATGCTGGGAGTGGTGGTTCCCATCCAACAAAATCACACTCCATGGTAGAACAAACATAGCAGTTATCAAACGGAATCTCCCTGCTGAGAGGGAAGAAACATGTACCACAATTTGTGAAGCACATTGATTATTTTAGTGACCACTGGAATACGATTTTTAAAAATATAAAGCAAATGAAGGAGATAGCTAAACAAGAAGATTTATCACATTCCAAACATCCGTTATTCAGTAAGGTGCATGTGAAGTCCCATATGCACAAAAAACCCGTTGAATGGAGAATCTGCTTTGTGGCCATACAACCAGATGACCCTGCTGTAAAGAACAAACACTTTACCACATTTCACGATTCAAATACATTACTCCACTGTGAAATTGATGAATATAAGTGATAACGGTATCAATCAAGAGAAGCACCTAGCAAAAGAAAGAAGTCTTTGCTAATAACTACAATAGTCAGAATGCTGGGAGTGGTGGTTCCCATCCAACAAAATCACACTCCATGGTAGAACAAACATAGCAGTCATCAAACGGAATCTCCCTGCTGAGAGGGAAGAAACATGTACCACAATTTGTGAAGCACATTGATTATTTTAGTGACCACTGGAATACGATTTTTAAAAATATAAAGCAAATGAAGGAGATACCTAACCAAGAAGATTTATCACATTCCAAACATCCGTTATTCAGTAAGGTGCATGTGAAGTCCCATATGCACAAAAAACCCGTTGAATGGAGAATCTGCTTTGTGGCCATACAACCAGATGACCCTACTGTAAAGAACAAACACTTTACCACATTTCACGATTCAAATACATTACTCCACTGTGAAATTGATGAATATAAGTGATAACGGTATCAGTCAAGAGAAGCACCTAGCAAAAGAAAGAATTCTTTGCTAATAACTACAATAGTCAGAATGCTGGGAGTGGTGGTTCCCATCCAACAAAATCACACTCCATGGTAGAACAAACATAGCAGTCATCAAACGGAATCTCCCTGCTGAGAGGGAAGAAACATGTACCACAATTTGTGAAGCACATTGATTATTTTAGTGACCACTGGAATACAATTTTTAAAAATATAAAGCAAATGAAGGAGATACCTAACCAAGAAGATTTATCACATTCCAAACATCCGTTATTCAGTAAGGTGCATGTGAAGTCCCATATGCACAAAAAACCCGTTGAATGGAGAATCTGCTTTGTGGCCATACAACCAGATGACCCTGCTGTAAAGAACAAACACTTTACCACATTTCACGATTCAAATACATTACTCCACTGTGAAATTGATGAATATAAGTGATAACGGTATCAATCAAGAGAAGCACCTAGCAAAAGAAAGAAGTCTTTGCTAATAACTACAATAGTCAGAATGCTGGGAGTGGTGGTTCCCATCCAACAAAATCACACTCCATGGTAGAACAAACATAGCAGTCATCAAACGGAATCTCCCTGCTGAGAGGGAAGAAACATGTACCACAATTTGTGAAGCACATTGATTATTTTAGTGACCACTGGAATACGATTTTTAAAAATATAAAGCAAATGAAGGAGATACCTAACCAAGAAGATTTATCACATTCCAAACATCCGTTATTCAGTAAGGTGCATGTGAAGTCCCATATGCACAAAAAACCCGTTGAATGGAGAATCTGCTTTGTGGCCATACAACCAGATGACCCTGCTGTAAAGAACAAACACTTTACCACATTTCACGATTCAAATACATTACTCCACTGTGAAATTGATGAATATAAGTGATAACGGTATCAATCAAGAGAAGCACCTAGCAAAAGAAAGAAGTCTTTGCTAATAACTACAAGAGTCAGAATGCTGGGAGTGGTGGTTCCCATCCAACAAAATCACACTCCATGGTAGAACAAACATAGCAGTCATCAAACGGAATCTCCCTGCTGAGAGGGAAGAAACATGTACCACAATTTGTGAAGCACATTGATTATTTTAGTGACCACTGGAATACGATTTTTAAAAATATAAAGCAAATGAAGGAGATAGCTAAACAAGAAGATTTATCACATTCCAAACATCCGTTATTCAGTAAGGTGCATGTGAAGTCCCATATGCACAAAAAACCCGTTGAATGGAGAATCTGCTTTGTGGCCATACAACCAGATGACCCTGCTGTAAAGAACAAACACTTCACCACATTTCACGATTCAAATACATTACTCCACTGCGAAATTGATGAATATAAGTGATAACGGTATCAATCAAGAGAAGCACCTAGCAAAAGAAAGAAGTCTTTGCTAATAACTACAATAGTCAGAATGCTGGGAGTGGTGGTTCCCATCCAACAAAATCACACTCCATGGTAGAACAAACATAGCAGTCATCAAACGGAATCTCCCTGCTGAGAGGGAAGAAACATGTACCACAATTTGTGAAGCACATTGATTATTTTAGTGACCACTGGAATACGATTTTTAAAAATATAAAGCAAATGAAGGAGATACCTAACCAAGAAGATTTATCACATTCCAAACATCCGTTATTCAGTAAGGTGCATGTGAAGTCCCATATGCACAAAAAACCCGTTGAATGGAGAATCTGCTTTGTGGCCATACAACCAGATGACCCTGCTGTAAAGAACAAACACTTTACCACATTTCACGATTCAAATACATTACTCCACTGTGAAATTGATGAATATAAGTGATAACGGTATCAATCAAGAGAAGCACCTAGCAAAAGAAAGAAGTCTTTGCTAATAACTACAAGAGTCAGAATGCTGGGAGTGGTGGTTCCCATCCAACAAAATCACACTCCATGGTAGAACAAACATAGCAGTCATCAAACGGAATCTCCCTGCTGAGAGGGAAGAAACATGTACCACAATTTGTGAAGCACATTGATTATTTTAGTGACCACTGGAATACGATTTTTAAAAATATAAAGCAAATGAAGGAGATAGCTAAACAAGAAGATTTATCACATTCCAAACATCCGTTATTCAGTAAGGTGCATGTGAAGTCCCATATGCACAAAAAACCCGTTGAATGGAGAATCTGCTTTGTGGCCATACAACCAGATGACCCTGCTGTAAAGAACAAACACTTTACCACATTTCACGATTCAAATACATTACTCCACTGTGAAATTGATGAATATAAGTGATAACGGTATCAATCAAGAGAAGCACCTAGCAAAAGAAAGAAGTCTTTGCTAATAACTACAAGAGTCAGAATGCTGGGAGTGGTGGTTCCCATCCAACAAAATCACACTCCATGGTAGAACAAACATAGCAGTCATCAAACGGAATCTCCCTGCTGAGAGGGAAGAAACATGTACCACAATTTGTGAAGCACATTGATTATTTTAGTGACCACTGGAATACGATTTTTAAAAATATAAAGCAAATGAAGGAGATAGCTAAACAAGAAGATTTATCACATTCCAAACATCCGTTATTCAGTAAGGTGCATGTGAAGTCCCATATGCACAAAAAACCCATTGAATGGAGAATCTGCTTTGTGGCCATACAACCAGATGACCCTGCTGTAAAGAACAAACACTTTACCACATTTCACGATTCAAATACATTACTCCACTGTGAAATTGATGAATATAAGTGATAACGGTATCAATCAAGAGAAGCACCTAGCAAAAGAAAGAAGTCTTTGCTAATAACTACAATAGTCAGAATGCTGGGAGTGGTGGTTCCCATCCAACAAAATCACACTCCATGGTAGAACAAACATAGCAGTCATCAAACGGAATCTCCCTGCTGAGAGGGAAGAAACATGTACCACAATTTGTGAAGCACATTGATTATTTTAGTGACCACTGGAATACGATTTTTAAAAATATAAAGCAAATGAAGGAGATACCTAACCAAGAAGATTTATCACATTCCAAACATCCGTTATTCAGTAAGGTGCATGTGAAGTCCCATATGCACAAAAAACCCGTTGAATGGAGAATCTGCTTTGTGGCCATACAACCAGATGACCCTGCTGTAAAGAACAAACACTTTACCACATTTCACGATTCAAATACATTACTCCACTGTGAAATTGATGAATATAAGTGATAACGGTATCAATCAAGAGAAGCACCTAGCAAAAGAAAGAAGTCTTTGCTAATAACTACAAGAGTCAGAATGCTGGGAGTGGTGGTTCCCATCCAACAAAATCACACTCCATGGTAGAACAAACATAGCAGTCATCAAACGGAATCTCCCTGCTGAGAGGGAAGAAACATGTACCACAATTTGTGAAGCACATTGATTATTTTAGTGACCACTGGAATACGATTTTTAAAAATATAAAGCAAATGAAGGAGATAGCTAAACAAGAAGATTTATCACATTCCAAACATCCGTTATTCAGTAAGATGCATGTGAAGTCCCATATGCACAAAAAACCCGTTGAATGGAGAATCTGCTTTGTGGCCATACAACCAGATGACCCTGCTGTAAAGAACAAACACTTTACCACATTTCACGATTCAAATACATTACTCCACTGTGAAATTGATGAATATAAGTGATAACGGTATCAATCAAGAGAAGCACCTAGCAAAAGAAAGAAGTCTTTGCTAATAACTACAATAGTCAGAATGCTGGGAGTGGTGGTTCCCATCCAACAAAATCACACTCCATGGTAGAACAAACATAGCAGTCATCAAACGGAATCTCCCTGCTGAGAGGGAAGAAACATGTACCACAATTTGTGAAGCACATTGATTATTTTAGTGACCACTGGAATACGATTTTTAAAAATATAAAGCAAATGAAGGAGATACCTAACCAAGAAGATTTATCAAATTCCAAACATCCGTTATTCAGTAAGGTGCATGTGAAGTCCCATATGCACAAAAAACCCGTTGAATGGAGAATCTGCTTTGTGGCCATACAACCAGATGACCCTGCTGTAAAGAACAAACACTTTACCACATTTCACGATTCAAATACATTACTCCACTGTGAAATTGATGAATATAAGTGATAACGGTATCAATCAAGAGAAGCACCTAGCAAAAGAAAGAAGTCTTTGCTAATAACTACAATAGTCAGAATGCTGGGAGTGGTGGTTCCCATCCAACAAAATCACACTCCATGGTAGAACAAACATAGCAGTCATCAAACGGAATCTCCCTGCTGAGAGGGAAGAAACATGTACCACAATTTGTGAAGCACATTGATAATTTTAGTGACCACTGGAATACGATTTTTAAAAATATAAAGCAAATGAAGGAGATACCTAACCAAGAAGATTTATCACATTCCAAACATCCGTTATTCAGTAAGGTGCATGTGAAGTCCCATATGCACAAAAAACCCGTTGAATGGAGAATCTGCTTTGTGGCCATACAACCAGATGACCCTGCTGTAAAGAACAAACACTTTACCACATTTCACGATTCAAATACATTACTCCACTGTGAAATTGATGAATATAAGTGATAACGGTATCAATCAAGAGAAGCACCTAGCAAAAGAAAGAAGTCTTTGCTAATAACTACAATAGTCAGAATGCTGGGAGCGGTGGTTCCCATCCAACAAAATCACACTCCATGGTAGAACAAACATAGCAGTCATCAAACGGAATCTCCCTGCTGAGAGGGAAGAAACATGTACCACAATTTGTGAAGCACATTGATTATTTTAGTGACCACTGGAATACGATTTTTAAAAATATAAAGCAAATGAAGGAGATACCTAACCAAGAAGATTTATCACATTCCAAACATCCGTTATTCAGTAAGGTGCATGTGAAGTCCCATATGCACAAAAAACCCGTTGAATGGAGAATCTGCTTTGTGGCCATACAACCAGATGACCCTGCTGTAAAGAACAAACACTTTACCACATTTCACGATTCAAATACATTACTCCACTGTGAAATTGATGAATATAAGTGATAACGGTATCAATCAAGAGAAGCACCTAGCAAAAGAAAGAAGTCTTTGCTAATAACTACAATAGTCAGAATGCTGGGAGTGGTGGTTCCCATCCAACAAAATCACACTCCATGGTAGAACAAACATAGCAGTCATCAAACGGAATCTCCCTGCTGAGAGGGAAGAAACATGTACCACAATTTGTGAAGCACATTGATTATTTTAGTGACCACTGGAATACGATTTTTAAAAATATAAAGCAAATGAAGGAGATACCTAACCAAGAAGATTTATCACATTCCAAACATCCGTTATTCAGTAAGGTGCATGTGAAGTCCCATATGCACAAAAAACCCGTTGAATGGAGAATCTGCTTTGTGGCCATACAACCAGATGACCCTGCTGTAAAGAACAAACACTTTACCACATTTCACGATTCAAATACATTACTCCACTGTGAAATTGATGAATATAAGTGATAACGGTATCAATCAAGAGAAGCACCTAGCAAAAGAAAGAATTCTTTGCTAATAACTACAATAGTCAGAATGCTGGGAGTGGTGGTTCCCATCCAACAAAATCACACTCCATGGTAGAACAAACATAGCAGTCATCAAACGGAATCTCCCTGCTGAGAGGGAAGAAACATGTACCACAATTTGTGAAGCACATTGATTATTTTAGTGACCACTGGAATACGATTTTTAAAAATATAAAGCAAATGAAGGAGATACCTAACCAAGAAGATTTATCACATTCCAAACATCCGTTATTCAGTAAGGTGCATGTGAAGTCCCATATGCACAAAAAACCCGTTGAATGGAGAATCTGCTTTGTGGCCATACAACCAGATGACCCTGCTGTAAAGAACAAACACTTTACCACATTTCACGATTCAAATACATTACTCCACTGTGAAATTGATGAATATAAGTGATAACGGTATCAATCAAGAGAAGCACCTAGCAAAAGAAAGAAGTCTTTGCTAATAACTACAATAGTCAGAATGCTGGGAGTGGTGGTTCCCATCCAACAAAATCACACTCCATGGTAGAACAAACATAGCAGTCATCAAACGGAATCTCCCTGCTGAGAGGGAAGAAACATGTACCACAATTTGTGAAGCACATTGATTATTTTAGTGACCACTGGCTACGATTTTTAAAAATATAAAGCAAATGAAGGAGATACCTAACCAAGAAGATTTATCACATTCCAAACATCCGTTATTCAGTAAGGTGCATGTGAAGTCCCATATGCACAAAAAACCCGTTGAATGGAGAATCTGCTTTGTGGCCATACAACCAGATGACCCTGCTGTAAAGAACAAACACTTTACCACATTTCACGATTCAAATACATTACTCCACTGTGAAATTGATGAATATAAGTGATAATGGTATCAATCAAGAGAAGCACCTAGCAAAAGAAAGAAGTCTTTGCTAATAACTACAATAGTCAGAATGCTGGGAGTGGTGGTTCCCATCCAACAAAATCACACTCCATGGTAGAACAAACATAGCAGTTATCAAACGGAATCTCCCTGCTAAGAGGGAAGAAACATGTACCACAATTTGTGAAGCACATTGATTATTTTAGTGACCACTGGAATACGATTTTTAAAAATATAAAGCAAATGAAGGAGATAGCTAAACAAGAAGATTTATCACATTCCAAACATCCGTTATTCAGTAAGGTGCATGTGAAGTCCCATATGCACAAAAAACCCGTTGAATGGAGAATCTGCTTTGTGGCCATACAACCAGATGACCCTGCTGTAAAGGACAAACACTTTACCACATTTCACGATTCAAATACATTACTCCACTGTGAAATTGATGAATATAAGTGATAACGGTATCAATCAAGAGAAGCACCTAGCAAAAGAAAGAAGTCTTTGCTAATAACTACAATAGTCAGAATGCTGGGAGTGGTGGTTCCCATCCAACAAAATCACACTCTATGGTAGAACAAACATAGCAGTCATCAAACGGAATCTCCCTGCTGAGAGGGAAGAAACATGTACCACAATTTGTGAAGCACATTGATTATTTTAGTGACCACTGGAATACGATTTTTAAAAATATAAAGCAAATGAAGGAGATAGCTAAACAAGAAGATTTATCACATTCCAAACATCCGTTATTCAGTAAGGTGCATGTGAAGTCCCATATGCACAAAAAACCCGTTGAATGGAGAATCTGCTTTGTGGCCATACAACCAGATGACCCTGCTGTAAAGAACAAACACTTTACCACATTTCACGATTCAAATACATTACTCCACTGTGAAATTGATGAATATAAGTGATAACGGTATCAATCAAGAGAAGCACCTAGCAAAAGAAAGAAGTCTTTGCTAATAACTACAAGAGTCAGAATGCTGGGAGTGGTGGTTCCCATCCAACAAAATCACACTCCATGGTAGAACAAACATAGCAGTCATCAAACGGAATCTCCCTGCTGAGAGGGAAGAAACATGTACCACAATTTGTGAAGCACATTGATTATTTTAGTGACCACTGGAATACGATTTTTAAAAATATAAAGCAAATGAAGGAGATAGCTAAACAAGAAGATTTATCACATTCCAAACATCCGTTATTCAGTAAGGTGCATGTGAAGTCCCATATGCACAAAAAACCCGTTGAATGGAGAATCTGCTTTGTGGCCATACAACCAGATGACCCTGCTGTAAAGAACAAACACTTTACCACATTTCACGATTCAAATACATTACTCCACTGTGAAATTGACGAATATAAGTGATAACGGTATCAATCAAGAGAAGCACCTAGCAAAAGAAAGAAGTCTTTGCTAATAACTACAAGAGTCAGAATGCTGGGAGTGGTGGTTCCCATCCAACAAAATCACACTCCATGGTAGAACAAACATAGCAGTCATCAAACGGAATCTCCCTGCTGAGAGGGAAGAAACATGTACCACAATTTGTGAAGCACATTGATTATTTTAGTGACCACTGGAATACGATTTTTAAAAATATAAAGCAAATGAAGGAGATACCTAACCAAGAAGATTTATCACATTCCAAACATCCGTTATTCAGTAAGGTGCATGTGAAGTCCCATATGCACAAAAAACCCGTTGAATGGAGAATCTGCTTTGTGGCCATACAACCAGATGACCCTGCTGTAAAGAACAAACACTTTACCACATTTCACGATTCAAATACATTACTCCACTGTGAAATTGATGAATATAAGTGATAACGGTATCAATCAAGAGAAGCACCTAGCAAAAGAAAGAAGTCTTTGCTAATAACTACAAGAGTCAGAATGCTGGGAGTGGTGGTTCCCATCCAACAAAATCACACTCCATGGTAGAACAAACATAGCAGTCATCAAACGGAATCTCCCTGCTGAGAGGGAAGAAACATGTACCACAATTTGTGAAGCACATTGATTATTTTAGTGACCACTGGAATACGATTTTTAAAAATATAAAGCAAATGAAGGAGATAGCTAAACAAGAAGATTTATCACATTCCAAACATCCGTTATTCAGTAAGGTGCATGTGAAGTCCCATATGCACAAAAAACCCGTTGAATGGAGAATCTGCTTTGTGGCCATACAACCAGATGACCCTGCTGTAAAGAACAAACACTTCACCACATTTCACGATTCAAATACATTACTCCACTGTGAAATTGATGAATATAAGTGATAACGGTATCAATCAAGAGAAGCACCTAGCAAAAGAAAGAAGTCTTTGCTAATAACTACAATAGTCAGAATGCTGGGAGTGGTGGTTCCCATCCAACAAAATCACACTCCATGGTAGAACAAACATAGCAGTCATCAAACGGAATCTCCCTGCTGAGAGGGAAGAAACATGTACCACAATTTGTGAAGCACATTGATTATTTTAGTGACCACTGGAATACGATTTTTAAAAATATAAAGCAAATGAAGGAGATACCTAACCAAGAAGATTTATCACATTCCAAACATCCGTTATTCAGTAAGGTGCATGTGAAGTCCCATATGCACAAAAAACCCGTTGAATGGAGAATCTGCTTTGTGGCCATACAACCAGATGACCCTGCTGTAAAGAACAAACACTTTACCACATTTCACGATTCAAATACATTACTCCACTGTGAAATTGATGAATATAAGTGATAACGGTATCAATCAAGAGAAGCACCTAGCAAAAGAAAGAAGTCTTTGCTAATAACTACAATAGTCAGAATGCTGGGAGTGGTGGTTCCCATCCAACAAAATCACACTCCATGGTAGAACAAACATAGCAGTCATCAAACGGAATCTCCCTGCTGAGAGGGAAGAAACATGTACCACAATTTGTGAAGCACATTGATTATTTTAGTGACCACTGGAATACGATTTTTAAAACTATAAAGCAAATGAAGGAGATAGCTAAACAAGAAGATTTATCACATTCCAAACATCCGTTATTCAGTAAGGTGCATGTGAAGTCCCATATGCACAAAAAACCCGTTGAATGGAGAATCTGCTTTGTGGCCATACAACCAGATGACCCTGCTGTAAAGAACAAACACTGAACCACATATCACGATTCAAATACATTACTCCACTGTGAAATTGATGAATATAAGTGATAACGGTATCAATCAAGAGAAGCACCTAGCAAAAGAAAGAAGTCTTTGCTAATAACTACAAGAGTCAGAATGCTGGGAGTGGTGGTTCCCATCCAACAAAATCACACTCCATGGTAGAACAAACATAGCAGTCATCAAACGGAATCTCCCTGCTGAGAGGGAAGAAACATGTACCACAATTTGTGAAGCACATTGATTATTTTAGTGACCACTGGAATACGATTTTTAAAAATATAAAGCAAATGAAGGAGATAGCTAAACAAGAAGATTTATCACATTCCAAACATCCGTTATTCAGTAAGGTGCATGTGAAGTCCCATATGCACAAAAAACCCGTTGAATGGAGAATCTGCTTTGTGGCCATACAACCAGATGACCCTGCTGTAAAGAACAAACACTTCACCACATTTCACGATTCAAATACATTACTCCACTGTGAAATTGATGAATATAAGTGATAACGGTATCAATCAAGAGAAGCACCTAGCAAAAGAAAGAAGTCTTTGCTAATAACTACAAGAGTCAGAATGCTGGGAGTGGTGGTTCCCATCCAACAAAATCACACTCCATGGTAGAACAAACATAGCAGTCATCAAACGGAATCTCCCTGCTGAGAGGGAAGAAACATGTACCACAATTTGTGAAGCACATTGATTATTTTAGTGACCACTGGAATACGATTTTTAAAAATATAAAGCAAATGAAGGAGATAGCTAAACAAGAAGATTTATCACATTCCAAACATCCGTTATTCAGTAAGGTGCATGTGAAGTCCCATATGCACAAAAAACCCGTTGAATGGAGAATCTGCTTTGTGGCCATACAACCAGATGACCCTGCTGTAAAGAACAAACACTTCACCACATTTCACGATTCAAATACATTACTCCACTGTGAAATTGATGAATATAAGTGATAACGGTATCAATCAAGAGAAGCACCTAGCAAAAGAAAGAAGTCTTTGCTAATAACTACAATAGTCAGAATGCTGGGAGTGGTGGTTCCCATCCAACAAAATCACACTCCATGGTAGAACAAACATAGCAGTCATCAAACGGAATCTCCCTGCTGAGAGGGAAGAAACATGTACCACAATTTGTGAAGCACATTGATTATTTTAGTGACCACTGGAATACGATTTTTAAAAATATAAAGCAAATGAAGGAGATACCTAACCAAGAAGATTTATCACATTCCAAACATCCGTTATTCAGTAAGGTGCATGTGAAGTCCCATATGCACAAAAAACCCGTTGAATGGAGAATCTGCTTTGTGGCCATACAACCAGATGACCCTGCTGTAAAGAACAAACACTTTACCACATTTCACGATTCAAATACATTACTCCACTGTGAAATTGATGAATATAAGTGATAACGGTATCAATCAAGAGAAGCACCTAGCAAAAGAAAGAAGTCTTTGCTAATAACTACAATAGTCAGAATGCTGGGAGTGGTGGTTCCCATCCAACAAAATCACACTCCATGGTAGAACAAACATAGCAGTCATCAAACGGAATCTCCCTGCTGAGAGGGAAGAAACATGTACCACAATTTGTGAAGCACATTGATTATTTTAGTGACCACTGGAATATGATTTTTAAAAATATAAAGCAAATGAAGGAGATACCTAACCAAGAAGATTTATCACATTCCAAACATCCGTTATTCAGTAAGGTGCATGTGAAGTCCCATATGCACAAAAAACCCGTTGAATGGAGAATCTGCTTTGTGGCCATACAACCAGATGACCCTGCTGTAAAGAACAAACACTTTACCACATTTCACGATTCAAATACATTACTCCACTGTGAAATTGATGAATATAAGTGATAACGGTATCAATCAAGAGAAGCACCTAGCAAAAGAAAGAAGTCTTTGCTAATAACTACAATAGTCAGAATGCTGGGAGTGGTGGTTCCCATCCAACAAAATCACACTCCATGGTAGAACAAACATAGCAGTCATCAAACGGAATCTCCCTGCTGAGAGGGAAGAAACATGTACCACAATTTGTGAAGCACATTGATTATTTTAGTGACCACTGGAATACGATTTTTAAAACTATAAAGCAAATGAAGGAGATAGCTAAACAAGAAGATTTATCACATTCCAAACATCCGTTATTCAGTAAGGTGCATGTGAAGTCCCATATGCACAAAAAACCCGTTGAATGGAGAATCTGCTTTGTGGCCATACAACCAGATGACCCTGCTGTAAAGAACAAACACTTTACCACATTTCACGATTCAAATACATTACTCCACTGTGAAATTGATGAATATAAGTGATAACGGTATCAATCAAGAGAAGCACCTAGCAAAAGAAAGAAGTCTTTGCTAATAACTACAATAGTCAGAATGCTGGGAGTGGTGGTTCCCATCCAACAAAATCACACTCCATGGTAGAACAAACATAGCAGTCATCAAACGGAATCTCCCTGCTGAGAGGGAAGAAACATGTACCACAATTTGTGAAGCACATTGATTATTTTAGTGACCACTGGAATACGATTTTTAAAAATATAAAGCAAATGAAGGAGATAGCTAAACAAGAAGATTTATCACATTCCAAACATCCGTTATTCAGTAAGGTGCATGTGAAGTCCCATATGCACAAAAAACCCGTTGAATGGAGAATCTGCTTTGTGGCCATACAACCAGATGACCCTGCTGTAAAGAACAAACACTTTACCACATTTCACGATTCAAATACATTACTCCACTGTGAAATTGATGAATATAAGTGATAACGGTATCAATCAAGAGAAGCACCTAGCAAAAGAAAGAAGTCTTTGCTAATAACTACAATAGTCAGAATGCTGGGAGTGGTGGTTCCCATCCAACAAAATCACACTCCATGGTAGAACAAACATAGCAGTCATCAAACGGAATCTCCCTGCTGAGAGGGAAGAAACATGTACCACAATTTGTGAAGCACATTGATTATTTTAGTGACCACTGGAATACGATTTTTAAAAATATAAAGCAAATGAAGGAGATAGCTAAACAAGAAGATTTATCACATTCCAAACATCCGTTATTCAGTAAGGTGCATGTGAAGTCCCATATGCACAAAAAACCCGTTGAATGGAGAATCTGCTTTGTGGCCATACAACCAGATGACCCTGCTGTAAAGAACAAACACTTTACCACATTTCACGATTCAAATACATTACTCCACTGTGAAATTGATGAATATAAGTGATAACGGTATCAATCAAGAGAAGCACCTAGCAAAAGAAAGAAGTCTTTGCTAATAACTACAATAGTCAGAATGCTGGGAGTGGTGGTTCCCATCCAACAAAATCACACTCCATGGTAGAACAAACATAGCAGTCATCAAACGGAATCTCCCTGCTGAGAGGGAAGAAACATGTACCACAATTTGTGAAGCACATTGATTATTTTAGTGACCACTGGAATACGATTTTTAAAAATATAAAGCAAATGAAGGAGATACCTAACCAAGAAGATTTATCACATTCCAAACATCCGTTATTCAGTAAGGTGCATGTGAAGTCCCATATGCACAAAAAACCCGTTGAATGGAGAATCTGCTTTGTGGCCATACAACCAGATGACCCTGCTGTAAAGAACAAACACTTTACCACATTTCACGATTCAAATACATTACTCCACTGTGAAATTGATGAATATAAGTGATAACGGTATCAATCAAGAGAAGCACCTAGCAAAAGAAAGAAGTCTTTGCTAATAACTACAATAGTCAGAATGCTGGGAGTGGTGGTTCCCATCCAACAAAATCACACTCCATGGTAGAACAAACATAGCAGTCATCAAACGGAATCTCCCTGCTGAGAGGGAAGAAACATGTACCACAATTTGTGAAGCACATTGATTATTTTAGTGACCACTGGAATATGATTTTTAAAAATATAAAGCAAATGAAGGAGATACCTAACCAAGAAGATTTATCACATTCCAAACATCCGTTATTCAGTAAGGTGCATGTGAAGTCCCATATGCACAAAAAACCCGTTGAATGGAGAATCTGCTTTGTGGCCATACAACCAGATGACCCTGCTGTAAAGAACAAACACTTTACCACATTTCACGATTCAAATACATTACTCCACTGTGAAATTGATGAATATAAGTGATAACGGTATCAATCAAGAGAAGCACCTAGCAAAAGAAAGAAGTCTTTGCTAATAACTACAATAGTCAGAATGCTGGGAGTGGTGGTTCCCATCCAACAAAATCACACTCCATGGTAGAACAAACATAGCAGTCATCAAACGGAATCTCCCTGCTGAGAGGGAAGAAACATGTACCACAATTTGTGAAGCACATTGATTATTTTAGTGACCACTGGAATACGATTTTTAAAAATATAAAGCAAATGAAGGAGATACCTAACCAAGAAGATTTATCACATTCCAAACATCCGTTATTCAGTAAGGTGCATGTGAAGTCCCATATGCACAAAAAACCCGTTGAATGGAGAATCTGCTTTGTGGCCATACAACCAGATGACCCTGCTGTAAAGAACAAACACTTTACCACATTTCACGATTCAAATACATTACTCCACTGTGAAATTGATGAATATAAGTGATAACGGTATCAATCAAGAGAAGCACCTAGCAAAAGAAAGAAGTCTTTGCTAATAACTACAATAGTCAGAATGCTGGGAGTGGTGGTTCCCATCCAACAAAATCACACTCCATGGTAGAACAAACATAGCAGTCATCAAACGGAATCTCCCTGCTGAGAGGGAAGAAACATGTACCACAATTTGTGAAGCACATTGATTATTTTAGTGACCACTGGAATACGATTTTTAAAAATATAAAGCAAATGAAGGAGATACCTAACCAAGAAGATTTATCACATTCCAAACATCCGTTATTCAGTAAGGTGCATGTGAAGTCCCATATGCACAAAAAACCCGTTGAATGGAGAATCTGCTTTGTGGCCATACAACCAGATGACCCTGCTGTAAAGAACAAACACTTTACCACATTTCACGATTCAAATACATTACTCCACTGTGAAATTGATGAATATAAGTGATAACGGTATCAATCAAGAGAAGCACCTAGCAAAAGAAAGAAGTCTTTGCTAATAACTACAATAGTCAGAATGCTGGGAGTGGTGGTTCCCATCCAACAAAATCACACTCCATGGTAGAACAAACATAGCAGTCATCAAACGGAATCTCCCTGCTGAGAGGGAAGAAACATGTACCACAATTTGTGAAGCACATTGATTATTTTAGTGACCACTGGAATACGATTTTTAAAACTATAAAGCAAATGAAGGAGATAGCTAAACAAGAAGATTTATCACATTCCAAACATCCGTTATTCAGTAAGGTGCATGTGAAGTCCCATATGCACAAAAAACCCGTTGAATGGAGAATCTGCTTTGTGGCCATACAACCAGATGACCCTGCTGTAAAGAACAAACACTGAACCACATATCACGATTCAAATACATTACTCCACTGTGAAATTGATGAATATAAGTGATAACGGTATCAATCAAGAGAAGCACCTAGCAAAAGAAAGAAGTCTTTGCTAATAACTACAAGAGTCAGAATGCTGGGAGTGGTGGTTCCCATCCAACAAAATCACACTCCATGGTAGAACAAACATAGCAGTCATCAAACGGAATCTCCCTGCTGAGAGGGAAGAAACATGTACCACAATTTGTGAAGCACATTGATTATTTTAGTGACCACTGGAATACGATTTTTAAAAATATAAAGCAAATGAAGGAGATAGATAAACAAGAAGATTTATCACATTCCAAACATCCGTTATTCAGTAAGGTGCATGTGAAGTCCCATATGCACAAAAAACCCGTTGAATGGAGAATCTGCTTTGTGGCCATACAACCAGATGACCCTGCTGTAAAGAACAAACACTTTACCACATTTCACGATTCAAATACATTACTCCACTGTGAAATTGATGAATATAAGTGATAACGGTATCAATCAAGAGAAGCACCTAGCAAAAGAAAGAAGTCTTTGCTAATAACTACAAGAGTCAGAATGCTGGGAGTGGTGGTTCCCATCCAACAAAATCACACTCCATGGTAGAACAAACATAGCAGTCATCAAACGGAATCTCCCTGCTGAGAGGGAAGAAACATGTACCACAATTTGTGAAGCACATTGATTATTTTAGTGACCACTGGAATACGATTTTTAAAAATATAAAGCAAATGAAGGAGATACCTAACCAAGAAGATTTATCACATTCCAAACATCCGTTATTCAGTAAGGTGCATGTGAAGTCCCATATGCACAAAAAACCCGTTGAATGGAGAATCTGCTTTGTGGCCATACAACCAGATGACCCTGCTGTAAAGAACAAACACTTTACCACATTTCACGATTCAAATACATTACTCCACTGTGAAATTGATGAATATAAGTGATAACGGTATCAATCAAGAGAAGCACCTAGCAAAAGAAAGAAGTCTTTGCTAATAACTACAAGAGTCAGAATGCTGGGAGTGGTGGTTCCCATCCAACAAAATCACACTCCATGGTAGAACAAACATAGCAGTCATCAAACGGAATCTCCCTGCTGAGAGGGAAGAAACATGTACCACAATTTGTGAAGCACATTGATTATTTTAGTGACCACTGGAATACGATTTTTAAAAATATAAAGCAAATGAAGGAGATAGCTAAACAAGAAGATTTATCACATTCCAAACATCCGTTATTCAGTAAGATGCATGTGAAGTCCCATATGCACAAAAAACCCGTTGAATGGAGAATCTGCTTTGTGGCCATACAACCAGATGACCCTGCTGTAAAGAACAAACACTTTACCACATTTCACGATTCAAATACATTACTCCACTGTGAAATTGATGAATATAAGTGATAACGGTATCAATCAAGAGAAGCACCTAGCAAAAGAAAGAAGTCTTTGCTAATAACTACAATAGTCAGAATGCTGGGAGTGGTGGTTCCCATCCAACAAAATCACACTCCATGGTAGAACAAACATAGCAGTCATCAAACGGAATCTCCCTGCTGAGAGGGAAGAAACATGTACCACAATTTGTGAAGCACATTGATTATTTTAGTGACCACTGGAATACGATTTTTAAAAATATAAAGCAAATGAAGGAGATACCTAACCAAGAAGATTTATCACATTCCAAACATCCGTTATTCAGTAAGGTGCATGTGAAGTCCCATATGCACAAAAAACCCGTTGAATGGAGAATCTGCTTTGTGGCCATACAACCAGATGACCCTGCTGTAAAGAACAAACACTTTACCACATTTCACGATTCAAATACATTACTCCACTGTGAAATTGATGAATATAAGTGATAACGGTATCAATCAAGAGAAGCACCTAGCAAAAGAAAGAAGTCTTTGCTAATAACTACAATAGTCAGAATGCTGGGAGTGGTGGTTCCCATCCAACAAAATCACACTCCATGGTAGAACAAACATAGCAGTCATCAAACGGAATCTCCCTGCTGAGAGGGAAGAAACATGTACCACAATTTGTGAAGCACATTGATTATTTTAGTGACCACTGGAATATGATTTTTAAAAATATAAAGCAAATGAAGGAGATACCTAACCAAGAAGATTTATCACATTCCAAACATCCGTTATTCAGTAAGGTGCATGTGAAGTCCCATATGCACAAAAAACCCGTTGAATGGAGAATCTGCTTTGTGGCCATACAACCAGATGACCCTGCTGTAAAGAACAAACACTTTACCACATTTCACGATTCAAATACATTACTCCACTGTGAAATTGATGAATATAAGTGATAACGGTATCAATCAAGAGAAGCACCTAGCAAAAGAAAGAAGTCTTTGCTAATAACTACAATAGTCAGAATGCTGGGAGTGGTGGTTCCCATCCAACAAAATCACACTCCATGGTAGAACAAACATAGCAGTCATCAAACGGAATCTCCCTGCTGAGAGGGAAGAAACATGTACCACAATTTGTGAAGCACATTGATTATTTTAGTGACCACTGGAATACGATTTTTAAAAATATAAAGCAAATGAAGGAGATACCTAACCAAGAAGATTTATCACATTCCAAACATCCGTTATTCAGTAAGGTGCATGTGAAGTCCCATATGCACAAAAAACCCGTTGAATGGAGAATCTGCTTTGTGGCCATACAACCAGATGACCCTGCTGTAAAGAACAAACACTTTACCACATTTCACGATTCAAATACATTACTCCACTGTGAAATTGATGAATATAAGTGATAACGGTATCAATCAAGAGAAGCACCTAGCAAAAGAAAGAAGTCTTTGCTAATAACTACAAGAGTCAGAATGCTGGGAGTGGTGGTTCCCATCCAACAAAATCACACTCCATGGTAGAACAAACATAGCAGTCATCAAACGGAATCTCCCTGCTGAGAGGGAAGAAACATGTACCACAATTTGTGAAGCACATTGATTATTTTAGTGACCACTGGAATACGATTTTTAAAAATATAAAGCAAATGAAGGAGATAGCTAAACAAGAAGATTTATCAGATTCCAAACATCCGTTATTCAGTAAGATGCATGTGAAGTCCCATATGCACAAAAAACCCGTTGAATGGAGAATCTGCTTTGTGGCCATACAACCAGATGACCCTGCTGTAAAGAACAAACACTTTACCACATTTCACGATTCAAATACATTACTCCACTGTGAAATTGATGAATATAAGTGATAACGGTATCAATCAAGAGAAGCACCTAGCAAAAGAAAGAAGTCTTTGCTAATAACTACAATAGTCAGAATGCTGGGAGTGGTGGTTCCCATCCAACAAAATCACACTCCATGGTAGAACAAACATAGCAGTCATCAAACGGAATCTCCCTGCTGAGAGGGAAGAAACATGTACCACAATTTGTGAAGCACATTGATTATTTTAGTGACCACTGGAATACGATTTTTAAAAATATAAAGCAAATGAAGGAGATACCTAACCAAGAAGATTTATCACATTCCAAACATCCGTTATTCAGTAAGGTGCATGTGAAGTCCCATATGCACAAAAAACCCGTTGAATGGAGAATCTGCTTTGTGGCCATACAACCAGATGACCCTGCTGTAAAGAACAAACACTTTACCACATTTCACGATTCAAATACATTACTCCACTGTGAAATTGATGAATATAAGTGATAACGGTATCAATCAAGAGAAGCACCTAGCAAAAGAAAGAAGTCTTTGCTAATAACTACAATAGTCAGAATGCTGGGAGTGGTGGTTCCCATCCAACAAAATCACACTCCATGGTAGAACAAACATAGCAGTCATCAAACGGAATCTCCCTGCTGAGAGGGAAGAAACATGTACCACAATTTGTGAAGCACATTGATTATTTTAGTGACCACTGGAATATGATTTTTAAAAATATAAAGCAAATGAAGGAGATACCTAACCAAGAAGATTTATCACATTCCAAACATCCGTTATTCAGTAAGGTGCATGTGAAGTCCCATATGCACAAAAAACCCGTTGAATGGAGAATCTGCTTTGTGGCCATACAACCAGATGACCCTGCTGTAAAGAACAAACACTTTACCACATTTCACGATTCAAATACATTACTCCACTGTGAAATTGATGAATATAAGTGATAACGGTATCAATCAAGAGAAGCACCTAGCAAAAGAAAGAAGTCTTTGCTAATAACTACAATAGTCAGAATGCTGGGAGTGGTGGTTCCCATCCAACAAAATCACACTCCATGGTAGAACAAACATAGCAGTCATCAAACGGAATCTCCCTGCTGAGAGGGAAGAAACATGTACCACAATTTGTGAAGCACATTGATTATTTTAGTGACCACTGGAATACGATTTTTAAAAATATAAAGCAAATGAAGGAGATACCTAACCAAGAAGATTTATCACATTCCAAACATCCGTTATTCAGTAAGGTGCATGTGAAGTCCCATATGCACAAAAAACCGGTTGAATGGAGAATCTGCTTTGTGGCCATACAACCAGATGACCCTGCTGTAAAGAACAAACACTTTACCACATTTCACGATTCAAATACATTACTCCACTGTGAAATTGATGAATATAAGTGATAACGGTATCAATCAAGAGAAGCACCTAGCAAAAGAAAGAAGTCTTTGCTAATAACTACAAGAGTCAGAATGCTGGGAGTGGTGGTTCCCATCCAACAAAATCACACTCCATGGTAGAACAAACATAGCAGTCATCAAACGGAATCTCCCTGCTGAGAGGGAAGAAACATGTACCACAATTTGTGAAGCACATTGATTATTTTAGTGACCACTGGAATACGATTTTTAAAAATATAAAGCAAATGAAGGAGATACCTAACCAAGAAGATTTATCACATTCCAAACATCCGTTATTCAGTAAGGTGCATGTGAAGTCCCATATGCACAAAAAACCCGTTGAATGGAGAATCTGCTTTGTGGCCATACAACCAGATGACCCTGCTGTAAAGAACAAACACTTTACCACATTTCACGATTCAAATACATTACTCCACTGTGAAATTGATGAATATAAGTGATAACGGTATCAATCAAGAGAAGCACCTAGCAAAAGAAAGAAGTCTTTGCTAATAACTACAAGAGTCAGAATGCTGGGAGTGGTGGTTCCCATCCAACAAAATCACACTCCATGGTAGAACAAACATAGCAGTCATCAAACGGAATCTCCCTGCTGAGAGGGAAGAAACATGTACCACAATTTGTGAAGCACATTGATTATTTTAGTGACCACTGGAATACGATTTTTAAAAATATAAAGCAAATGAAGGAGATAGCTAAACAAGAAGATTTATCACATTCCAAACATCCGTTATTCAGTAAGGTGCATGTGAAGTCCCATATGCACAAAAAACCCGTTGAATGGAGAATCTGCTTTGTGGCCATACAACCAGATGACCCTGCTGTAAAGAACAAACACTTTACCACATTTCACGATTCAAATACATTACTCCACTGTGAAATTGATGAATATAAGTGATAACGCTATCAATCAAGAGAAGCACCTAGCAAAAGAAAGAAGTCTTTGCTAATAACTACAATAGTCAGAATGCTGGGAGTGGTGGTTCCCATCCAACAAAATCACACTCCATGGTAGAACAAACATAGCAGTCATCAAACGGAATCTCCCTGCTGAGAGGGAAGAAACATGTACCACAATTTGTGAAGCACATTGATTATTTTAGTGACCACTGGAATACGATTTTTAAAAATATAAAGCAAATGAAGGAGATACCTAACCAAGAAGATTTATCACATTCCAAACATCCGTTATTCAGTAAGGTGCATGTGAAGTCCCATATGCACAAAAAACCCGTTGAATGGAGAATCTGCTTTGTGGCCATACAACCAGATGACCCTGCTGTAAAGAACAAACACTTTACCACATTTCACGATTCAAATACATTACTCCACTGTGAAATTGATGAATATAAGTGATAACGGTATCAATCAAGAGAAGCACCTAGCAAAAGAAAGAATTCTTTGCTAATAACTACAATAGTCAGAATGCTGGGAGTGGTGGTTCCCATCCAACAAAATCACACTCCATGGTAGAACAAACATAGCAGTCATCAAACGGAATCTCCCTGCTGAGAGGGAAGAAACATGTACCACAATTTGTGAAGCACATTGATTATTTTAGTGACCACTGGAATACGATTTTTAAAAATATAAAGCAAATGAAGGAGATACCTAACCAAGAAGATTTATCACATTCCAAACATCCGTTATTCAGTAAGGTGCATGTGAAGTCCCATATGCACAAAAAACCCGTTGAATGGAGAATCTGCTTTGTGGCCATACAACCAGATGACCCTGCTGTAAAGAACAAACACTTTACCACATTTCACGATTCAAATACATTACTCCACTGTGAAATTGATGAATATAAGTGATAACGGTATCAATCAAGAGAAGCACCTAGCAAAAGAAAGAAGTCTTTGCTAATAACTACAATAGTCAGAATGCTGGGAGTGGTGGTTCCCATCCAACAAAATCACACTCCATGGTAGAACAAACATAGCAGTCATCAAACGGAATCTCCCTGCTGAGAGGGAAGAAACATGTACCACAATTTGTGAAGCACATTGATTATTTTAGTGACCACTGGAATACGATTTTTAAAAATATAAAGCAAATGAAGGAGATAGCTAAACAAGAAGATTTATCACATTCCAAACATCCGTTATTCAGTAAGGTGCATGTGAAGTCCCATATGCACAAAAAACCCGTTGAATGGAGAATCTGCTTTGTGGCCATACAACCAGATGACCCTGCTGTAAAGAACAAACACTTTACCACATTTCACGATTCAAATACATTACTCCACTGTGAAATTGATGAATATAAGTGATAACGGTATCAATCAAGAGAAGCACCTAGCAAAAGAAAGAAGTCTTTGCTAATAACTACAATAGTCAGAATGCTGGGAGTGGTGGTTCCCATCCAACAAAATCACACTCCATGGTAGAACAAACATAGCAGTCATCAAACGGAATCTCCCTGCTGAGAGGGAAGAAACATGTACCACAATTTGTGAAGCACATTGATTATTTTAGTGACCACTGGAATACGATTTTTAAAAATATAAAGCAAATGAAGGAGATAGCTAAACAAGAAGATTTATCACATTCCAAACATCCGTTATTCAGTAAGGTGCATGTGAAGTCCCATATGCACAAAAAACCCGTTGAATGGAGAATCTGCTTTGTGGCCATACAACCAGATGACCCTGCTGTAAAGAACAAACACTTTACCACATTTCACGATTCAAATACATTACTCCACTGTGAAATTGATGAATATAAGTGATAACGGTATCAATCAAGAGAAGCACCTAGCAAAAGAAAGAAGTCTTTGCTAATAACTACAATAGTCAGAATGCTGGGAGTGGTGGTTCCCATCCAACAAAATCACACTCCATGGTAGAACAAACATAGCAGTCATCAAACGGAATCTCCCTGCTGAGAGGGAAGAAACATGTACCACAATTTGTGAAGCACATTGATTATTTTAGTGACCACTGGAATACGATTTTTAAAAATATAAAGCAAATGAAGGAGATAGCTAAACAAGAAGATTTATCACATTCCAAACATCCGTTATTCAGTAAGGTGCATGTGAAGTCCCATATGCACAAAAAACCCGTTGAATGGAGAATCTGCTTTGTGGCCATACAACCAGATGACCCTGCTGTAAAGAACAAACACTTTACCACATTTCACGATTCAAATACATTACTCCACTGTGAAATTGATGAATATAAGTGATAACGGTATCAATCAAGAGAAGCACCTAGCAAAAGAAAGAAGTCTTTGCTAATAACTACAATAGTCAGAATGCTGGGAGTGGTGGTTCCCATCCAACAAAATCACACTCCATGGTAGAACAAACATAGCAGTTATCAAACGGAATCTCCCTGCTGAGAGGGAAGAAACATGTACCACAATTTGTGAAGCACATTGATTATTTTAGTGACCACTGGAATACGATTTTTAAAAATATAAAGCAAATGAAGGAGATAGCTAATCAAGAAGATTTATCACATTCCAAACATCCGTTATTCAGTAAGGTGCATGTGAAGTCCCATATGCACAAAAAACCCGTTGAATGGAGAATCTGCTTTGTGGCCATACAACCAGATGACCCTGCTGTAAAGAACAAACACTTTACCACATTTCACGATTCAAATACATTACTCCACTGTGAAATTGATGAATATAAGTGATAACGGTATCAATCAAGAGAAGCACCTAGCAAAAGAAAGAAGTCTTTGCTAATAACTACAATAGTCAGAATGCTGGGAGTGGTGGTTCCCATCCAACAAAATCACACTCCATGGTAGAACAAACATAGCAGTTATCAAACGGAATCTCCCTGCTGAGAGGGAAGAAACATGTACCACAATTTGTGAAGCACATTGATTATTTTAGTGACCACTGGAATACGATTTTTAAAAATATAAAGCAAATGAAGGAGATACCTAACCAAGAAGATTTATCACATTCCAAACATCCGTTATTCAGTAAGGTGCATGTGAAGTCCCATATGCACAAAAAACCCGTTGAATGGAGAATCTGCTTTGTGGCCATACAACCAGATGACCCTGCTGTAAAGAACAAACACTTTACCACATTTCACGATTCAAATACATTACTCCACTGTGAAATTGATGAATATAAGTGATAACGGTATCAATCAAGAGAAGCACCTAGCAAAAGAAAGAAGTCTTTGCTAATAACTACAATAGTCAGAATGCTGGGAGTGGTGGTTCCCATCCAACAAAATCACACTCCATGGTAGAACAAACATAGCAGTCATCAAACGGAATCTCCCTGCTGAGAGGGAAGAAACATGTACCACAATTTGTGAAGCACATTGATTATTTTAGTGACCACTGGAATACGATTTTTAAAAATATAAAGCAAATGAAGGAGATAGCTAAACAAGAAGATTTATCACATTCCAAACATCCGTTATTCAGTAAGGTGCATGTGAAGTCCCATATGCACAAAAAACCCGTTGAATGGAGAATCTGCTTTGTGGCCATACAACCAGATGACCCTGCTGTAAAGAACAAACACTTTACCACATTTCACAATTCAAATAAATTACTCCACTGTGAAATTGATGAATATAAGTGATAACGGTATCAATCAAGAGAAGCACCTAGCAAAAGAAAGAAGTCTTTGCTAATAACTACAATAGTCAGAATGCTGGGAGTGGTGGTTCCCATCCAACAAAATCACACTCCATGGTAGAACAAACATAGCAGTTATCAAACGGAATCTCCCTGCTGAGAGGGAAGAAACATGTACCACAATTTGTGAAGCACATTGATTATTTTAGTGACCACTGGAATACGATTTTTAAAAATATAAAGCAAATGAAGGAGATAGCTAAACAAGAAGATTCATCACATTCCAAACATCCGTTATTCAGTAAGGTGCATGTGAAGTCCCATATGCACAAAAAACCCGTTGAATGGAGAATCTGCTTTGTGGCCATACAACCAGATGACCCTGCTGTAAAGAACAAACACTTTACCACATTTCACGATTCAAATACATTACTCCACTGTGAAATTGATGAATATAAGTGATAACGGTATCAATCAAGAGAAGCACCTAGCAAAAGAAAGAAGTCTTTGCTAATAACTGCAATAGTCAGAATGCTGGGAGTGGTGGTTCCCATCCAACAAAATCACACTCCATGGTAGAACAAACATAGCAGTCATCAAACGGAATCTCCCTGCTGAGAGGGAAGAAACATGTACCACAATTTGTGAAGCACATTGATTATTTTAGTGACCACTGGAATACGATTTTTAAAAATATAAAGCAAATGAAGGAGATACCTAACCAAGAAGATTTATCACATTCCAAACATCCGTTATTCAGTAAGGTGCATGTGAAGTCCCATATGCACAAAAAACCCATTGAATGGAGAATCTGCTTTGTGGCCATACAACCAGATGACCCTGCTGTAAAGAACAAACACTTTACCACATTTCACGATTCAAATACATTACTCCACTGTGAAATTGATGAATATAAGTGATAACGGTATCAATCAAGAGAAGCACCTAGCAAAAGAAAGAAGTCTTTGCTAATAACTACAATAGTCAGAATGCTGGGAGTGGTGGTTCCCATCCAACAAAATCACACTCCATGGTAGAACAAACATAGCAGTCATCAAACGGAATCTCCCTGCTGAGAGGGAAGAAACATGTACCACAATTTGTGAAGCACATTGATTATTTTAGTGACCACTGGAATACGATTTTTAAAAATATAAAGCAAATGAAGGAGATACCTAACCAAGAAGATTTATCACATTCCAAACATCCGTTATTCAGTAAGGTGCATGTGAAGTCCCATATGCACAAAAAACCCGTTGAATGGAGAATCTGCTTTGTGGCCATACAACCAGATGACCCTGCTGTAAAGAACAAACACTTTACCACATTTCACGATTCAAATACATTACTCCACTGTGAAATTGATGAATATAAGTGATAACGGTATCAATCAAGAGAAGCACCTAGCAAAAGAAAGAAGTCTTTGCTAATAACTACAATAGTCAGAATGCTGGGAGTGGTGGTTCCCATCCAACAAAATCACACTCCATGGTAGAACAAACATAGCAGTCATCAAACGGAATCTCCCTGCTGAGAGGGAAGAAACATGTACCACAATTTGTGAAGCACATTGATTATTTTAGTGACCACTGGAATACGATTTTTAAAAATATAAAGCAAATGAAGGAGATACCTAACCAAGAAGATTTATCACATTCCAAACATCCGTTATTCAGTAAGGTGCATGTGAAGTCCCATATGCACAAAAAACCCGTTGAATGGAGAATCTGCTTTGTGGCCATACAACCAGATGACCCTGCTGTAAAGAACAAACACTTTACCACATTTCACGATTCAAATACATTACTCCACTGTGAAATTGATGAATATAAGTGATAACGGTATCAATCAAGAGAAGCACCTAGCAAAAGAAAGAAGTCTTTGCTAATAACTACAATAGTCAGAATGCTGGGAGTGGTGGTTCCCATCCAACAAAATCACACTCCATGGTAGAACAAACATAGCAGTCATCAAACGGAATCTCCCTGCTGAGAGGGAAGAAACATGTACCACAATTTGTGAAGCACATTGATTATTTTAGTGACCACTGGAATACGATTTTTAAAAATATAAAGCAAATGAAGGAGATAGCTAAACAAGAAGATTTATCACATTCCAAACATCCGTTATTCAGTAAGGTGCATGTGAAGTCCCATATGCACAAAAAACCCGTTGAATGGAGAATCTGCTTTGTGGCCATACAACCAGATGACCCTGCTGTAAAGAACAAACACTTTACCACATTTCACGATTCAAATACATTACTCCACTGTGAAATTGATGAATATAAGTGATAACGGTATCAATCAAGAGAAGCACCTAGCAAAAGAAAGAAGTCTTTGCTAATAACTACAATAGTCAGAATGCTGGGAGTGGTGGTTCCCATCCAACAAAATCACACTCCATGGTAGAACAAACATAGCAGTCATCAAACGGAATCTCCCTGCTGAGAGGGAAGAAACATGTACCACAATTTGTGAAGCACATTGATTATTTTAGTGACCACTGGAATACGATTTTTAAAAATATAAAGCAAATGAAGGAGATAGCTAAACAAGAAGATTTATCACATTCCAAACATCCGTTATTCAGTAAGGTGCATGTGAAGTCCCATATGCACAAAAAACCCGTTGAATGGAGAATCTGCTTTGTGGCCATACAACCAGATGACCCTGCTGTAAAGAACAAACACTTTACCACATTTCACGATTCAAATACATTACTCCACTGTGAAATTGATGAATATAAGTGATAACGGTATCAATCAAGAGAAGCACCTAGCAAAAGAAAGAAGTCTTTGCTAATAACTACAATAGTCAGAATGCTGGGAGTGGTGGTTCCCATCCAACAAAATCACACTCCATGGTAGAACAAACATAGCAGTCATCAAACGGAATCTCCCTGCTGAGAGGGAAGAAACATGTACCACAATTTGTGAAGCACATTGATTATTTTAGTGACCACTGGAATACGATTTTTAAAAATATAAAGCAAATGAAGGAGATAGCTAAACAAGAAGATTTATCACATTCCAAACATCCGTTATTCAGTAAGGTGCATGTGAAGTCCCATATGCACAAAAAACCCGTTGAATGGAGAATCTGCTTTGTGGCCATACAACCAGATGACCCTGCTGTAAAGAACAAACACTTTACCACATTTCACGATTCAAATACATTACTCCACTGTGAAATTGATGAATATAAGTGATAACGGTATCAATCAAGAGAAGCACCTAGCAAAAGAAAGAAGTCTTTGCTAATAACTACAATAGTCAGAATGCTGGGAGTGGTGGTTCCCATCCAACAAAATCACACTCCATGGTAGAACAAACATAGCAGTCATCAAACGGAATCTCCCTGCTGAGAGGGAAGAAACATGTACCACAATTTGTGAAGCACATTGATTATTTTAGTGACCACTGGAATACGATTTTTAAAAATATAAAGCAAATGAAGGAGATAGCTAAACAAGAAGATTTATCACATTCCAAACATCCGTTATTCAGTAAGGTGCATGTGAAGTCCCATATGCACAAAAAACCCGTTGAATGGAGAATCTGCTTTGTGGCCATACAACCAGATGACCCTGCTGTAAAGAACAAACACTTTACCACATTTCACGATTCAAATACATTACTCCACTGTGAAATTGATGAATATAAGTGATAACGGTATCAATCAAGAGAAGCACCTAGCAAAAGAAAGAAGTCTTTGCTAATAACTACAATAGTCAGAATGCTGGGAGTGGTGGTTCCCATCCAACAAAATCACACTCCATGGTAGAACAAACATAGCAGTTATCAAACGGAATCTCCCTGCTGAGAGGGAAGAAACATGTACCACAATTTGTGAAGCACATTGATTATTTTAGTGACCACTGGAATACGATTTTTAAAAATATAAAGCAAATGAAGGAGATACCTAACCAAGAAGATTTATCACATTCCAAACATCCGTTATTCAGTAAGGTGCATGTGAAGTCCCATATGCACAAAAAACCCGTTGAATGGAGAATCTGCTTTGTGGCCATACAACCAGATGACCCTGCTGTAAAGAACAAACACTTTACCACATTTCACGATTCAAATACATTACTCCACTGTGAAATTGATGAATATAAGTGATAACGGTATCAATCAAGAGAAGCACCTAGCAAAAGAAAGAAGTCTTTGCTAATAACTACAATAGTCAGAATGCTGGGAGTGGTGGTTCCCATCCAACAAAATCACACTCCATGGTAGAACAAACATAGCAGTCATCAAACGGAATCTCCCTGCTGAGAGGGAAGAAACATGTACCACAATTTGTGAAGCACATTGATTATTTTAGTGACCACTGGAATACGATTTTTAAAAATATAAAGCAAATGAAGGAGATAGCTAAACAAGAAGATTTATCACATTCCAAACATCCGTTATTCAGTAAGGTGCATGTGAAGTCCCATATGCACAAAAAACCCGTTGAATGGAGAATCTGCTTTGTGGCCATACAACCAGATGACCCTGCTGTAAAGAACAAACACTTTACCACATTTCACAATTCAAATAAATTACTCCACTGTGAAATTGATGAATATAAGTGATAACGGTATCAATCAAGAGAAGCACCTAGCAAAAGAAAGAAGTCTTTGCTAATAACTACAATAGTCAGAATGCTGGGAGTGGTGGTTCCCATCCAACAAAATCACACTCCATGGTAGAACAAACATAGCAGTTATCAAACGGAATCTCCCTGCTGAGAGGGAAGAAACATGTACCACAATTTGTGAAGCACATTGATTATTTTAGTGACCACTGGAATACGATTTTTAAAAATATAAAGCAAATGAAGGAGATAGCTAAACAAGAAGATTTATCACATTCCAAACATCCGTTATTCAGTAAGGTGCATGTGAAGTCCCATATGCACAAAAAACCCGTTGAATGGAGAATCTGCTTTGTGGCCATACAACCAGATGACCCTGCTGTAAAGAACAAACACTTTACCACATTTCACGATTCAAATACATTACTCCACTGTGAAATTGATGAATATAAGTGATAACGGTATCAATCAAGAGAAGCACCTAGCAAAAGAAAGAAGTCTTTGCTAATAACTACAATAGTCAGAATGCTGGGAGTGGTGGTTCCCATCCAACAAAATCACACTCCATGGTAGAACAAACATAGCAGTCATCAAACGGAATCTCCCTGCTGAGAGGGAAGAAACATGTACCACAATTTGTGAAGCACATTGATTATTTTAGTGACCACTGGAATACGATTTTTAAAAATATAAAGCAAATGAAGGAGATACCTAACCAAGAAGATTTATCACATTCCAAACATCCGTTATTCAGTAAGGTGCATGTGAAGTCCCATATGCACAAAAAACCCATTGAATGGAGAATCTGCTTTGTGGCCATACAACCAGATGACCCTGCTGTAAAGAACAAACACTTTACCACATTTCACGATTCAAATACATTACTCCACTGTGAAATTGATGAATATAAGTGATAACGGTATCAATCAAGAGAAGCACCTAGCAAAAGAAAGAATTCTTTGCTAATAACTACAATAGTCAGAATGCTGGGAGTGGTGGTTCCCATCCAACAAAATCACACTCCATGGTAGAACAAACATAGCAGTCATCAAACGGAATCTCCCTGCTGAGAGGGAAGAAACATGTACCACAATTTGTGAAGCACATTGATTATTTTAGTGACCACTGGAATACGATTTTTAAAAATATAAAGCAAATGAAGGAGATACCTAACCAAGAAGATTTATCACATTCCAAACATCCGTTATTCAGTAAGGTGCATGTGAAGTCCCATATGCACAAAAAACCCGTTGAATGGAGAATCTGCTTTGTGGCCATACAACCAGATGACCCTGCTGTAAAGAACAAACACTTTACCACATTTCACGATTCAAATACATTACTCCACTGTGAAATTGATGAATATAAGTGATAACGGTATCAATCAAGAGAAGCACCTAGCAAAAGAAAGAAGTCTTTGCTAATAACTACAATAGTCAGAATGCTGGGAGTGGTGGTTCCCATCCAACAAAATCACACTCCATGGTAGAACAAACATAGCAGTCATCAAACGGAATCTCCCTGCTGAGAGGGAAGAAACATGTACCACAATTTGTGAAGCACATTGATTATTTTAGTGACCACTGGAATACGATTTTTAAAAATATAAAGCAAATGAAGGAGATAGCTAAACAAGAAGATTTATCACATTCCAAACATCCGTTATTCAGTAAGGTGCATGTGAAGTCCCATATGCACAAAAAACCCGTTGAATGGAGAATCTGCTTTGTGGCCATACAACCAGATGACCCTGCTGTAAAGAACAAACACTTTACCACATTTCACGATTCAAATACATTACTCCACTGTGAAATTGATGAATATAAGTGATAACGGTATCAATCAAGAGAAGCACCTAGCAAAAGAAAGAAGTCTTTGCTAATAACTACAATAGTCAGAATGCTGGGAGTGGTGGTTCCCATCCAACAAAATCACACTCCATGGTAGAACAAACATAGCAGTTATCAAACGGAATCTCCCTGCTGAGAGGGAAGAAACATGTACCACAATTTGTGAAGCACATTGATTATTTTAGTGACCACTGGAATACGATTTTTAAAAATATAAAGCAAATGAAGGAGATAGCTAATCAAGAAGATTTATCACATTCCAAACATCCGTTATTCAGTAAGGTGCATGTGAAGTCCCATATGCACAAAAAACCCGTTGAATGGAGAATCTGCTTTGTGGCCATACAACCAGATGACCCTGCTGTAAAGAACAAACACTTTACCACATTTCACGATTCAAATACATTACTCCACTGTGAAATTGATGAATATAAGTGATAACGGTATCAATCAAGAGAAGCACCTAGCAAAAGAAAGAAGTCTTTGCTAATAACTACAATAGTCAGAATGCTGGGAGTGGTGGTTCCCATCCAACAAAATCACACTCCATGGTAGAACAAACATAGCAGTTATCAAACGGAATCTCCCTGCTGAGAGGGAAGAAACATGTACCACAATTTGTGAAGCACATTGATTATTTTAGTGACCACTGGAATACGATTTTTAAAAATATAAAGCAAATGAAGGAGATACCTAACCAAGAAGATTTATCACATTCCAAACATCCGTTATTCAGTAAGGTGCATGTGAAGTCCCATATGCACAAAAAACCCGTTGAATGGAGAATCTGCTTTGTGGCCATACAACCAGATGACCCTGCTGTAAAGAACAAACACTTTACCACATTTCACGATTCAAATACATTACTCCACTGTGAAATTGATGAATATAAGTGATAACGGTATCAATCAAGAGAAGCACCTAGCAAAAGAAAGAAGTCTTTGCTAATAACTACAATAGTCAGAATGCTGGGAGTGGTGGTTCCCATCCAACAAAATCACACTCCATGGTAGAACAAACATAGCAGTCATCAAACGGAATCTCCCTGCTGAGAGGGAAGAAACATGTACCACAATTTGTGAAGCACATTGATTATTTTAGTGACCACTGGAATACGATTTTTAAAAATATAAAGCAAATGAAGGAGATAGCTAAACAAGAAGATTTATCACATTCCAAACATCCGTTATTCAGTAAGGTGCATGTGAAGTCCCATATGCACAAAAAACCCGTTGAATGGAGAATCTGCTTTGTGGCCATACAACCAGATGACCCTGCTGTAAAGAACAAACACTTTACCACATTTCACAATTCAAATAAATTACTCCACTGTGAAATTGATGAATATAAGTGATAACGGTATCAATCAAGAGAAGCACCTAGCAAAAGAAAGAAGTCTTTGCTAATAACTACAATAGTCAGAATGCTGGGAGTGGTGGTTCCCATCCAACAAAATCACACTCCATGGTAGAACAAACATAGCAGTTATCAAACGGAATCTCCCTGCTGAGAGGGAAGAAACATGTACCACAATTTGTGAAGCACATTGATTATTTTAGTGACCACTGGAATACGATTTTTAAAAATATAAAGCAAATGAAGGAGATAGCTAAACAAGAAGATTCATCACATTCCAAACATCCGTTATTCAGTAAGGTGCATGTGAAGTCCCATATGCACAAAAAACCCGTTGAATGGAGAATCTGCTTTGTGGCCATACAACCAGATGACCCTGCTGTAAAGAACAAACACTTTACCACATTTCACGATTCAAATACATTACTCCACTGTGAAATTGATGAATATAAGTGATAACGGTATCAATCAAGAGAAGCACCTAGCAAAAGAAAGAAGTCTTTGCTAATAACTGCAATAGTCAGAATGCTGGGAGTGGTGGTTCCCATCCAACAAAATCACACTCCATGGTAGAACAAACATAGCAGTCATCAAACGGAATCTCCCTGCTGAGAGGGAAGAAACATGTACCACAATTTGTGAAGCACATTGATTATTTTAGTGACCACTGGAATACGATTTTTAAAAATATAAAGCAAATGAAGGAGATACCTAACCAAGAAGATTTATCACATTCCAAACATCCGTTATTCAGTAAGGTGCATGTGAAGTCCCATATGCACAAAAAACCCATTGAATGGAGAATCTGCTTTGTGGCCATACAACCAGATGACCCTGCTGTAAAGAACAAACACTTTACCACATTTCACGATTCAAATACATTACTCCACTGTGAAATTGATGAATATAAGTGATAACGGTATCAATCAAGAGAAGCACCTAGCAAAAGAAAGAAGTCTTTGCTAATAACTACAATAGTCAGAATGCTGGGAGTGGTGGTTCCCATCCAACAAAATCACACTCCATGGTAGAACAAACATAGCAGTCATCAAACGGAATCTCCCTGCTGAGAGGGAAGAAACATGTACCACAATTTGTGAAGCACATTGATTATTTTAGTGACCACTGGAATACGATTTTTAAAAATATAAAGCAAATGAAGGAGATACCTAACCAAGAAGATTTATCACATTCCAAACATCCGTTATTCAGTAAGGTGCATGTGAAGTCCCATATGCACAAAAAACCCGTTGAATGGAGAATCTGCTTTGTGGCCATACAACCAGATGACCCTGCTGTAAAGAACAAACACTTTACCACATTTCACGATTCAAATACATTACTCCACTGTGAAATTGATGAATATAAGTGATAACGGTATCAATCAAGAGAAGCACCTAGCAAAAGAAAGAAGTCTTTGCTAATAACTACAATAGTCAGAATGCTGGGAGTGGTGGTTCCCATCCAACAAAATCACACTCCATGGTAGAACAAACATAGCAGTCATCAAACGGAATCTCCCTGCTGAGAGGGAAGAAACATGTACCACAATTTGTGAAGCACATTGATTATTTTAGTGACCACTGGAATACGATTTTTAAAAATATAAAGCAAATGAAGGAGATACCTAACCAAGAAGATTTATCACATTCCAAACATCCGTTATTCAGTAAGGTGCATGTGAAGTCCCATATGCACAAAAAACCCGTTGAATGGAGAATCTGCTTTGTGGCCATACAACCAGATGACCCTGCTGTAAAGAACAAACACTTTACCACATTTCACGATTCAAATACATTACTCCACTGTGAAATTGATGAATATAAGTGATAACGGTATCAATCAAGAGAAGCACCTAGCAAAAGAAAGAAGTCTTTGCTAATAACTACAATAGTCAGAATGCTGGGAGTGGTGGTTCCCATCCAACAAAATCACACTCCATGGTAGAACAAACATAGCAGTCATCAAACGGAATCTCCCTGCTGAGAGGGAAGAAACATGTACCACAATTTGTGAAGCACATTGATTATTTTAGTGACCACTGGAATACGATTTTTAAAAATATAAAGCAAATGAAGGAGATAGCTAAACAAGAAGATTTATCACATTCCAAACATCCGTTATTCAGTAAGGTGCATGTGAAGTCCCATATGCACAAAAAACCCGTTGAATGGAGAATCTGCTTTGTGGCCATACAACCAGATGACCCTGCTGTAAAGAACAAACACTTTACCACATTTCACGATTCAAATACATTACTCCACTGTGAAATTGATGAATATAAGTGATAACGGTATCAATCAAGAGAAGCACCTAGCAAAAGAAAGAAGTCTTTGCTAATAACTACAATAGTCAGAATGCTGGGAGTGGTGGTTCCCATCCAACAAAATCACACTCCATGGTAGAACAAACATAGCAGTCATCAAACGGAATCTCCCTGCTGAGAGGGAAGAAACATGTACCACAATTTGTGAAGCACATTGATTATTTTAGTGACCACTGGAATACGATTTTTAAAAATATAAAGCAAATGAAGGAGATAGCTAAACAAGAAGATTTATCACATTCCAAACATCCGTTATTCAGTAAGGTGCATGTGAAGTCCCATATGCACAAAAAACCCGTTGAATGGAGAATCTGCTTTGTGGCCATACAACCAGATGACCCTGCTGTAAAGAACAAACACTTTACCACATTTCACGATTCAAATACATTACTCCACTGTGAAATTGATGAATATAAGTGATAACGGTATCAATCAAGAGAAGCACCTAGCAAAAGAAAGAAGTCTTTGCTAATAACTACAATAGTCAGAATGCTGGGAGTGGTGGTTCCCATCCAACAAAATCACACTCCATGGTAGAACAAACATAGCAGTCATCAAACGGAATCTCCCTGCTGAGAGGGAAGAAACATGTACCACAATTTGTGAAGCACATTGATTATTTTAGTGACCACTGGAATACGATTTTTAAAAATATAAAGCAAATGAAGGAGATAGCTAAACAAGAAGATTTATCACATTCCAAACATCCGTTATTCAGTAAGGTGCATGTGAAGTCCCATATGCACAAAAAACCCGTTGAATGGAGAATCTGCTTTGTGGCCATACAACCAGATGACCCTGCTGTAAAGAACAAACACTTTACCACATTTCACGATTCAAATACATTACTCCACTGTGAAATTGATGAATATAAGTGATAACGGTATCAATCAAGAGAAGCACCTAGCAAAAGAAAGAAGTCTTTGCTAATAACTACAATAGTCAGAATGCTGGGAGTGGTGGTTCCCATCCAACAAAATCACACTCCATGGTAGAACAAACATAGCAGTCATCAAACGGAATCTCCCTGCTGAGAGGGAAGAAACATGTACCACAATTTGTGAAGCACATTGATTATTTTAGTGACCACTGGAATACGATTTTTAAAAATATAAAGCAAATGAAGGAGATAGCTAAACAAGAAGATTTATCACATTCCAAACATCCGTTATTCAGTAAGGTGCATGTGAAGTCCCATATGCACAAAAAACCCGTTGAATGGAGAATCTGCTTTGTGGCCATACAACCAGATGACCCTGCTGTAAAGAACAAACACTTTACCACATTTCACGATTCAAATACATTACTCCACTGTGAAATTGATGAATATAAGTGATAACGGTATCAATCAAGAGAAGCACCTAGCAAAAGAAAGAAGTCTTTGCTAATAACTACAATAGTCAGAATGCTGGGAGTGGTGGTTCCCATCCAACAGAATCACACTCCATGGTAGAACAAACATAGCAGTTATCAAACGGAATCTCCCTGCTGAGAGGGAAGAAACATGTACCACAATTTGTGAAGCACATTGATTATTTTAGTGACCACTGGAATACGATTTTTAAAAATATAAAGCAAATGAAGGAGATACCTAACCAAGAAGATTTATCACATTCCAAACATCCGTTATTCAGTAAGGTTCATGTGAAGTCCCATATGCACAAAAAACCCGTTGAATGGAGAATCTGCTTTGTGGCCATACAACCAGATGACCCTGCTGTAAAGAACAAACACTTTACCACATTTCACGATTCAAATACATTACTCCACTGTGAAATTGATGAATATAAGTGATAACGGTATCAATCAAGAGAAGCACCTAGCAAAAGAAAGAAGTCTTTGCTAATAACTACAATAGTCAGAATGCTGGGAGTGGTGGTTCCCATCCAACAAAATCACACTCCATGGTAGAACAAACATAGCAGTCATCAAACGGAATCTCCCTGCTGAGAGGGAAGAAACATGTACCACAATTTGTGAAGCACATTGATTATTTTAGTGACCACTGGAATACGATTTTTAAAAATATAAAGCAAATGAAGGAGATAGCTAAACAAGAAGATTTATCACATTCCAAACATCCGTTATTCAGTAAGGTGCATGTGAAGTCCTATATGCACAAAAAACCCGTTGAATGGAGAATCTGCTTTGTGGCCATACAACCAGATGACCCTGCTGTAAAGAACAAACACTTTACCACATTTCACAATTCAAATAAATTACTCCACTGTGAAATTGATGAATATAAGTGATAACGGTATCAATCAAGAGAAGCACCTAGCAAAAGAAAGAAGTCTTTGCTAATAACTACAATAGTCAGAATGCTGGGAGTGGTGGTTCCCATCCAACAAAATCACACTCCATGGTAGAACAAACATAGCAGTTATCAAACGGAATCTCCCTGCTGAGAGGGAAGAAACATGTACCACAATTTGTGAAGCACATTGATTATTTTAGTGACCACTGGAATACGATTTTTAAAAATATAAAGCAAATGAAGGAGATAGCTAAACAAGAAGATTTATCACATTCCAAACATCCGTTATTCAGTAAGGTGCATGTGAAGTCCCATATGCACAAAAAACCCGTTGAATGGAGAATCTGCTTTGTGGCCATACAACCAGATGACCCTGCTGTAAAGAACAAACACTTTACCACATTTCACGATTCAAATACATTACTCCACTGTGAAATTGATGAATATAAGTGATAACGGTATCAATCAAGAGAAGCACCTAGCAAAAGAAAGAAGTCTTTGCTAATAACTACAATAGTCAGAATGCTGGGAGTGGTGGTTCCCATCCAACAAAATCACACTCCATGGTAGAACAAACATAGCAGTCATCAAACGGAATCTCCCTGCTGAGAGGGAAGAAACATGTACCACAATTTGTGAAGCACATTGATTATTTTAGTGACCACTGGAATACGATTTTTAAAAATATAAAGCAAATGAAGGAGATACCTAACCAAGAAGATTTATCACATTCCAAACATCCGTTATTCAGTAAGGTGCATGTGAAGTCCCATATGCACAAAAAACCCATTGAATGGAGAATCTGCTTTGTGGCCATACAACCAGATGACCCTGCTGTAAAGAACAAACACTTTACCACATTTCACGATTCAAATACATTACTCCACTGTGAAATTGATGAATATAAGTGATAACGGTATCAATCAAGAGAAGCACCTAGCAAAAGAAAGAATTCTTTGCTAATAACTACAATAGTCAGAATGCTGGGAGTGGTGGTTCCCATCCAACAAAATCACACTCCATGGTAGAACAAACATAGCAGTCATCAAACGGAATCTCCCTGCTGAGAGGGAAGAAACATGTACCACAATTTGTGAAGCACATTGATTATTTTAGTGACCACTGGAATACGATTTTTAAAAATATAAAGCAAATGAAGGAGATACCTAACCAAGAAGATTTATCACATTCCAAACATCCGTTATTCAGTAAGGTGCATGTGAAGTCCCATATGCACAAAAAACCCGTTGAATGGAGAATCTGCTTTGTGGCCATACAACCAGATGACCCTGCTGTAAAGAACAAACACTTTACCACATTTCACGATTCAAATACATTACTCCACTGTGAAATTGATGAATATAAGTGATAACGGTATCAATCAAGAGAAGCACCTAGCAAAAGAAAGAAGTCTTTGCTAATAACTACAATAGTCAGAATGCTGGGAGTGGTGGTTCCCATCCAACAAAATCACACTCCATGGTAGAACAAACATAGCAGTCATCAAACGGAATCTCCCTGCTGAGAGGGAAGAAACATGTACCACAATTTGTGAAGCACATTGATTATTTTAGTGACCACTGGAATACGATTTTTAAAAATATAAAGCAAATGAAGGAGATACCTAACCAAGAAGATTTATCACATTCCAAACATCCGTTATTCAGTAAGGTGCATGTGAAGTCCCATATGCACAAAAAACCCGTTGAATGGAGAATCTGCTTTGTGGCCATACAACCAGATGACCCTGCTGTAAAGAACAAACACTTTACCACATTTCACGATTCAAATAAATTACTCCACTGTGAAATTGATGAATATAAGTGATAACGGTATCAATCAAGAGAAGCACCTAGCAAAAGAAAGAAGTCTTTGCTAATAACTACAATAGTCAGAATGCTGGGAGTGGTGGTTCCCATCCAACAAAATCACACTCCATGGTAGAACAAACATAGCAGTTATCAAACGGAATCTCCCTGCTGAGAGGGAAGAAACATGTACCACAATTTGTGAAGCACATTGATTATTTTAGTGACCACTGGAATACGATTTTTAAAAATATAAAGCAAATGAAGGAGATAGCTAAACAAGAAGATTTATCACATTCCAAACATCCGTTATTCAGTAAGGTGCATGTGAAGTCCCATATGCACAAAAAACCCGTTGAATGGAGAATCTGCTTTGTGGCCATACAACCAGATGACCCTGCTGTAAAGAACAAACACTTTACCACATTTCACGATTCAAATACATTACTCCACTGTGAAATTGATGAATATAAGTGATAACGGTATCAATCAAGAGAAGCACCTAGCAAAAGAAAGAAGTCTTTGCTAATAACTACAATAGTCAGAATGCTGGGAGTGGTGGTTCCCATCCAACAAAATCACACTCCATGGTAGAACAAACATAGCAGTCATCAAACGGAATCTCCCTGCTGAGAGGGAAGAAACATGTACCACAATTTGTGAAGCACATTGATTATTTTAGTGACCACTGGAATACGATTTTTAAAAATATAAAGCAAATGAAGGAGATAGCTAAACAAGAAGATTTATCACATTCCAAACATCCGTTATTCAGTAAGGTGCATGTGAAGTCCCATATGCACAAAAAACCCGTTGAATGGAGAATCTGCTTTGTGGCCATACAACCAGATGACCCTGCTGTAAAGAACAAACACTTTACCACATTTCACGATTCAAATACATTACTCCACTGTGAAATTGATGAATATAAGTGATAACGGTATCAATCAAGAGAAGCACCTAGCAAAAGAAAGAAGTCTTTGCTAATAACTACAAGAGTCAGAATGCTGGGAGTGGTGGTTCCCATCCAACAAAATCACACTCCATGGTAGAACAAACATAGCAGTCATCAAACGGAATCTCCCTGCTGAGAGGGAAGAAACATGTACCACAATTTGTGAAGCACATTGATTATTTTAGTGACCACTGGAATACGATTTTTAAAAATATAAAGCAAATGAAGGAGATAGCTAAACAAGAAGATTTATCACATTCCAAACATCCGTTATTCAGTAAGGTGCATGTGAAGTCCCATATGCACAAAAAACCCGTTGAATGGAGAATCTGCTTTGTGGCCATACAACCAGATGACCCTGCTGTAAAGAACAAACACTTTACCACATTTCACGATTCAAATACATTACTCCACTGTGAAATTGATGAATATAAGTGATAACGGTATCAATCAAGAGAAGCACCTAGCAAAAGAAAGAAGTCTTTGCTAATAACTACAAGAGTCAGAATGCTGGGAGTGGTGGTTCCCATCCAACAAAATCACACTCCATGGTAGAACAAACATAGCAGTCATCAAACGGAATCTCCCTGCTGAGAGGGAAGAAACATGTACCACAATTTGTGAAGCACATTGATTATTTTAGTGACCACTGGAATACGATTTTTAAAAATATAAAGCAAATGAAGGAGATAGCTAAACAAGAAGATTTATCACATTCCAAACATCCGTTATTCAGTAAGGTGCATGTGAAGTCCCATATGCACAAAAAACCCGTTGAATGGAGAATCTGCTTTGTGGCCATACAACCAGATGACCCTGCTGTAAAGAACAAACACTTTACCACATTTCACGATTCAAATACATTACTCCACTGTGAAATTGATGAATATAAGTGATAACGGTATCAATCAAGAGAAGCACCTAGCAAAAGAAAGAAGTCTTTGCTAATAACTACAATAGTAGGAATGCTGGGAGTGGTGGTTCCCATCCAACAAAATCACACTCCATGGTAGAACAAACATAGCAGTCATCAAACGGAATCTCCCTGCTGAGAGGGAAGAAACATGTACCACAATTTGTGAAGCACATTGATTATTTTAGTGACCACTGGAATACGATTTTTAAAAATATAAAGCAAATGAAGGAGATACCTAACCAAGAAGATTTATCACATTCCAAACATCCGTTATTCAGTAAGGTGCATGTGAAGTCCCATATGCACAAAAAACCCGTTGAATGGAGAATCTGCTTTGTGGCCATACAACCAGATGGCCCTGCTGTAAAGAACAAACACTTTACCACATTTCACGATTCAAATACATTACTCCACTGTGAAATTGATGAATATAAGTGATAACGGTATCAATCAAGAGAAGCACCTAGCAAAAGAAAGAAGTCTTTGCTAATAACTACAATAGTCAGAATGCTGGGAGTGGTGGTTCCCATCCAAGAAAATCACACTCCATGGTAGAACAAACATAGCAGTCATCAAACGGAATCTCCCTGCTGAGAGGGAAGAAACATGTACCACAATTTGTGAAGCACATTGATTATTTTAGTGACCACTGGAATACGATTTTTAAAAATATAAAGCAAATGAAGGAGATAGCTAAACAAGAAGATTTATCACATTCCAAACATCCGTTATTCAGTAAGGTGCATGTGAAGTCCCATATGCACAAAAAACCCGTTGAATGGAGAATCTGCTTTGTGGCCATACAACCAGATGACCCTGCTGTAAAGAACAAACACTTTACCACATTTCACGATTCAAATAAATTACTCCACTGTGAAATTGATGAATATAAGTGATAACGGTATCAATCAAGAGAAGCACCTAGCAAAAGAAAGAAGTCTTTGCTAATAACTACAATAGTCAGAATGCTGGGAGTGGTGGTTCCCATCCAACAAAATCACACTCCATGGTAGAACAAACATAGCAGTTATCAAACGGAATCTCCCTGCTGAGAGGGAAGAAACATGTACCACAATTTGTGAAGCACATTGATTATTTTAGTGACCACTGGAATACGATTTTTAAAAATATAAAGCAAATGAAGGAGATAGCTAATCAAGAAGATTTATCACATTCCAAACATCCGTTATTCAGTAAGGTGCATGTGAAGTCCCATATGCACAAAAAACCCGTTGAATGGAGAATCTGCTTTGTGGCCATACAACCAGATGACCCTGCTGTAAAGAACAAACACTTTACCACATTTCACGATTCAAATACATTACTCCACTGTGAAATTGATGAATATAAGTGATAACGGTATCAATCAAGAGAAGCACCTAGCAAAAGAAAGAAGTCTTTGCTAATAACTACAATAGTCAGAATGCTGGGAGTGGTGGTTCCCATCCAACAAAATCACACTCCATGGTAGAACAAACATAGCAGTTATCAAACGGAATCTCCCTGCTGAGAGGGAAGAAACATGTACCACAATTTGTGAAGCACATTGATTATTTTAGTGACCACTGGAATACGATTTTTAAAAATATAAAGCAAATGAAGGAGATACCTAACCAAGAAGATTTATCACATTCCAAACATCCGTTATTCAGTAAGGTGCATGTGAAGTCCCATATGCACAAAAAACCCGTTGAATGGAGAATCTGCTTTGTGGCCATACAACCAGATGACCCTGCTGTAAAGAACAAACACTTTACCACATTTCACGATTCAAATACATTACTCCACTGTGAAATTGATGAATATAAGTGATAACGGTATCAATCAAGAGAAGCACCTAGCAAAAGAAAGAAGTCTTTGCTAATAACTACAATAGTCAGAATGCTGGGAGTGGTGGTTCCCATCCAACAAAATCACACTCCATGGTAGAACAAACATAGCAGTCATCAAACGGAATCTCCCTGCTGAGAGGGAAGAAACATGTACCACAATTTGTGAAGCACATTGATTATTTTAGTGACCACTGGAATACGATTTTTAAAAATATAAAGCAAATGAAGGAGATAGCTAAACAAGAAGATTTATCACATTCCAAACATCCGTTATTCAGTAAGGTGCATGTGAAGTCCCATATGCACAAAAAACCCGTTGAATGGAGAATCTGCTTTGTGGCCATACAACCAGATGACCCTGCTGTAAAGAACAAACACTTTACCACATTTCACAATTCAAATAAATTACTCCACTGTGAAATTGATGAATATAAGTGATAACGGTATCAATCAAGAGAAGCACCTAGCAAAAGAAAGAAGTCTTTGCTAATAACTACAATAGTCAGAATGCTGGGAGTGGTGGTTCCCATCCAACAAAATCACACTCCATGGTAGAACAAACATAGCAGTTATCAAACGGAATCTCCCTGCTGAGAGGGAAGAAACATGTACCACAATTTGTGAAGCACATTGATTATTTTAGTGACCACTGGAATACGATTTTTAAAAATATAAAGCAAATGAAGGAGATAGCTAAACAAGAAGATTCATCACATTCCAAACATCCGTTATTCAGTAAGGTGCATGTGAAGTCCCATATGCACAAAAAACCCGTTGAATGGAGAATCTGCTTTGTGGCCATACAACCAGATGACCCTGCTGTAAAGAACAAACACTTTACCACATTTCACGATTCAAATACATTACTCCACTGTGAAATTGATGAATATAAGTGATAACGGTATCAATCAAGAGAAGCACCTAGCAAAAGAAAGAAGTCTTTGCTAATAACTACAATAGTCAGAATGCTGGGAGTGGTGGTTCCCATCCAACAAAATCACACTCCATGGTAGAACAAACATAGCAGTCATCAAACGGAATCTCCCTGCTGAGAGGGAAGAAACATGTACCACAATTTGTGAAGCACATTGATTATTTTAGTGACCACTGGAATACGATTTTTAAAAATATAAAGCAAATGAAGGAGATACCTAACCAAGAAGATTTATCACATTCCAAACATCCGTTATTCAGTAAGGTGCATGTGAAGTCCCATATGCACAAAAAACCCATTGAATGGAGAATCTGCTTTGTGGCCATACAACCAGATGACCCTGCTGTAAAGAACAAACACTTTACCACATTTCACGATTCAAATACATTACTCCACTGTGAAATTGATGAATATAAGTGATAACGGTATCAATCAAGAGAAGCACCTAGCAAAAGAAAGAATTCTTTGCTAATAACTACAATAGTCAGAATGCTGGGAGTGGTGGTTCCCATCCAACAAAATCACACTCCATGGTAGAACAAACATAGCAGTCATCAAACGGAATCTCCCTGCTGAGAGGGAAGAAACATGTACCACAATTTGTGAAGCACATTGATTATTTTAGTGACCACTGGAATACGATTTTTAAAAATATAAAGCAAATGAAGGAGATGCCTAACCAAGAAGATTTATCACATTCCAAACATCCGTTATTCAGTAAGGTGCATGTGAAGTCCCATATGCACAAAAAACCCGTTGAATGGAGAATCTGCTTTGTGGCCATACAACCAGATGACCCTGCTGTAAAGAACAAACACTTTACCACATTTCACGATTCAAATACATTACTCCACTGTGAAATTGATGAATATAAGTGATAACGGTATCAATCAAGAGAAGCACCTAGCAAAAGAAAGAAGTCTTTGCTAATAACTACAATAGTCAGAATGCTGGGAGTGGTGGTTCCCATCCAACAAAATCACACTCCATGGTAGAACAAACATAGCAGTCATCAAACGGAATCTCCCTGCTGAGAGGGAAGAAACATGTACCACAATTTGTGAAGCACATTGATTATTTTAGTGACCACTGGAATACGATTTTTAAAAATATAAAGCAAATGAAGGAGATACCTAACCAAGAAGATTTATCATATTCCAAACATCCGTTATTCAGTAAGGTGCATGTGAAGTCCCATATGCACAAAAAACCCGTTGAATGGAGAATCTGCTTTGTGGCCATACAACCAGATGACCCTGCTGTAAAGAACAAACACTTTACCACATTTCACGATTCAAATACATTACTCCACTGTGAAATTGATGAATATAAGTGATAACGGTATCAATCAAGAGAAGCACCTAGCAAAAGAAAGAAGTCTTTGCTAATAACTACAATAGTCAGAATGCTGGGAGTGGTGGTTCCCATCCAACAAAATCACACTCCATGGTAGAACAAACATAGCAGTCATCAAACGGAATCTCCCTGCTGAGAGGGAAGAAACATGTACCACAATTTGTGAAGCACATTGATTATTTTAGTGACCACTGGAATACGATTTTTAAAAATATAAAGCAAATGAAGGAGATAGCTAAACAAGAAGATTTATCACATTCCAAACATCCGTTATTCAGTAAGGTGCATGTGAAGTCCCATATGCACAAAAAACCCGTTGAATGGAGAATCTGCTTTGTGGCCATACAACCAGATGACCCTGCTGTAAAGAACAAACACTTTACCACATTTCACGATTCAAATAAATTACTCCACTGTGAAATTGATGAATATAAGTGATAACGGTATCAATCAAGAGAAGCACCTAGCAAAAGAAAGAAGTCTTTGCTAATAACTACAATAGTCAGAATGCTGGGAGTGGTGGTTCCCATCCAACAAAATCACACTCCATGGTAGAACAAACATAGCAGTTATCAAACGGAATCTCCCTGCTGAGAGGGAAGAAACATGTACCACAATTTGTGAAGCACATTGATTATTTTAGTGACCACTGGAATACGATTTTTAAAAATATAAAGCAAATGAAGGAGATAGCTAATCAAGAAGATTTATCACATTCCAAACATCCGTTATTCAGTAAGGTGCATGTGAAGTCCCATATGCACAAAAAACCCGTTGAATGGAGAATCTGCTTTGTGGCCATACAACCAGATGACCCTGCTGTAAAGAACAAACACTTTACCACATTTCACGATTCAAATACATTACTCCACTGTGAAATTGATGAATATAAGTGATAACGGTATCAATCAAGAGAAGCACCTAGCAAAAGAAAGAAGTCTTTGCTAATAACTACAATAGTCAGAATGCTGGGAGTGGTGGTTCCCATCCAACAAAATCACACTCCATGGTAGAACAAACATAGCAGTTATCAAACGGAATCTCCCTGCTGAGAGGGAAGAAACATGTACCACAATTTGTGAAGCACATTGATTATTTTAGTGACCACTGGAATACGATTTTTAAAAATATAAAGCAAATGAAGGAGATACCTAACCAAGAAGATTTATCACATTCCAAACATCCGTTATTCAGTAAGGTGCATGTGAAGTCCCATATGCACAAAAAACCCGTTGAATGGAGAATCTGCTTTGTGGCCATACAACCAGATGACCCTGCTGTAAAGAACAAACACTTTACCACATTTCACGATTCAAATACATTACTCCACTGTGAAATTGATGAATATAAGTGATAACGGTATCAATCAAGAGAAGCACCTAGCAAAAGAAAGAAGTCTTTGCTAATAACTACAATAGTCAGAATGCTGGGAGTGGTGGTTCCCATCCAACAAAATCACACTCCATGGTAGAACAAACATAGCAGTCATCAAACGGAATCTCCCTGCTGAGAGGGAAGAAACATGTACCACAATTTGTGAAGCACATTGATTATTTTAGTGACCACTGGAATACGATTTTTAAAAATATAAAGCAAATGAAGGAGATAGCTAAACAAGAAGATTTATCACATTCCAAACATCCGTTATTCAGTAAGGTGCATGTGAAGTCCCATATGCACAAAAAACCCGTTGAATGGAGAATCTGCTTTGTGGCCATACAACCAGATGACCCTGCTGTAAAGAACAAACACTTTACCACATTTCACAATTCAAATAAATTACTCCACTGTGAAATTGATGAATATAAGTGATAACGGTATCAATCAAGAGAAGCACCTAGCAAAAGAAAGAAGTCTTTGCTAATAACTACAATAGTCAGAATGCTGGGAGTGGTGGTTCCCATCCAACAAAATCACACTCCATGGTAGAACAAACATAGCAGTTATCAAACGGAATCTCCCTGCTGAGAGGGAAGAAACATGTACCACAATTTGTGAAGCACATTGATTATTTTAGTGACCACTGGAATACGATTTTTAAAAATATAAAGCAAATGAAGGAGATAGCTAAACAAGAAGATTTATCACATTCCAAACATCCGTTATTCAGTAAGGTGCATGTGAAGTCCCATATGCACAAAAAACCCGTTGAATGGAGAATCTGCTTTGTGGCCATACAACCAGATGACCCTGCTGTAAAGAACAAACACTTTACCACATTTCACGATTCAAATACATTACTCCACTGTGAAATTGATGAATATAAGTGATAACGGTATCAATCAAGAGAAGCACCTAGCAAAAGAAAGAAGTCTTTGCTAATAACTACAATAGTCAGAATGCTGGGAGTGGTGGTTCCCATCCAACAAAATCACACTCCATGGTAGAACAAACATAGCAGTCATCAAACGGAATCTCCCTGCTGAGAGGGAAGAAACATGTACCACAATTTGTGAAGCACATTGATTATTTTAGTGACCACTGGAATACGATTTTTAAAAATATAAAGCAAATGAAGGAGATAGCTAAACAAGAAGATTTATCACATTCCAAACATCCGTTATTCAGTAAGGTGCATGTGAAGTCCCATATGCACAAAAAACCCGTTGAATGGAGAATCTGCTTTGTGGCCATACAACCAGATGACCCTGCTGTAAAGAACAAACACTTTACCACATTTCACGATTCAAATACATTACTCCACTGTGAAATTGATGAATATAAGTGATAACGGTATCAATCAAGAGAAGCACCTAGCAAAAGAAAGAAGTCTTTGCTAATAACTACAAGAGTCAGAATGCTGGGAGTGGTGGTTCCCATCCAACAAAATCACACTCCATGGTAGAACAAACATAGCAGTCATCAAACGGAATCTCCCTGCTGAGAGGGAAGAAACATGTACCACAATTTGTGAAGCACATTGATTATTTTAGTGACCACTGGAATACGATTTTTAAAAATATAAAGCAAATGAAGGAGATAGCTAAACAAGAAGATTTATCACATTCCAAACATCCGTTATTCAGTAAGGTGCATGTGAAGTCCCATATGCACAAAAAACCCGTTGAATGGAGAATCTGCTTTGTGGCCATACAACCAGATGACCCTGCTGTAAAGAACAAACACTTTACCACATTTCACGATTCAAATACATTACTCCACTGTGAAATTGATGAATATAAGTGATAACGGTATCAATCAAGAGAAGCACCTAGCAAAAGAAAGAAGTCTTTGCTAATAACTACAATAGTAGGAATGCTGGGAGTGGTGGTTCCCATCCAACAAAATCACACTCCATGGTAGAACAAACATAGCAGTCATCAAACGGAATCTCCCTGCTGAGAGGGAAGAAACATGTACCACAATTTGTGAAGCACATTGATTATTTTAGTGACCACTGGAATACGATTTTTAAAAATATAAAGCAAATGAAGGAGATACCTAACCAAGAAGATTTATCACATTCCAAACATCCGTTATTCAGTAAGGTGCATGTGAAGTCCCATATGCACAAAAAACCCGTTGAATGGAGAATCTGCTTTGTGGCCATACAACCAGATGGCCCTGCTGTAAAGAACAAACACTTTACCACATTTCACGATTCAAATACATTACTCCACTGTGAAATTGATGAATATAAGTGATAACGGTATCAATCAAGAGAAGCACCTAGCAAAAGAAAGAAGTCTTTGCTAATAACTACAATAGTCAGAATGCTGGGAGTGGTGGTTCCCATCCAACAAAATCACACTCCATGGTAGAACAAACATAGCAGTCATCAAACGGAATCTCCCTGCTGAGAGGGAAGAAACATGTACCACAATTTGTGAAGCACATTGATTATTTTAGTGACCACTGGAATACGATTTTTAAAAATATAAAGCAAATGAAGGAGATAGCTAAACAAGAAGATTTATCACATTCCAAACATCCGTTATTCAGTAAGGTGCATGTGAAGTCCCATATGCACAAAAAACCCGTTGAATGGAGAATCTGCTTTGTGGCCATACAACCAGATGACCCTGCTGTAAAGAACAAACACTTTACCACATTTCACGATTCAAATAAATTACTCCACTGTGAAATTGATGAATATAAGTGATAACGGTATCAATCAAGAGAAGCACCTAGCAAAAGAAAGAAGTCTTTGCTAATAACTACAATAGTCAGAATGCTGGGAGTGGTGGTTCCCATCCAACAAAATCACACTCCATGGTAGAACAAACATAGCAGTTATCAAACGGAATCTCCCTGCTGAGAGGGAAGAAACATGTACCACAATTTGTGAAGCACATTGATTATTTTAGTGACCACTGGAATACGATTTTTAAAAATATAAAGCAAATGAAGGAGATAGCTAATCAAGAAGATTTATCACATTCCAAACATCCGTTATTCAGTAAGGTGCATGTGAAGTCCCATATGCACAAAAAACCCGTTGAATGGAGAATCTGCTTTGTGGCCATACAACCAGATGACCCTGCTGTAAAGAACAAACACTTTACCACATTTCACGATTCAAATACATTACTCCACTGTGAAATTGATGAATATAAGTGATAACGGTATCAATCAAGAGAAGCACCTAGCAAAAGAAAGAAGTCTTTGCTAATAACTACAATAGTCAGAATGCTGGGAGTGGTGGTTCCCATCCAACAAAATCACACTCCATGGTAGAACAAACATAGCAGTTATCAAACGGAATCTCCCTGCTGAGAGGGAAGAAACATGTACCACAATTTGTGAAGCACATTGATTATTTTAGTGACCACTGGAATACGATTTTTAAAAATATAAAGCAAATGAAGGAGATACCTAACCAAGAAGATTTATCACATTCCAAACATCCGTTATTCAGTAAGGTGCATGTGAAGTCCCATATGCACAAAAAACCCGTTGAATGGAGAATCTGCTTTGTGGCCATACAACCAGATGACCCTGCTGTAAAGAACAAACACTTTACCACATTTCACGATTCAAATACATTACTCCACTGTGAAATTGATGAATATAAGTGATAACGGTATCAATCAAGAGAAGCACCTAGCAAAAGAAAGAAGTCTTTGCTAATAACTACAATAGTCAGAATGCTGGGAGTGGTGGTTCCCATCCAACAAAATCACACTCCATGGTAGAACAAACATAGCAGTCATCAAACGGAATCTCCCTGCTGAGAGGGAAGAAACATGTACCACAATTTGTGAAGCACATTGATTATTTTAGTGACCACTGGAATACGATTTTTAAAAATATAAAGCAAATGAAGGAGATAGCTAAACAAGAAGATTTATCACATTCCAAACATCCGTTATTCAGTAAGGTGCATGTGAAGTCCCATATGCACAAAAAACCCGTTGAATGGAGAATCTGCTTTGTGGCCATACAACCAGATGACCCTGCTGTAAAGAACAAACACTTTACCACATTTCACAATTCAAATAAATTACTCCACTGTGAAATTGATGAATATAAGTGATAACGGTATCAATCAAGAGAAGCACCTAGCAAAAGAAAGAAGTCTTTGCTAATAACTACAATAGTCAGAATGCTGGGAGTGGTGGTTCCCATCCAACAAAATCACACTCCATGGTAGAACAAACATAGCAGTTATCAAACGGAATCTCCCTGCTGAGAGGGAAGAAACATGTACCACAATTTGTGAAGCACATTGATTATTTTAGTGACCACTGGAATACGATTTTTAAAAATATAAAGCAAATGAAGGAGATAGCTAAACAAGAAGATTTATCACATTCCAAACATCCGTTATTCAGTAAGGTGCATGTGAAGTCCCATATGCACAAAAAACCCGTTGAATGGAGAATCTGCTTTGTGGCCATACAACCAGATGACCCTGCTGTAAAGAACAAACACTTTACCACATTTCACGATTCAAATACATTACTCCACTGTGAAATTGATGAATATAAGTGATAACGGTATCAATCAAGAGAAGCACCTAGCAAAAGAAAGAAGTCTTTGCTAATAACTACAATAGTCAGAATGCTGGGAGTGGTGGTTCCCATCCAACAAAATCACACTCCATGGTAGAACAAACATAGCAGTCATCAAACGGAATCTCCCTGCTGAGAGGGAAGAAACATGTACCACAATTTGTGAAGCACATTGATTATTTTAGTGACCACTGGAATACGATTTTTAAAAATATAAAGCAAATGAAGGAGATACCTAACCAAGAAGATTTATCACATTCCAAACATCCGTTATTCAGTAAGGTGCATGTGAAGTCCCATATGCACAAAAAACCCATTGAATGGAGAATCTGCTTTGTGGCCATACAACCAGATGACCCTGCTGTAAAGAACAAACACTTTACCACATTTCACGATTCAAATACATTACTCCACTGTGAAATTGATGAATATAAGTGATAACGGTATCAATCAAGAGAAGCACCTAGCAAAAGAAAGAATTCTTTGCTAATAACTACAATAGTCAGAATGCTGGGAGTGGTGGTTCCCATCCAACAAAATCACACTCCATGGTAGAACAAACATAGCAGTCATCAAACGGAATCTCCCTGCTGAGAGGGAAGAAACATGTACCACAATTTGTGAAGCACATTGATTATTTTAGTGACCACTGGAATACGATTTTTAAAAATATAAAGCAAATGAAGGAGATACCTAACCAAGAAGATTTATCACATTCCAAACATCCGTTATTCAGTAAGGTGCATGTGAAGTCCCATATGCACAAAAAACCCGTTGAATGGAGAATCTGCTTTGTGGCCATACAACCAGATGACCCTGCTGTAAAGAACAAACACTTTACCACATTTCACGATTCAAATACATTACTCCACTGTGAAATTGATGAATATAAGTGATAACGGTATCAATCAAGAGAAGCACCTAGCAAAAGAAAGAAGTCTTTGCTAATAACTACAATAGTCAGAATGCTGGGAGTGGTGGTTCCCATCCAACAAAATCACACTCCATGGTAGAACAAACATAGCAGTCATCAAACGGAATCTCCCTGCTGAGAGGGAAGAAACATGTACCACAATTTGTGAAGCACATTGATTATTTTAGTGACCACTGGAATACGATTTTTAAAAATATAAAGCAAATGAAGGAGATACCTAACCAAGAAGATTTATCACATTCCAAACATCCGTTATTCAGTAAGGTGCATGTGAAGTCCCATATGCACAAAAAACCCGTTGAATGGAGAATCTGCTTTGTGGCCATACAACCAGATGACCCTGCTGTAAAGAACAAACACTTTACCACATTTCACGATTCAAATAAATTACTCCACTGTGAAATTGATGAATATAAGTGATAACGGTATCAATCAAGAGAAGCACCTAGCAAAAGAAAGAAGTCTTTGCTAATAACTACAATAGTCAGAATGCTGGGAGTGGTGGTTCCCATCCAACAAAATCACACTCCATGGTAGAACAAACATAGCAGTTATCAAACGGAATCTCCCTGCTGAGAGGGAAGAAACATGTACCACAATTTGTGAAGCACATTGATTATTTTAGTGACCACTGGAATACGATTTTTAAAAATATAAAGCAAATGAAGGAGATAGCTAAACAAGAAGATTTATCACATTCCAAACATCCGTTATTCAGTAAGGTGCATGTGAAGTCCCATATGCACAAAAAACCCGTTGAATGGAGAATCTGCTTTGTGGCCATACAACCAGATGACCCTGCTGTAAAGAACAAACACTTTACCACATTTCACGATTCAAATACATTACTCCACTGTGAAATTGATGAATATAAGTGATAACGGTATCAATCAAGAGAAGCACCTAGCAAAAGAAAGAAGTCTTTGCTAATAACTACAATAGTCAGAATGCTGGGAGTGGTGGTTCCCATCCAACAAAATCACACTCCATGGTAGAACAAACATAGCAGTCATCAAACGGAATCTCCCTGCTGAGAGGGAAGAAACATGTACCACAATTTGTGAAGCACATTGATTATTTTAGTGACCACTGGAATACGATTTTTAAAAATATAAAGCAAATGAAGGAGATAGCTAAACAAGAAGATTTATCACATTCCAAACATCCGTTATTCAGTAAGGTGCATGTGAAGTCCCATATGCACAAAAAACCCGTTGAATGGAGAATCTGCTTTGTGGCCATACAACCAGATGACCCTGCTGTAAAGAACAAACACTTTACCACATTTCACGATTCAAATACATTACTCCACTGTGAAATTGATGAATATAAGTGATAACGGTATCAATCAAGAGAAGCACCTAGCAAAAGAAAGAAGTCTTTGCTAATAACTACAAGAGTCAGAATGCTGGGAGTGGTGGTTCCCATCCAACAAAATCACACTCCATGGTAGAACAAACATAGCAGTCATCAAACGGAATCTCCCTGCTGAGAGGGAAGAAACATGTACCACAATTTGTGAAGCACATTGATTATTTTAGTGACCACTGGAATACGATTTTTAAAAATATAAAGCAAATGAAGGAGATAGCTAAACAAGAAGATTTATCACATTCCAAACATCCGTTATTCAGTAAGGTGCATGTGAAGTCCCATATGCACAAAAAACCCGTTGAATGGAGAATCTGCTTTGTGGCCATACAACCAGATGACCCTGCTGTAAAGAACAAACACTTTACCACATTTCACGATTCAAATACATTACTCCACTGTGAAATTGATGAATATAAGTGATAACGGTATCAATCAAGAGAAGCACCTAGCAAAAGAAAGAAGTCTTTGCTAATAACTACAAGAGTCAGAATGCTGGGAGTGGTGGTTCCCATCCAACAAAATCACACTCCATGGTAGAACAAACATAGCAGTCATCAAACGGAATCTCCCTGCTGAGAGGGAAGAAACATGTACCACAATTTGTGAAGCACATTGATTATTTTAGTGACCACTGGAATACGATTTTTAAAAATATAAAGCAAATGAAGGAGATAGCTAAACAAGAAGATTTATCACATTCCAAACATCCGTTATTCAGTAAGGTGCATGTGAAGTCCCATATGCACAAAAAACCCGTTGAATGGAGAATCTGCTTTGTGGCCATACAACCAGATGACCCTGCTGTAAAGAACAAACACTTTACCACATTTCACGATTCAAATACATTACTCCACTGTGAAATTGATGAATATAAGTGATAACGGTATCAATCAAGAGAAGCACCTAGCAAAAGAAAGAAGTCTTTGCTAATAACTACAATAGTAGGAATGCTGGGAGTGGTGGTTCCCATCCAACAAAATCACACTCCATGGTAGAACAAACATAGCAGTCATCAAACGGAATCTCCCTGCTGAGAGGGAAGAAACATGTACCACAATTTGTGAAGCACATTGATTATTTTAGTGACCACTGGAATACGATTTTTAAAAATATAAAGCAAATGAAGGAGATACCTAACCAAGAAGATTTATCACATTCCAAACATCCGTTATTCAGTAAGGTGCATGTGAAGTCCCATATGCACAAAAAACCCGTTGAATGGAGAATCTGCTTTGTGGCCATACAACCAGATGGCCCTGCTGTAAAGAACAAACACTTTACCACATTTCACGATTCAAATACATTACTCCACTGTGAAATTGATGAATATAAGTGATAACGGTATCAATCAAGAGAAGCACCTAGCAAAAGAAAGAAGTCTTTGCTAATAACTACAATAGTCAGAATGCTGGGAGTGGTGGTTCCCATCCAACAAAATCACACTCCATGGTAGAACAAACATAGCAGTCATCAAACGGAATCTCCCTGCTGAGAGGGAAGAAACATGTACCACAATTTGTGAAGCACATTGATTATTTTAGTGACCACTGGAATACGATTTTTAAAAATATAAAGCAAATGAAGGAGATAGCTAAACAAGAAGATTTATCACATTCCAAACATCCGTTATTCAGTAAGGTGCATGTGAAGTCCCATATGCACAAAAAACCCGTTGAATGGAGAATCTGCTTTGTGGCCATACAACCAGATGACCCTGCTGTAAAGAACAAACACTTTACCACATTTCACGATTCAAATAAATTACTCCACTGTGAAATTGATGAATATAAGTGATAACGGTATCAATCAAGAGAAGCACCTAGCAAAAGAAAGAAGTCTTTGCTAATAACTACAATAGTCAGAATGCTGGGAGTGGTGGTTCCCATCCAACAAAATCACACTCCATGGTAGAACAAACATAGCAGTTATCAAACGGAATCTCCCTGCTGAGAGGGAAGAAACATGTACCACAATTTGTGAAGCACATTGATTATTTTAGTGACCACTGGAATACGATTTTTAAAAATATAAAGCAAATGAAGGAGATAGCTAAACAAGAAGATTTATCACATTCCAAACATCCGTTATTCAGTAAGGTGCATGTGAAGTCCCATATGCACAAAAAACCCGTTGAATGGAGAATCTGCTTTGTGGCCATACAACCAGATGACCCTGCTGTAAAGAACAAACACTTTACCACATTTCACGATTCAAATACATTACTCCACTGTGAAATTGATGAATATAAGTGATAACGGTATCAATCAAGAGAAGCACCTAGCAAAAGAAAGAAGTCTTTGCTAATAACTACAATAGTCAGAATGCTGGGAGTGGTGGTTCCCATCCAACAAAATCACACTCCATGGTAGAACAAACATAGCAGTTATCAAACGGAATCTCCCTGCTGAGAGGGAAGAAACATGTACCACAATTTGTGAAGCACATTGATTATTTAAGTGACCACTGGAATACGATTTTTAAAAATATAAAGCAAATGAAGGAGATACCTAACCAACAAGATTTATCACATTCCAAACATCCGTTATTCAGTAAGGTGCATGTGAAGTCCCATATGCACAAAAAACCCGTTGAATGGAGAATCTGCTTTGTGGCCATACAACCAGATGACCCTGCTGTAAAGAACAAACACTTTACCACATTTCACGATTCAAATACATTACTCCACTGTGAAATTGATGAATATAAGTGATAACGGTATCAATCAAGAGAAGCACCTAGCAAAAGAAAGAATTCTTTGCTAATAACTACAATAGTCAGAATGCTGGGAGTGGTGGTTCCCATCCAACAAAATCACACTCCATGGTAGAACAAACATAGCAGTCATCAAACGGAATCTCCCTGCTGAGAGGGAAGAAACATGTACCACAATTTGTGAAGCACATTGATTATTTTAGTGACCACTGGAATACGATTTTTAAAAATATAAAGCAAATGAAGGAGATACCTAACCAAGAAGATTTATCACATTCCAAACATCCGTTATTCAGTAAGGTGCATGTGAAGTCCCATATGCACAAAAAACCCGTTGAATGGAGAATCTGCTTTGTGGCCATACAACCAGATGACCCTGCTGTAAAGAACAAACACTTTACCACATTTCACGATTCAAATACATTACTCCACTGTGAAATTGATGAATATAAGTGATAACGGTATCAATCAAGAGAAGCACCTAGCAAAAGAAAGAAGTCTTTGCTAATAACTACAATAGTCAGAATGCTGGGAGTGGTGGTTCCCATCCAACAAAATCACACTCCATGGTAGAACAAACATAGCAGTTATCAAACGGAATCTCCCTGCTGAGAGGGAAGAAACATGTACCACAATTTGTGAAGCACATTGATTATTTAAGTGACCACTGGAATACGATTTTTAAAAATATAAAGCAAATGAAGGAGATACCTAACCAACAAGATTTATCACATTCCAAACATCCGTTATTCAGTAAGGTGCATGTGAAGTCCCATATGCACAAAAAACCCGTTGAATGGAGAATCTGCTTTGTGGCCATACAACCAGATGACCCTGCTGTAAAGAACAAACACTTTACCACATTTCACGATTCAAATACATTACTCCACTGTGAAATTGATGAATATAAGTGATAACGGTATCAATCAAGAGAAGCACCTAGCAAAAGAAAGAAGTCTTTGCTAATAACTACAATAGTCAGAATGCTGGGAGTGGTGGTTCCCATCCAACAAAATCACACTCCATGGTAGAACAAACATAGCAGTCATCAAACGGAATCTCCCTGCTGAGAGGGAAGAAACATGTACCACAATTTGTGAAGCACATTGATTATTTTAGTGACCACTGGAATACGATTTTTAAAAATATAAAGCAAATGAAGGAGATACCTAACCAAGAAGATTTATCACATTCCAAACATCCGTTATTCAGTAAGGTGCATGTGAAGTCCCATATGCACAAAAAACCCGTTGAATGGAGAATCTGCTTTGTGGCCATACAACCAGATGACCCTGCTGTAAAGAACAAACACTTTACCACATTTCACGATTCAAATACATTACTCCACTGTGAAATTGATGAATATAAGTGATAACGGTATCAATCAAGAGAAGCACCTAGCAAAAGAAAGAAGTCTTTGCTAATAACTACAATAGTCAGAATGCTGGGAGTGGTGGTTCCCATCCAACAAAATCACACTCCATGGTAGAACAAACATAGCAGTTATCAAACGGAATCTCCCTGCTGAGAGGGAAGAAACATGTACCACAATTTGTGAAGCACATTGATTATTTTAGTGACCACTGGAATACGATTTTTAAAAATATAAAGCAAATGAAGGAGATAGCTAAACAAGAAGATTTATCACATTCCAAACATCCGTTATTCAGTAAGGTGCATGTGAAGTCCCATATGCACAAAAAACCCGTTGAATGGAGAATCTGCTTTGTGGCCATACAACCAGATGACCCTGCTGTAAAGAACAAACACTTTACCACATTTCACGATTCAAATACATTACTCCACTGTGAAATTGATGAATATAAGTGATAACGGTATCAATCAAGAGAAGCACCTAGCAAAAGAAAGAAGTCTTTGCTAATAACTACAATAGTCAGAATGCTGGGAGTGGTGGTTCCCATCCAACAAAATCACACTCCATGGTAGAACAAACATAGCAGTCATCAAACGGAATCTCCCTGCTGAGAGGGAAGAAACATGTACCACAATTTGTGAAGCACATTGATTATTTTAGTGACCACTGGAATACGATTTTTAAAAGTATAAAGCAAATGAAGGAGATAGCTAAACAAGAAGATTTATCACATTCCAAACATCCGTTATTCAGTAAGGTGCATGTGAAGTCCCATATGCACAAAAAACCTGTTGAATGGAGAATCTGCTTTGTGGCCATACAACCAGATGACCCTGCTGTAAAGAACAAACACTTTACCACATTTCACGATTCAAATACATTACTCCACTGTGAAATTGATGAATATAAGTGATAACGGTATCAATCAAGAGAAGCACCTAGCAAAAGAAAGAAGTCTTTGCTAATAACTACAAGAGTCAGAATGCTGGGAGTGGTGGTTCCCATCCAACAAAATCACACTCCATGGTAGAACAAACATAGCAGTCATCAAACGGAATCTCCCTGCTGAGAGGGAAGAAACATGTACCACAATTTGTGAAGCACATTGATTATTTTAGTGACCACTGGAATACGATTTTTAAAAATATAAAGCAAATGAAGGAGATAGCTAAACAAGAAGATTTATCACATTCCAAACATCCGTTATTCAGTAAGGTGCATGTGAAGTCCCATATGCACAAAAAACCCGTTGAATGGAGAATCTGCTTTGTGGCCATACAACCAGATGACCCTGCTGTAAAGAACAAACACTTTACCACATTTCACGATTCAAATACATTACTCCACTGTGAAATTGATGAATATAAGTGATAACGGTATCAATCAAGAGAAGCACCTAGCAAAAGAAAGAAGTCTTTGCTAATAACTACAAGAGTCAGAATGCTGGGAGTGGTGGTTCCCATCCAACAAAATCACACTCCATGGTAGAACAAACATAGCAGTCATCAAACGGAATCTCCCTGCTGAGAGGGAAGAAACATGTACCACAATTTGTGAAGCACATTGATTATTTTAGTGACCACTGGAATACGATTTTTAAAAATATAAAGCAAATGAAGGAGATAGCTAAACAAGAAGATTTATCACATTCCAAACATCCGTTATTCAGTAAGGTGCATGTGAAGTCCCATATGCACAAAAAACCCGTTGAATGGAGAATCTGCTTTGTGGCCATACAACCAGATGACCCTGCTGTAAAGAACAAACACTTTACCACATTTCACGATTCAAATACATTACTCCACTGTGAAATTGATGAATATAAGTGATAACGGTATCAATCAAGAGAAGCACCTAGCAAAAGAAAGAAGTCTTTGCTAATAACTACAATAGTAGGAATGCTGGGAGTGGTGGTTCCCATCCAACAAAATCACACTCCATGGTAGAACAAACATAGCAGTCATCAAACGGAATCTCCCTGCTGAGAGGGAAGAAACATGTACCACAATTTGTGAAGCACATTGATTATTTTAGTGACCACTGGAATACGATTTTTAAAAATATAAAGCAAATGAAGGAGATACCTAACCAAGAAGATTTATCACATTCCAAACATCCGTTATTCAGTAAGGTGCATGTGAAGTCCCATATGCACAAAAAACCCGTTGAATGGAGAATCTGCTTTGTGGCCATACAACCAGATGGCCCTGCTGTAAAGAACAAACACTTTACCACATTTCACGATTCAAATACATTACTCCACTGTGAAATTGATGAATATAAGTGATAACGGTATCAATCAAGAGAAGCACCTAGCAAAAGAAAGAAGTCTTTGCTAATAACTACAATAGTCAGAATGCTGGGAGTGGTGGTTCCCATCCAACAAAATCACACTCCATGGTAGAACAAACATAGCAGTCATCAAACGGAATCTCCCTGCTGAGAGGGAAGAAACATGTACCACAATTTGTGAAGCACATTGATTATTTTAGTGACCACTGGAATACGATTTTTAAAAATATAAAGCAAATGAAGGAGATACCTAACCAAGAAGATTTATCACATTCCAAACATCCGTTATTCAGTAAGGTGCATGTGAAGTCCCATATGCACAAAAAACCCGTTGAATGGAGAATCTGCTTTGTGGCCATACAACCAGATGACCCTGCTGTAAAGAACAAACACTTTACCACATTTCACGATTCAAATACATTACTCCACTGTGAAATTGATGAATATAAGTGATAACGGTATCAATCAAGAGAAGCACCTAGCAAAAGAAAGAAGTCTTTGCTAATAACTACAATAGTCAGAATGCTGGGAGTGGTGGTTCCCATCCAACAAAATCACACTCCATGGTAGAACAAACATAGCAGTCATCAAACGGAATCTCCCTGCTGAGAGGGAAGAAACATGTACCACAATTTGTGAAGCACATTGATTATTTTAGTGACCACTGGAATACGATTTTTAAAAATATAAAGCAAATGAAGGAGATAGCTAAACAAGAAGATTTATCACATTCCAAACATCCGTTATTCAGTAAGGTGCATGTGAAGTCCCATATGCACAAAAAACCCGTTGAATGGAGAATCTGCTTTGTGGCCATACAACCAGATGACCCTGCTGTAAAGAACAAACACTTCACCACATTTCACGATTCAAATACATTACTCCACTGTGAAATTGATGAATATAAGTGATAACGGTATCAATCAAGAGAAGCACCTAGCAAAAGAAAGAAGTCTTTGCTAATAACTACAATAGTCAGAATGCTGGGAGTGGTGGTTCCCATCCAACAAAATCACACTCCATGGTAGAACAAACATAGCAGTCATCAAACGGAATCTCCCTGCTGAGAGGGAAGAAACATGTACCACAATTTGTGAAGCACATTGATTATTTTAGTGACCACTGGAATACGATTTTTAAAAATATAAAGCAAATGAAGGAGATACCTAACCAAGAAGATTTATCACATTCCAAACATCCGTTATTCAGTAAGGTGCATGTGAAGTCCCATATGCACAAAAAACCCGTTGAATGGAGAATCTGCTTTGTGGCCATACAACCAGATGACCCTGCTGTAAAGAACAAACACTTTACCACATTTCACGATTCAAATACATTACTCCACTGTGAAATTGATGAATATAAGTGATAACGGTATCAATCAAGAGAAGCACCTAGCAAAAGAAAGAAGTCTTTGCTAATAACTACAATAGTCAGAATGCTGGGAGTGGTGGTTCCCATCCAACAAAATCACACTCCATGGTAGAACAAACATAGCAGTCATCAAACGGAATCTCCCTGCTGAGAGGGAAGAAACATGTACCACAATTTGTGAAGCACATTGATTATTTTAGTGACCATTGGAATACGATTTTTAAAAATATAAAGCAAATGAAGGAGATAGCTAAACAAGAAGATTTATCACATTCCAAACATCCGTTATTCAGTAAGGTGCATGTGAAGTCCCATATGCACAAAAAACCCGTTGAATGGAGAATCTGCTTTGTGGCCATACAACCAGATGACCCTGCTGTAAAGAACAAACACTTTACCACATTTCACGATTCAAATACATTACTCCACTGTGAAATTGATGAATATAAGTGATAACGGTATCAATCAAGAGAAGCACCTAGCAAAAGAAAGAAGTCTTTGCTAATAACTACAATAGTCAGAATGCTGGGAGTGGTGGTTCCCATCCAACAAAATCACACTCCATGGTAGAACAAACATAGCAGTCATCAAACGGAATCTCCCTGCTGAGAGGGAAGAAACATGTACCACAATTTGTGAAGCACATTGATTATTTTAGTGACCACTGGAATACGATTTTTAAAAATATAAAGCAAATGAAGGAGATACCTAACCAAGAAGATTTATCACATTCCAAACATCCGTTATTCAGTAAGGTGCATGTGAAGTCCCATATGCACAAAAAACCCATTGAATGGAGAATCTGCTTTGTGGCCATACAACCAGATGACCCTGCTGTAAAGAACAAACACTTTACCACATTTCACGATTCAAATACATTACTCCACTGTGAAATTGATGAATATAAGTGATAACGGTATCAATCAAGAGAAGCACCTAGCAAAAGAAAGAATTCTTTGCTAATAACTACAATAGTCAGAATGCTGGGAGTGGTGGTTCCCATCCAACAAAATCACACTCCATGGTAGAACAAACATAGCAGTCATCAAACGGAATCTCCCTGCTGAGAGGGAAGAAACATGTACCACAATTTGTGAAGCACATTGATTATTTTAGTGACCACTGGAATACGATTTTTAAAAATATAAAGCAAATGAAGGAGATACCTAACCAAGAAGATTTATCACATTCCAAACATCCGTTATTCAGTAAGGTGCATGTGAAGTCCCATATGCACAAAAAACCCGTTGAATGGAGAATCTGCTTTGTGGCCATACAACCAGATGACCCTGCTGTAAAGAACAAACACTTTACCACATTTCACGATTCAAATACATTACTCCACTGTGAAATTGATGAATATAAGTGATAACGGTATCAATCAAGAGAAGCACCTAGCAAAAGAAAGAAGTCTTTGCTAATAACTACAATAGTCAGAATGCTGGGAGTGGTGGTTCCCATCCAACAAAATCACACTCCATGGTAGAACAAACATAGCAGTCATCAAACGGAATCTCCCTGCTGAGAGGGAAGAAACATGTACCACAATTTGTGAAGCACATTGATTATTTTAGTGACCACTGGAATACGATTTTTAAAAATATAAAGCAAATGAAGGAGATACCTAACCAAGAAGATTTATCACATTCCAAACATCCGTTATTCAGTAAGGTGCATGTGAAGTCCCATATGCACAAAAAACCCGTTGAATGGAGAATCTGCTTTGTGGCCATACAACCAGATGACCCTGCTGTAAAGAACAAACACTTTACCACATTTCACGATTCAAATAAATTACTCCACTGTGAAATTGATGAATATAAGTGATAACGGTATCAATCAAGAGAAGCACCTAGCAAAAGAAAGAAGTCTTTGCTAATAACTACAATAGTCAGAATGCTGGGAGTGGTGGTTCCCATCCAACAAAATCACACTCCATGGTAGAACAAACATAGCAGTTATCAAACGGAATCTCCCTGCTGAGAGGGAAGAAACATGTACCACAATTTGTGAAGCACATTGATTATTTTAGTGACCACTGGAATACGATTTTTAAAAATATAAAGCAAATGAAGGAGATAGCTAAACAAGAAGATTTATCACATTCCAAACATCCGTTATTCAGTAAGGTGCATGTGAAGTCCCATATGCACAAAAAACCCGTTGAATGGAGAATCTGCTTTGTGGCCATACAACCAGATGACCCTGCTGTAAAGAACAAACACTTTACCACATTTCACGATTCAAATACATTACTCCACTGTGAAATTGATGAATATAAGTGATAACGGTATCAATCAAGAGAAGCACCTAGCAAAAGAAAGAAGTCTTTGCTAATAACTACAATAGTCAGAATGCTGGGAGTGGTGGTTCCCATCCAACAAAATCACACTCCATGGTAGAACAAACATAGCAGTCATCAAACGGAATCTCCCTGCTGAGAGGGAAGAAACATGTACCACAATTTGTGAAGCACATTGATTATTTTAGTGACCACTGGAATACGATTTTTAAAAATATAAAGCAAATGAAGGAGATAGCTAAACAAGAAGATTTATCACATTCCAAACATCCGTTATTCAGTAAGGTGCATGTGAAGTCCCATATGCACAAAAAACCCGTTGAATGGAGAATCTGCTTTGTGGCCATACAACCAGATGACCCTGCTGTAAAGAACAAACACTTTACCACATTTCACGATTCAAATACATTACTCCACTGTGAAATTGATGAATATAAGTGATAACGGTATCAATCAAGAGAAGCACCTAGCAAAAGAAAGAAGTCTTTGCTAATAACTACAAGAGTCAGAATGCTGGGAGTGGTGGTTCCCATCCAACAAAATCACACTCCATGGTAGAACAAACATAGCAGTCATCAAACGGAATCTCCCTGCTGAGAGGGAAGAAACATGTACCACAATTTGTGAAGCACATTGATTATTTTAGTGACCACTGGAATACGATTTTTAAAAATATAAAGCAAATGAAGGAGATAGCTAAACAAGAAGATTTATCACATTCCAAACATCCGTTATTCAGTAAGGTGCATGTGAAGTCCCATATGCACAAAAAACCCGTTGAATGGAGAATCTGCTTTGTGGCCATACAACCAGATGACCCTGCTGTAAAGAACAAACACTTTACCACATTTCACGATTCAAATACATTACTCCACTGTGAAATTGATGAATATAAGTGATAACGGTATCAATCAAGAGAAGCACCTAGCAAAAGAAAGAAGTCTTTGCTAATAACTACAAGAGTCAGAATGCTGGGAGTGGTGGTTCCCATCCAACAAAATCACACTCCATGGTAGAACAAACATAGCAGTCATCAAACGGAATCTCCCTGCTGAGAGGGAAGAAACATGTACCACAATTTGTGAAGCACATTGATTATTTTAGTGACCACTGGAATACGATTTTTAAAAATATAAAGCAAATGAAGGAGATAGCTAAACAAGAAGATTTATCACATTCCAAACATCCGTTATTCAGTAAGGTGCATGTGAAGTCCCATATGCACAAAAAACCCGTTGAATGGAGAATCTGCTTTGTGGCCATACAACCAGATGACCCTGCTGTAAAGAACAAACACTTTACCACATTTCACGATTCAAATACATTACTCCACTGTGAAATTGATGAATATAAGTGATAACGGTATCAATCAAGAGAAGCACCTAGCAAAAGAAAGAAGTCTTTGCTAATAACTACAAGAGTCAGAATGCTGGGAGTGGTGGTTCCCATCCAACAAAATCACACTCCATGGTAGAACAAACATAGCAGTCATCAAACGGAATCTCCCTGCTGAGAGGGAAGAAACATGTACCACAATTTGTGAAGCACATTGATTATTTTAGTGACCACTGGAATACGATTTTTAAAAATATAAAGCAAATGAAGGAGATAGCTAAACAAGAAGATTTATCAGATTCCAAACATCCGTTATTCAGTAAGATGCATGTGAAGTCCCATATGCACAAAAAACCCGTTGAATGGAGAATCTGCTTTGTGGCCATACAACCAGATGACCCTGCTGTAAAGAACAAACACTTTACCACATTTCACGATTCAAATACATTACTCCACTGTGAAATTGATGAATATAAGTGATAACGGTATCAATCAAGAGAAGCACCTAGCAAAAGAAAGAAGTCTTTGCTAATAACTACAATAGTCAGAATGCTGGGAGTGGTGGTTCCCATCCAACAAAATCACACTCCATGGTAGAACAAACATAGCAGTCATCAAACGGAATCTCCCTGCTGAGAGGGAAGAAACATGTACCACAATTTGTGAAGCACATTGATTATTTTAGTGACCACTGGAATACGATTTTTAAAAATATAAAGCAAATGAAGGAGATACCTAACCAAGAAGATTTATCACATTCCAAACATCCGTTATTCAGTAAGGTGCATGTGAAGTCCCATATGCACAAAAAACCCGTTGAATGGAGAATCTGCTTTGTGGCCATACAACCAGATGACCCTGCTGTAAAGAACAAACACTTTACCACATTTCACGATTCAAATACATTACTCCACTGTGAAATTGATGAATATAAGTGATAACGGTATCAATCAAGAGAAGCACCTAGCAAAAGAAAGAAGTCTTTGCTAATAACTACAATAGTCAGAATGCTGGGAGTGGTGGTTCCCATCCAACAAAATCACACTCCATGGTAGAACAAACATAGCAGTTATCAAACGGAATCTCCCTGCTGAGAGGGAAGAAACATGTACCACAATTTGTGAAGCACATTGATTATTTTAGTGACCACTGGAATACGATTTTTAAAAATATAAAGCAAATGAAGGAGATAGCTAAACAAGAAGATTTATCACATTCCAAACATCCGTTATTCAGTAAGGTGCATGTGAAGTCCCATATGCACAAAAAACCCGTTGAATGGAGAATCTGCTTTGTGGCCATACAACCAGATGACCCTGCTGTAAAGAACAAACACTTTACCACATTTCACGATTCAAATACATTACTCCACTGTGAAATTGATGAATATAAGTGATAACGGTATCAATCAAGAGAAGCACCTAGCAAAAGAAAGAAGTCTTTGCTAATAACTACAATAGTCAGAATGCTGGGAGTGGTGGTTCCCATCCAACAAAATCACACTCCATGGTAGAACAAACATAGCAGTCATCAAACGGAATCTCCCTGCTGAGAGGGAAGAAACATGTACCACAATTTGTGAATTACATTGATTATTTTAGTGACCACTGGAATACGATTTTTAAAAATATAAAGCAAATGAAGGAGATAGCTAAACAAGAAGATTTATCACATTCCAAACATCCGTTATTCAGTAAGGTGCATGTGAAGTCCCATATGCACAAAAAACCCGTTGAATGGAGAATCTGCTTTGTGGCCATACAACCAGATGACCCTGCTGTAAAGAACAAACACTTTACCACATTTCACGATTCAAATACATTACTCCACTGTGAAATTGATGAATATAAGTGATAACGCTATCAATCAAGAGAAGCACCTAGCAAAAGAAAGAAGTCTTTGCTAATAACTACAATAGTCAGAATGCTGGGAGTGGTGGTTCCCATCCAACAAAATCACACTCCATGGTAGAACAAACATAGCAGTCATCAAACGGAATCTCCCTGCTGAGAGGGAAGAAACATGTACCACAATTTGTGAAGCACATTGATTATTTTAGTGACCACTGGAATACGATTTTTAAAAATATAAAGCAAATGAAGGAGATACCTAACCAAGAAGATTTATCACATTCCAAACATCCGTTATTCAGTAAGGTGCATGTGAAGTCCCATATGCACAAAAAACCCGTTGAATGGAGAATCTGCTTTGTGGCCATACAACCAGATGACCCTGCTGTAAAGAACAAACACTTTACCACATTTCACGATTCAAATACATTACTCCACTGTGAAATTGATGAATATAAGTGATAACGGTATCAATCAAGAGAAGCACCTAGCAAAAGAAAGAATTCTTTGCTAATAACTACAATAGTCAGAATGCTGGGAGTGGTGGTTCCCATCCAACAAAATCACACTCCATGGTAGAACAAACATAGCAGTCATCAAACGGAATCTCCCTGCTGAGAGGGAAGAAACATGTACCACAATTTGTGAAGCACATTGATTATTTTAGTGACCACTGGAATACGATTTTTAAAAATATAAAGCAAATGAAGGAGATACCTAACCAAGAAGATTTATCACATTCCAAACATCCGTTATTCAGTAAGGTGCATGTGAAGTCCCATATGCACAAAAAACCCGTTGAATGGAGAATCTGCTTTGTGGCCATACAACCAGATGACCCTGCTGTAAAGAACAAACACTTTACCACATTTCACGATTCAAATACATTACTCCACTGTGAAATTGATGAATATAAGTGATAACGGTATCAATCAAGAGAAGCACCTAGCAAAAGAAAGAAGTCTTTGCTAATAACTACAATAGTCAGAATGCTGGGAGTGGTGGTTCCCATCCAACAAAATCACACTCCATGGTAGAACAAACATAGCAGTCATCAAACGGAATCTCCCTGCTGAGAGGGAAGAAACATGTACCACAATTTGTGAAGCACATTGATTATTTTAGTGACCACTGGAATACGATTTTTAAAAATATAAAGCAAATGAAGGAGATACCTAACCAAGAAGATTTATCACATTCCAAACATCCGTTATTCAGTAAGGTGCATGTGAAGTCCCATATGCACAAAAAACCCGTTGAATGGAGAATCTGCTTTGTGGCCATACAACCAGATGACCCTGCTGTAAAGAACAAACACTTTACCACATTTCACGATTCAAATACATTACTCCACTGTGAAATTGATGAATATAAGTGATAACGGTATCAATCAAGAGAAGCACCTAGCAAAAGAAAGAATTCTTTGCTAATAACTACAATAGTCAGAATGCTGGGAGTGGTGGTTCCCATCCAACAAAATCACACTCCATGGTAGAACAAACATAGCAGTCATCAAACGGAATCTCCCTGCTGAGAGGGAAGAAACATGTACCACAATTTGTGAAGCACATTGATTATTTTAGTGACCACTGGAATACGATTTTTAAAAATATAAAGCAAATGAAGGAGATACCTAACCAAGAAGATTTATCACATTCCAAACATCCGTTATTCAGTAAGGTGCATGTGAAGTCCCATATGCACAAAAAACCCGTTGAATGGAGAATCTGCTTTGTGGCCATACAACCAGATGACCCTGCTGTAAAGAACAAACACTTTACCACATTTCACGATTCAAATACATTACTCCACTGTGAAATTGATGAATATAAGTGATAACGGTATCAATCAAGAGAAGCACCTAGCAAAAGAAAGAAGTCTTTGCTAATAACTACAATAGTCAGAATGCTGGGAGTGGTGGTTCCCATCCAACAAAATCACACTCCATGGTAGAACAAACATAGCAGTCATCAAACGGAATCTCCCTGCTGAGAGGGAAGAAACATGTACCACAATTTGTGAAGCACATTGATTATTTTAGTGACCACTGGAATACGATTTTTAAAAATATAAAGCAAATGAAGGAGATAGCTAAACAAGAAGATTTATCACATTCCAAACATCCGTTATTCAGTAAGGTGCATGTGAAGTCCCATATGCACAAAAAACCCGTTGAATGGAGAATCTGCTTTGTGGCCATACAACCAGATGACCCTGCTGTAAAGAACAAACACTTTACCACATTTCACGATTCAAATACATTACTCCACTGTGAAATTGATGAATATAAGTGATAACGGTATCAATCAAGAGAAGCACCTAGCAAAAGAAAGAAGTCTTTGCTAATAACTACAAGAGTCAGAATGCTGGGAGTGGTGGTTCCCATCCAACAAAATCACACTCCATGGTAGAACAAACATAGCAGTCATCAAACGGAATCTCCCTGCTGAGAGGGAAGAAACATGTACCACAATTTGTGAAGCACATTGATTATTTTAGTGACCACTGGAATACGATTTTTAAAAATATAAAGCAAATGAAGGAGATAGCTAAACAAGAAGATTTATCACATTCCAAACATCCGTTATTCAGTAAGGTGCATGTGAAGTCCCATATGCACAAAAAACCCGTTGAATGGAGAATCTGCTTTGTGGCCATACAACCAGATGACCCTGCTGTAAAGAACAAACACTTTACCACATTTCACGATTCAAATACATTACTCCACTGTGAAATTGATGAATATAAGTGATAACGGTATCAATCAAGAGAAGCACCTAGCAAAAGAAAGAAGTCTTTGCTAATAACTACAATAGTAGGAATGCTGGGAGTGGTGGTTCCCATCCAACAAAATCACACTCCATGGTAGAACAAACATAGCAGTCATCAAACGGAATCTCCCTGCTGAGAGGGAAGAAACATGTACCACAATTTGTGAAGCACATTGATTATTTTAGTGACCACTGGAATACGATTTTTAAAAATATAAAGCAAATGAAGGAGATACCTAACCAAGAAGATTTATCACATTCCAAACATCCGTTATTCAGTAAGGTGCATGTGAAGTCCCATATGCACAAAAAACCCGTTGAATGGAGAATCTGCTTTGTGGCCATACAACCAGATGGCCCTGCTGTAAAGAACAAACACTTTACCACATTTCACGATTCAAATACATTACTCCACTGTGAAATTGATGAATATAAGTGATAACGGTATCAATCAAGAGAAGCACCTAGCAAAAGAAAGAAGTCTTTGCTAATAACTACAAGAGTCAGAATGCTGGGAGTGGTGGTTCCCATCCAACAAAATCACACTCCATGGTAGAACAAACATAGCAGTCATCAAACGGAATCTCCCTGCTGAGAGGGAAGAAACATGTACCACAATTTGTGAAGCACATTGATTATTTTAGTGACCACTGGAATACGATTTTTAAAAATATAAAGCAAATGAAGGAGATACCTAACCAAGAAGATTTATCACATTCCAAACATCCGTTATTCAGTAAGGTGCATGTGAAGTCCCATATGCACAAAAAACCCGTTGAATGGAGAATCTGCTTTGTGGCCATACAACCAGATGACCCTGCTGTAAAGAACAAACACTTTACCACATTTCACGATTCAAATACATTACTCCACTGTGAAATTGATGAATATAAGTGATAACGGTATCAATCAAGAGAAGCACCTAGCAAAAGAAAGAAGTCTTTGCTAATAACTACAATAGTCAGAATGCTGGGAGTGGTGGTTCCCATCCAACAAAATCACACTCCATGGTAGAACAAACATAGCAGTCATCAAACGGAATCTCCCTGCTGAGAGGGAAGAAACATGTACCACAATTTGTGAAGCACATTGATTATTTTAGTGACCACTGGAATACGATTTTTAAAAATATAAAGCAAATGAAGGAGATAGCTAAACAAGAAGATTTATCACATTCCAAACATCCGTTATTCAGTAAGGTGCATGTGAAGTCCCATATGCACAAAAAACCCGTTGAATGGAGAATCTGCTTTGTGGCCATACAACCAGATGACCCTGCTGTAAAGAACAAACACTTCACCACATTTCACGATTCAAATACATTACTCCACTGTGAAATTGATGAATATAAGTGATAACGGTATCAATCAAGAGAAGCACCTAGCAAAAGAAAGAAGTCTTTGCTAATAACTACAATAGTCAGAATGCTGGGAGTGGTGGTTCCCATCCAACAAAATCACACTCCATGGTAGAACAAACATAGCAGTCATCAAACGGAATCTCCCTGCTGAGAGGGAAGAAACATGTACCACAATTTGTGAAGCACATTGATTATTTTAGTGACCACTGGAATACGATTTTTAAAAATATAAAGCAAATGAAGGAGATACCTAACCAAGAAGATTTATCACATTCCAAACATCCGTTATTCAGTAAGGTGCATGTGAAGTCCCATATGCACAAAAAACCCGTTGAATGGAGAATCTGCTTTGTGGCCATACAACCAGATGACCCTGCTGTAAAGAACAAACACTTTACCACATTTCACGATTCAAATACATTACTCCACTGTGAAATTGATGAATATAAGTGATAACGGTATCAATCAAGAGAAGCACCTAGCAAAAGAAAGAAGTCTTTGCTAATAACTACAATAGTCAGAATGCTGGGAGTGGTGGTTCCCATCCAACAAAATCACACTCCATGGTAGAACAAACATAGCAGTCATCAAACGGAATCTCCCTGCTGAGAGGGAAGAAACATGTACCACAATTTGTGAAGCACATTGATTATTTTAGTGACCATTGGAATACGATTTTTAAAAATATAAAGCAAATGAAGGAGATAGCTAAACAAGAAGATTTATCACATTCCAAACATCCGTTATTCAGTAAGGTGCATGTGAAGTCCCATATGCACAAAAAACCCGTTGAATGGAGAATCTGCTTTGTGGCCATACAACCAGATGACCCTGCTGTAAAGAACAAACACTTTACCACATTTCACGATTCAAATACATTACTCCACTGTGAAATTGATGAATATAAGTGATAACGGTATCAATCAAGAGAAGCACCTAGCAAAAGAAAGAAGTCTTTGCTAATAACTACAAGAGTCAGAATGCTGGGAGTGGTGGTTCCCATCCAACAAAATCACACTCCATGGTAGAACAAACATAGCAGTCATCAAACGGAATCTCCCTGCTGAGAGGGAAGAAACATGTACCACAATTTGTGAAGCACATTGATTATTTTAGTGACCACTGGAATACGATTTTTAAAAATATAAAGCAAATGAAGGAGATACCTAACCAAGAAGATTTATCACATTCCAAACATCCGTTATTCAGTAAGGTGCATGTGAAGTCCCATATGCACAAAAAACCCGTTGAATGGAGAATCTGCTTTGTGGCCATACAACCAGATGACCCTGCTGTAAAGAACAAACACTTTACCACATTTCACGATTCAAATACATTACTCCACTGTGAAATTGATGAATATAAGTGATAACGGTATCAATCAAGAGAAGCACCTAGCAAAAGAAAGAAGTCTTTGCTAATAACTACAATAGTCAGAACGCTGGGAGTGGTGGTTCCCATCCAACAAAATCACACTCCATGGTAGAACAAACATAGCAGTCATCAAACGGAATCTCCCTGCTGAGAGGGAAGAAACATGTACCACAATTTGTGAAGCACATTGATTATTTTAGTGACCACTGGAATACGATTTTTAAAAATATAAAGCAAATGAAGGAGATACCTAACCAAGAAGATTTATCACATTCCAAACATCCGTTATTCAGTAAGGTGCATGTGAAGTCCCATATGCACAAAAAACCCGTTGAATGGAGAATCTGCTTTGTGGCCATACAACCAGATGACCCTGCTGTAAAGAACAAACACTTTACCACATTTCACGATTCAAATACATTACTCCACTGTGAAATTGATGAATATAAGTGATAACGGTATCAATCAAGAGAAGCACCTAGCAAAAGAAAGAAGTCTTTGCTAATAACTACAATAGTCAGAATGCTGGGAGTGGTGATTCCCATCCAACAAAATCACACTCCATGGTAGAACAAACATAGCAGTCATCAAACGGAATCTCCCTGCTGAGAGGGAAGAAACATGTACCACAATTTGTGAAGCACATTGATTATTTTAGTGACCACTGGAATACGATTTTTAAAAATATAAAGCAAATGAAGGAGATAGCTAAACAAGAAGATTTATCACATTCCAAACATCCGTTATTCAGTAAGGTGCATGTGAAGTCCCATATGCACAAAAAACCCGTTGAATGGAGAATCTGCTTTGTGGCCATACAACCAGATGACCCTGCTGTAAAGAACAAACACTTCACCACATTTCACGATTCAAATACATTACTCCACTGTGAAATTGATGAATATAAGTGATAACGGTATCAATCAAGAGAAGCACCTAGCAAAAGAAAGAAGTCTTTGCTAATAACTACAATAGTCAGAATGCTGGGAGTGGTGGTTCCCATCCAACAAAATCACACTCCATGGTAGAACAAACATAGCAGTCATCAAACGGAATCTCCCTGCTGAGAGGGAAGAAACATGTACCACAATTTGTGAAGCACATTGATTATTTTAGTGACCACTGGAATACGATTTTTAAAAATATAAAGCAAATGAAGGAGATACCTAACCAAGAAGATTTATCACATTCCAAACATCCGTTATTCAGTAAGGTGCATGTGAAGTCCCATATGCACAAAAAACCCGTTGAATGGAGAATCTGCTTTGTGGCCATACAACCAGATGACCCTGCTGTAAAGAACAAACACTTTACCACATTTCACGATTCAAATACATTACTCCACTGTGAAATTGATGAATATAAGTGATAACGGTATCAATCAAGAGAAGCACCTAGCAAAAGAAAGAAGTCTTTGCTAATAACTACAATAGTCAGAATGCTGGGAGTGGTGGTTCCCATCCAACAAAATCACACTCCATGGTAGAACAAACATAGCAGTCATCAAACGGAATCTCCCTGCTGAGAGGGAAGAAACATGTACCACAATTTGTGAAGCACATTGATTATTTTAGTGACCATTGGAATACGATTTTTAAAAATATAAAGCAAATGAAGGAGATAGCTAAACAAGAAGATTTATCACATTCCAAACATCCGTTATTCAGTAAGGTGCATGTGAAGTCCCATATGCACAAAAAACCCGTTGAATGGAGAATCTGCTTTGTGGCCATACAACCAGATGACCCTGCTGTAAAGAACAAACACTTTACCACATTTCACGATTCAAATACATTACTCCACTGTGAAATTGATGAATATAAGTGATAACGGTATCAATCAAGAGAAGCACCTAGCAAAAGAAAGAAGTCTTTGCTAATAACTACAAGAGTCAGAATGCTGGGAGTGGTGGTTCCCATCCAACAAAATCACACTCCATGGTAGAACAAACATAGCAGTCATCAAACGGAATCTCCCTGCTGAGAGGGAAGAAACATGTACCACAATTTGTGAAGCACATTGATTATTTTAGTGACCACTGGAATACGATTTTTAAAAATATAAAGCAAATGAAGGAGATACCTAACCAAGAAGATTTATCACATTCCAAACATCCGTTATTCAGTAAGGTGCATGTGAAGTCCCATATGCACAAAAAACCCGTTGAATGGAGAATCTGCTTTGTGGCCATACAACCAGATGACCCTGCTGTAAAGAACAAACACTTTACCACATTTCACGATTCAAATACATTACTCCACTGTGAAATTGATGAATATAAGTGATAACGGTATCAATCAAGAGAAGCACCTAGCAAAAGAAAGAAGTCTTTGCTAATAACTACAATAGTCAGAACGCTGGGAGTGGTGGTTCCCATCCAACAAAATCACACTCCATGGTAGAACAAACATAGCAGTCATCAAACGGAATCTCCCTGCTGAGAGGGAAGAAACATGTACCACAATTTGTGAAGCACATTGATTATTTTAGTGACCACTGGAATACGATTTTTAAAAATATAAAGCAAATGAAGGAGATACCTAACCAAGAAGATTTATCACATTCCAAACATCCGTTATTCAGTAAGGTGCATGTGAAGTCCCATATGCACAAAAAACCCGTTGAATGGAGAATCTGCTTTGTGGCCATACAACCAGATGACCCTGCTGTAAAGAACAAACACTTTACCACATTTCACGATTCAAATACATTACTCCACTGTGAAATTGATGAATATAAGTGATAACGGTATCAATCAAGAGAAGCACCTAGCAAAAGAAAGAAGTCTTTGCTAATAACTACAATAGTCAGAATGCTGGGAGTGGTGGTTCCCATCCAACAAAATCACACTCCATGGTAGAACAAACATAGCAGTCATCAAACGGAATCTCCCTGCTGAGAGGGAAGAAACATGTACCACAATTTGTGAAGCACATTGATTATTTTAGTGACCACTGGAATATGATTTTTAAAAATATAAAGCAAATGAAGGAGATACCTAACCAAGAAGATTTATCACATTCCAAACATCCGTTATTCAGTAAGGTGCATGTGAAGTCCCATATGCACAAAAAACCCGTTGAATGGAGAATCTGCTTTGTGGCCATACAACCAGATGACCCTGCTGTAAAGAACAAACACTTTACCACATTTCACGATTCAAATACATTACTCCACTGTGAAATTGATGAATATAAGTGATAACGGTATCAATCAAGAGAAGCACCTAGCAAAAGAAAGAAGTCTTTGCTAATAACTACAATAGTCAGAATGCTGGGAGTGGTGGTTCCCATCCAACAAAATCACACTCCATGGTAGAACAAACATAGCAGTCATCAAACGGAATCTCCCTGCTGAGAGGGAAGAAACATGTACCACAATTTGTGAAGCACATTGATTATTTTAGTGACCACTGGAATACGATTTTTAAAAATATAAAGCAAATGAAGGAGATAGCTAAACAAGAAGATTTATCACATTCCAAACATCCGTTATTCAGTAAGGTGCATGTGAAGTCCCATATGCACAAAAAACCCGTTGAATGGAGAATCTGCTTTGTGGCCATACAACCAGATGACCCTGCTGTAAAGAACAAACACTTTACCACATTTCACGATTCAAATACATTACTCCACTGTGAAATTGATGAATATAAGTGATAACGGTATCAATCAAGAGAAGCACCTAGCAAAAGAAAGAAGTCTTTGCTAATAACTACAATAGTCAGAATGCTGGGAGTGGTGGTTCCCATCCAACAAAATCACACTCCATGGTAGAACAAACATAGCAGTCATCAAACGGAATCTCCCTGCTGAGAGGGAAGAAACATGTACCACAATTTGTGAAGCACATTGATTATTTTAGTGACCACTGGAATACGATTTTTAAAAATATAAAGCAAATGAAGGAGATAGCTAAACAAGAAGATTTATCACATTCCAAACATCCGTTATTCAGTAAGGTGCATGTGAAGTCCCATATGCACAAAAAACCCGTTGAATGGAGAATCTGCTTTGTGGCCATACAACCAGATGACCCTGCTGTAAAGAACAAACACTTTACCACATTTCACGATTCAAATACATTACTCCACTGTGAAATTGATGAATATAAGTGATAACGGTATCAATCAAGAGAAGCACCTAGCAAAAGAAAGAAGTCTTTGCTAATAACTACAAGAGTCAGAATGCTGGGAGTGGTGGTTCCCATCCAACAAAATCACACTCCATGGTAGAACAAACATAGCAGTCATCAAACGGAATCTCCCTGCTGAGAGGGAAGAAACATGTACCACAATTTGTGAAGCACATTGATTATTTTAGTGACCACTGGAATACGATTTTTAAAAATATAAAGCAAATGAAGGAGATACCTAACCAAGAAGATTTATCACATTCCAAACATCCGTTATTCAGTAAGGTGCATGTGAAGTCCCATATGCACAAAAAACCCGTTGAATGGAGAATCTGCTTTGTGGCCATACAACCAGATGACCCTGCTGTAAAGAACAAACACTTTACCACATTTCACGATTCAAATACATTACTCCACTGTGAAATTGATGAATATAAGTGATAACGGTATCAATCAAGAGAAGCACCTAGCAAAAGAAAGAAGTCTTTGCTAATAACTACAATAGTCAGAATGCTGGGAGTGGTGGTTCCCATCCAACAAAATCACACTCCATGGTAGAACAAACATAGCAGTCATCAAACGGAATCTCCCTGCTGAGAGGGAAGAAACATGTACCACAATTTGTGAAGCACATTGATTATTTTAGTGACCACTGGAATACGATTTTTAAAAATATAAAGCAAATGAAGGAGATAGCTAAACAAGAAGATTTATCACATTCCAAACATCCGTTATTCAGTAAGGTGCATGTGAAGTCCCATATGCACAAAAAACCCGTTGAATGGAGAATCTGCTTTGTGGCCATACAACCAGATGACCCTGCTGTAAAGAACAAACACTTCACCACATTTCACGATTCAAATACATTACTCCACTGTGAAATTGATGAATATAAGTGATAACGGTATCAATCAAGAGAAGCACCTAGCAAAAGAAAGAAGTCTTTGCTAATAACTACAATAGTCAGAATGCTGGGAGTGGTGGTTCCCATCCAACAAAATCACACTCCATGGTAGAACAAACATAGCAGTCATCAAACGGAATCTCCCTGCTGAGAGGGAAGAAACATGTACCACAATTTGTGAAGCACATTGATTATTTTAGTGACCACTGGAATACGATTTTTAAAAATATAAAGCAAATGAAGGAGATACCTAACCAAGAAGATTTATCACATTCCAAACATCCGTTATTCAGTAAGGTGCATGTGAAGTCCCATATGCACAAAAAACCCGTTGAATGGAGAATCTGCTTTGTGGCCATACAACCAGATGACCCTGCTGTAAAGAACAAACACTTTACCACATTTCACGATTCAAATACATTACTCCACTGTGAAATTGATGAATATAAGTGATAACGGTATCAATCAAGAGAAGCACCTAGCAAAAGAAAGAAGTCTTTGCTAATAACTACAATAGTCAGAATGCTGGGAGTGGTGGTTCCCATCCAACAAAATCACACTCCATGGTAGAACAAACATAGCAGTCATCAAACGGAATCTCCCTGCTGAGAGGGAAGAAACATGTACCACAATTTGTGAAGCACATTGATTATTTTAGTGACCATTGGAATACGATTTTTAAAAATATAAAGCAAATGAAGGAGATAGCTAAACAAGAAGATTTATCACATTCCAAACATCCGTTATTCAGTAAGGTGCATGTGAAGTCCCATATGCACAAAAAACCCGTTGAATGGAGAATCTGCTTTGTGGCCATACAACCAGATGACCCTGCTGTAAAGAACAAACACTTTACCACATTTCACGATTCAAATACATTACTCCACTGTGAAATTGATGAATATAAGTGATGACGGTATCAATCAAGAGAAGCACCTAGCAAAAGAAAGAAGTCTTTGCTAATAACTACAAGAGTCAGAATGCTGGGAGTGGTGGTTCCCATCCAACAAAATCACACTCCATGGTAGAACAAACATAGCAGTCATCAAACGGAATCTCCCTGCTGAGAGGGAAGAAACATGTACCACAATTTGTGAAGCACATTGATTATTTTAGTGACCACTGGAATACGATTTTTAAAAATATAAAGCAAATGAAGGAGATACCTAACCAAGAAGATTTATCACATTCCAAACATCCGTTATTCAGTAAGGTGCATGTGAAGTCCCATATGCACAAAAAACCCGTTGAATGGAGAATCTGCTTTGTGGCCATACAACCAGATGACCCTGCTGTAAAGAACAAACACTTTACCACATTTCACGATTCAAATACATTACTCCACTGTGAAATTGATGAGTATAAGTGATAACGGTATCAATCAAGAGAAGCACCTAGCAAAAGAAAGAAGTCTTTGCTAATAACTACAATAGTCAGAACGCTGGGAGTGGTGGTTCCCATCCAACAAAATCACACTCCATGGTAGAACAAACATAGCAGTCATCAAACGGAATCTCCCTGCTGAGAGGGAAGAAACATGTACCACAATTTGTGAAGCACATTGATTATTTTAGTGACCACTGGAATACGATTTTTAAAAATATAAAGCAAATGAAGGAGATACCTAACCAAGAAGATTTATCACATTCCAAACATCCGTTATTCAGTAAGGTGCATGTGAAGTCCCATATGCACAAAAAACCCGTTGAATGGAGAATCTGCTTTGTGGCCATACAACCAGATGACCCTGCTGTAAAGAACAAACACTTTACCACATTTCACGATTCAAATACATTACTCCACTGTGAAATTGATGAATATAAGTGATAACGGTATCAATCAAGAGAAGCACCTAGCAAAAGAAAGAAGTCTTTGCTAATAACTACAATAGTCAGAATGCTGGGAGTGGTGGTTCCCATCCAACAAAATCACACTCCATGGTAGAACAAACATAGCAGTCATCAAACGGAATCTCCCTGCTGAGAGGGAAGAAACATGTACCACAATTTGTGAAGCACATTGATTATTTTAGTGACCACTGGAATATGATTTTTAAAAATATAAAGCAAATGAAGGAGATACCTAACCAAGAAGATTTATCACATTCCAAACATCCGTTATTCAGTAAGGTGCATGTGAAGTCCCATATGCACAAAAAACCCGTTGAATGGAGAATCTGCTTTGTGGCCATACAACCAGATGACCCTGCTGTAAAGAACAAACACTTTACCACATTTCACGATTCAAATACATTACTCCACTGTGAAATTGATGAATATAAGTGATAACGGTATCAATCAAGAGAAGCACCTAGCAAAAGAAAGAAGTCTTTGCTAATAACTACAATAGTCAGAATGCTGGGAGTGGTGGTTCCCATCCAACAAAATCACACTCCATGGTAGAACAAACATAGCAGTCATCAAACGGAATCTCCCTGCTGAGAGGGAAGAAACATGTACCACAATTTGTGAAGCACATTGATTATTTTAGTGACCACTGGAATACGATTTTTAAAAATATAAAGCAAATGAAGGAGATAGCTAAACAAGAAGATTTATCACATTCCAAACATCCGTTATTCAGTAAGGTGCATGTGAAGTCCCATATGCACAAAAAACCCGTTGAATGGAGAATCTGCTTTGTGGCCATACAACCAGATGACCCTGCTGTAAAGAACAAACACTTTACCACATTTCACGATTCAAATACATTACTCCACTGTGAAATTGATGAATATAAGTGATAACGGTATCAATCAAGAGAAGCACCTAGCAAAAGAAAGAAGTCTTTGCTAATAACTACAATAGTCAGAATGCTGGGAGTGGTGGTTCCCATCCAACAAAATCACACTCCATGGTAGAACAAACATAGCAGTCATCAAACGGAATCTCCCTGCTGAGAGGGAAGAAACATGTACCACAATTTGTGAAGCACATTGATTATTTTAGTGACCACTGGAATACGATTTTTAAAAATATAAAGCAAATGAAGGAGATAGCTAAACAAGAAGATTTATCACATTCCAAACATCCGTTATTCAGTAAGGTGCATGTGAAGTCCCATATGCACAAAAAACCCGTTGAATGGAGAATCTGCTTTGTGGCCATACAACCAGATGACCCTGCTGTAAAGAACAAACACTTTACCACATTTCACGATTCAAATACATTACTCCACTGTGAAATTGATGAATATAAGTGATAACGGTATCAATCAAGAGAAGCACCTAGCAAAAGAAAGAAGTCTTTGCTAATAACTACAAGAGTCAGAATGCTGGGAGTGGTGGTTCCCATCCAACAAAATCACACTCCATGGTAGAACAAACATAGCAGTCATCAAACGGAATCTCCCTGCTGAGAGGGAAGAAACATGTACCACAATTTGTGAAGCACATTGATTATTTTAGTGACCACTGGAATACGATTTTTAAAAATATAAAGCAAATGAAGGAGATAGCTAAACAAGAAGATTTATCACATTCCAAACATCCGTTATTCAGTAAGGTGCATGTGAAGTCCCATATGCACAAAAAACCCGTTGAATGGAGAATCTGCTTTGTGGCCATACAACCAGATGACCCTGCTGTAAAGAACAAACACTTTACCACATTTCACGATTCAAATACATTACTCCACTGTGAAATTGATGAATATAAGTGATAACGGTATCAATCAAGAGAAGCACCTAGCAAAAGAAAGAAGTCTTTGCTAATAACTACAATAGTAGGAATGCTGGGAGTGGTGGTTCCCATCCAACAAAATCACACTCCATGGTAGAACAAACATAGCAGTCATCAAACGGAATCTCCCTGCTGAGAGGGAAGAAACATGTACCACAATTTGTGAAGCACATTGATTATTTTAGTGACCACTGGAATACGATTTTTAAAAATATAAAGCAAATGAAGGAGATACCTAACCAAGAAGATTTATCACATTCCAAACATCCGTTATTCAGTAAGGTGCATGTGAAGTCCCATATGCACAAAAAACCCGTTGAATGGAGAATCTGCTTTGTGGCCATACAACCAGATGACCCTGCTGTAAAGAACAAACACTTTACCACATTTCACGATTCAAATACATTACTCCACTGTGAAATTGATGAATATAAGTGATAACGGTATCAATCAAGAGAAGCACCTAGCAAAAGAAAGAAGTCTTTGCTAATAACTACAAGAGTCAGAATGCTGGGAGTGGTGGTTCCCATCCAACAAAATCACACTCCATGGTAGAACAAACATAGCAGTCATCAAACGGAATCTCCCTGCTGAGAGGGAAGAAACATGTACCACAATTTGTGAAGCACATTGATTATTTTAGTGACCACTGGAATACGATTTTTAAAAATATAAAGCAAATGAAGGAGATACCTAACCAAGAAGATTTATCACATTCCAAACATCCGTTATTCAGTAAGGTGCATGTGAAGTCCCATATGCACAAAAAACCCGTTGAATGGAGAATCTGCTTTGTGGCCATACAACCAGATGACCCTGCTGTAAAGAACAAACACTTTACCACATTTCACGATTCAAATACATTACTCCACTGTGAAATTGATGAATATAAGTGATAACGGTATCAATCAAGAGAAGCACCTAGCAAAAGAAAGAAGTCTTTGCTAATAACTACAATAGTCAGAACGCTGGGAGTGGTGGTTCCCATCCAACAAAATCACACTCCATGGTAGAACAAACATAGCAGTCATCAAACGGAATCTCCCTGCTGAGAGGGAAGAAACATGTACCACAATTTGTGAAGCACATTGATTATTTTAGTGACCACTGGAATACGATTTTTAAAAATATAAAGCAAATGAAGGAGATACCTAACCAAGAAGATTTATCACATTCCAAACATCCGTTATTCAGTAAGGTGCATGTGAAGTCCCATATGCACAAAAAACCCGTTGAATGGAGAATCTGCTTTGTGGCCATACAACCAGATGACCCTGCTGTAAAGAACAAACACTTTACCACATTTCACGATTCAAATACATTACTCCACTGTGAAATTGATGAATATAAGTGATAACGGTATCAATCAAGAGAAGCACCTAGCAAAAGAAAGAAGTCTTTGCTAATAACTACAATAGTCAGAATGCTGGGAGTGGTGGTTCCCATCCAACAAAATCACACTCCATGGTAGAACAAACATAGCAGTCATCAAACGGAATCTCCCTGCTGAGAGGGAAGAAACATGTACCACAATTTGTGAAGCACATTGATTATTTTAGTGACCACTGGAATATGATTTTTAAAAATATAAAGCAAATGAAGGAGATACCTAACCAAGAAGATTTATCACATTCCAAACATCCGTTATTCAGTAAGGTGCATGTGAAGTCCCATATGCACAAAAAACCCGTTGAATGGAGAATCTGCTTTGTGGCCATACAACCAGATGACCCTGCTGTAAAGAACAAACACTTTACCACATTTCACGATTCAAATACATTACTCCACTGTGAAATTGATGAATATAAGTGATAACGGTATCAATCAAGAGAAGCACCTAGCAAAAGAAAGAAGTCTTTGCTAATAACTACAATAGTCAGAATGCTGGGAGTGGTGGTTCCCATCCAACAAAATCACACTCCATGGTAGAACAAACATAGCAGTCATCAAACGGAATCTCCCTGCTGAGAGGGAAGAAACATGTACCACAATTTGTGAAGCACATTGATTATTTTAGTGACCACTGGAATACGATTTTTAAAAATATAAAGCAAATGAAGGAGATAGCTAAACAAGAAGATTTATCACATTCCAAACATCCGTTATTCAGTAAGGTGCATGTGAAGTCCCATATGCACAAAAAACCCGTTGAATGGAGAATCTGCTTTGTGGCCATACAACCAGATGACCCTGCTGTAAAGAACAAACACTTTACCACATTTCACGATTCAAATACATTACTCCACTGTGAAATTGATGAATATAAGTGATAACGGTATCAATCAAGAGAAGCACCTAGCAAAAGAAAGAAGTCTTTGCTAATAACTACAATAGTCAGAATGCTGGGAGTGGTGGTTCCCATCCAACAAAATCACACTCCATGGTAGAACAAACATAGCAGTCATCAAACGGAATCTCCCTGCTGAGAGGGAAGAAACATGTACCACAATTTGTGAAGCACATTGATTATTTTAGTGACCACTGGAATACGATTTTTAAAAATATAAAGCAAATGAAGGAGATAGCTAAACAAGAAGATTTATCACATTCCAAACATCCGTTATTCAGTAAGGTGCATGTGAAGTCCCATATGCACAAAAAACCCGTTGAATGGAGAATCTGCTTTGTGGCCATACAACCAGATGACCCTGCTGTAAAGAACAAACACTTTACCACATTTCACGATTCAAATACATTACTCCACTGTGAAATTGATGAATATAAGTGATAACGGTATCAATCAAGAGAAGCACCTAGCAAAAGAAAGAAGTCTTTGCTAATAACTACAAGAGTCAGAATGCTGGGAGTGGTGGTTCCCATCCAACAAAATCACACTCCATGGTAGAACAAACATAGCAGTCATCAAACGGAATCTCCCTGCTGAGAGGGAAGAAACATGTACCACAATTTGTGAAGCACATTGATTATTTTAGTGACCACTGGAATACGATTTTTAAAAATATAAAGCAAATGAAGGAGATACCTAACCAAGAAGATTTATCACATTCCAAACATCCGTTATTCAGTAAGGTGCATGTGAAGTCCCATATGCACAAAAAACCCGTTGAATGGAGAATCTGCTTTGTGGCCATACAACCAGATGACCCTGCTGTAAAGAACAAACACTTTACCACATTTCACGATTCAAATACATTACTCCACTGTGAAATTGATGAATATAAGTGATAACGGTATCAATCAAGAGAAGCACCTAGCAAAAGAAAGAAGTCTTTGCTAATAACTACAATAGTCAGAATGCTGGGAGTGGTGGTTCCCATCCAACAAAATCACACTCCATGGTAGAACAAACATAGCAGTCATCAAACGGAATCTCCCTGCTGAGAGGGAAGAAACATGTACCACAATTTGTGAAGCACATTGATTATTTTAGTGACCACTGGAATACGATTTTTAAAAATATAAAGCAAATGAAGGAGATAGCTAAACAAGAAGATTTATCACATTCCAAACATCCGTTATTCAGTAAGGTGCATGTGAAGTCCCATATGCACAAAAAACCCGTTGAATGGAGAATCTGCTTTGTGGCCATACAACCAGATGACCCTGCTGTAAAGAACAAACACTTCACCACATTTCACGATTCAAATACATTACTCCACTGTGAAATTGATGAATATAAGTGATAACGGTATCAATCAAGAGAAGCACCTAGCAAAAGAAAGAAGTCTTTGCTAATAACTACAATAGTCAGAATGCTGGGAGTGGTGGTTCCCATCCAACAAAATCACACTCCATGGTAGAACAAACATAGCAGTCATCAAACGGAATCTCCCTGCTGAGAGGGAAGAAACATGTACCACAATTTGTGAAGCACATTGATTATTTTAGTGACCACTGGAATACGATTTTTAAAAATATAAAGCAAATGAAGGAGATACCTAACCAAGAAGATTTATCACATTCCAAACATCCGTTATTCAGTAAGGTGCATGTGAAGTCCCATATGCACAAAAAACCCGTTGAATGGAGAATCTGCTTTGTGGCCATACAACCAGATGACCCTGCTGTAAAGAACAAACACTTTACCACATTTCACGATTCAAATACATTACTCCACTGTGAAATTGATGAATATAAGTGATAACGGTATCAATCAAGAGAAGCACCTAGCAAAAGAAAGAAGTCTTTGCTAATAACTACAATAGTCAGAATGCTGGGAGTGGTGGTTCCCATCCAACAAAATCACACTCCATGGTAGAACAAACATAGCAGTCATCAAACGGAATCTCCCTGCTGAGAGGGAAGAAACATGTACCACAATTTGTGAAGCACATTGATTATTTTAGTGACCATTGGAATACGATTTTTAAAAATATAAAGCAAATGAAGGAGATAGCTAAACAAGAAGATTTATCACATTCCAAACATCCGTTATTCAGTAAGGTGCATGTGAAGTCCCATATGCACAAAAAACCCGTTGAATGGAGAATCTGCTTTGTGGCCATACAACCAGATGACCCTGCTGTAAAGAACAAACACTTTACCACATTTCACGATTCAAATACATTACTCCACTGTGAAATTGATGAATATAAGTGATGACGGTATCAATCAAGAGAAGCACCTAGCAAAAGAAAGAAGTCTTTGCTAATAACTACAAGAGTCAGAATGCTGGGAGTGGTGGTTCCCATCCAACAAAATCACACTCCATGGTAGAACAAACATAGCAGTCATCAAACGGAATCTCCCTGCTGAGAGGGAAGAAACATGTACCACAATTTGTGAAGCACATTGATTATTTTAGTGACCACTGGAATACGATTTTTAAAAATATAAAGCAAATGAAGGAGATACCTAACCAAGAAGATTTATCACATTCCAAACATCCGTTATTCAGTAAGGTGCATGTGAAGTCCCATATGCACAAAAAACCCGTTGAATGGAGAATCTGCTTTGTGGCCATACAACCAGATGACCCTGCTGTAAAGAACAAACACTTTACCACATTTCACGATTCAAATACATTACTCCACTGTGAAATTGATGAGTATAAGTGATAACGGTATCAATCAAGAGAAGCACCTAGCAAAAGAAAGAAGTCTTTGCTAATAACTACAATAGTCAGAACGCTGGGAGTGGTGGTTCCCATCCAACAAAATCACACTCCATGGTAGAACAAACATAGCAGTCATCAAACGGAATCTCCCTGCTGAGAGGGAAGAAACATGTACCACAATTTGTGAAGCACATTGATTATTTTAGTGACCACTGGAATACGATTTTTAAAAATATAAAGCAAATGAAGGAGATACCTAACCAAGAAGATTTATCACATTCCAAACATCCGTTATTCAGTAAGGTGCATGTGAAGTCCCATATGCACAAAAAACCCGTTGAATGGAGAATCTGCTTTGTGGCCATACAACCAGATGACCCTGCTGTAAAGAACAAACACTTTACCACATTTCACGATTCAAATACATTACTCCACTGTGAAATTGATGAATATAAGTGATAACGGTATCAATCAAGAGAAGCACCTAGCAAAAGAAAGAAGTCTTTGCTAATAACTACAATAGTCAGAATGCTGGGAGTGGTGGTTCCCATCCAACAAAATCACACTCCATGGTAGAACAAACATAGCAGTCATCAAACGGAATCTCCCTGCTGAGAGGGAAGAAACATGTACCACAATTTGTGAAGCACATTGATTATTTTAGTGACCACTGGAATATGATTTTTAAAAATATAAAGCAAATGAAGGAGATACCTAACCAAGAAGATTTATCACATTCCAAACATCCGTTATTCAGTAAGGTGCATGTGAAGTCCCATATGCACAAAAAACCCGTTGAATGGAGAATCTGCTTTGTGGCCATACAACCAGATGACCCTGCTGTAAAGAACAAACACTTTACCACATTTCACGATTCAAATACATTACTCCACTGTGAAATTGATGAATATAAGTGATAACGGTATCAATCAAGAGAAGCACCTAGCAAAAGAAAGAAGTCTTTGCTAATAACTACAATAGTCAGAATGCTGGGAGTGGTGGTTCCCATCCAACAAAATCACACTCCATGGTAGAACAAACATAGCAGTCATCAAACGGAATCTCCCTGCTGAGAGGGAAGAAACATGTACCACAATTTGTGAAGCACATTGATTATTTTAGTGACCACTGGAATACGATTTTTAAAAATATAAAGCAAATGAAGGAGATAGCTAAACAAGAAGATTTATCACATTCCAAACATCCGTTATTCAGTAAGGTGCATGTGAAGTCCCATATGCACAAAAAACCCGTTGAATGGAGAATCTGCTTTGTGGCCATACAACCAGATGACCCTGCTGTAAAGAACAAACACTTTACCACATTTCACGATTCAAATACATTACTCCACTGTGAAATTGATGAATATAAGTGATAACGGTATCAATCAAGAGAAGCACCTAGCAAAAGAAAGAAGTCTTTGCTAATAACTACAATAGTCAGAATGCTGGGAGTGGTGGTTCCCATCCAACAAAATCACACTCCATGGTAGAACAAACATAGCAGTCATCAAACGGAATCTCCCTGCTGAGAGGGAAGAAACATGTACCACAATTTGTGAAGCACATTGATTATTTTAGTGACCACTGGAATACGATTTTTAAAAATATAAAGCAAATGAAGGAGATAGCTAAACAAGAAGATTTATCACATTCCAAACATCCGTTATTCAGTAAGGTGCATGTGAAGTCCCATATGCACAAAAAACCCGTTGAATGGAGAATCTGCTTTGTGGCCATACAACCAGATGACCCTGCTGTAAAGAACAAACACTTTACCACATTTCACGATTCAAATACATTACTCCACTGTGAAATTGATGAATATAAGTGATAACGGTATCAATCAAGAGAAGCACCTAGCAAAAGAAAGAAGTCTTTGCTAATAACTACAAGAGTCAGAATGCTGGGAGTGGTGGTTCCCATCCAACAAAATCACACTCCATGGTAGAACAAACATAGCAGTCATCAAACGGAATCTCCCTGCTGAGAGGGAAGAAACATGTACCACAATTTGTGAAGCACATTGATTATTTTAGTGACCACTGGAATACGATTTTTAAAAATATAAAGCAAATGAAGGAGATAGCTAAACAAGAAGATTTATCACATTCCAAACATCCGTTATTCAGTAAGGTGCATGTGAAGTCCCATATGCACAAAAAACCCGTTGAATGGAGAATCTGCTTTGTGGCCATACAACCAGATGACCCTGCTGTAAAGAACAAACACTTTACCACATTTCACGATTCAAATACATTACTCCACTGTGAAATTGATGAATATAAGTGATAACGGTATCAATCAAGAGAAGCACCTAGCAAAAGAAAGAAGTCTTTGCTAATAACTACAATAGTAGGAATGCTGGGAGTGGTGGTTCCCATCCAACAAAATCACACTCCATGGTAGAACAAACATAGCAGTCATCAAACGGAATCTCCCTGCTGAGAGGGAAGAAACATGTACCACAATTTGTGAAGCACATTGATTATTTTAGTGACCACTGGAATACGATTTTTAAAAATATAAAGCAAATGAAGGAGATACCTAACCAAGAAGATTTATCACATTCCAAACATCCGTTATTCAGTAAGGTGCATGTGAAGTCCCATATGCACAAAAAACCCGTTGAATGGAGAATCTGCTTTGTGGCCATACAACCAGATGGCCCTGCTGTAAAGAACAAACACTTTACCACATTTCACGATTCAAATACATTACTCCACTGTGAAATTGATGAATATAAGTGATAACGGTATCAATCAAGAGAAGCACCTAGCAAAAGAAAGAAGTCTTTGCTAATAACTACAAGAGTCAGAATGCTGGGAGTGGTGGTTCCCATCCAACAAAATCACACTCCATGGTAGAACAAACATAGCAGTCATCAAACGGAATCTCCCTGCTGAGAGGGAAGAAACATGTACCACAATTTGTGAAGCACATTGATTATTTTAGTGACCACTGGAATACGATTTTTAAAAATATAAAGCAAATGAAGGAGATACCTAACCAAGAAGATTTATCACATTCCAAACATCCGTTATTCAGTAAGGTGCATGTGAAGTCCCATATGCACAAAAAACCCGTTGAATGGAGAATCTGCTTTGTGGCCATACAACCAGATGACCCTGCTGTAAAGAACAAACACTTTACCACATTTCACGATTCAAATACATTACTCCACTGTGAAATTGATGAATATAAGTGATAACGGTATCAATCAAGAGAAGCACCTAGCAAAAGAAAGAAGTCTTTGCTAATAACTACAATAGTCAGAATGCTGGGAGTGGTGGTTCCCATCCAACAAAATCACACTCCATGGTAGAACAAACATAGCAGTCATCAAACGGAATCTCCCTGCTGAGAGGGAAGAAACATGTACCACAATTTGTGAAGCACATTGATTATTTTAGTGACCACTGGAATACGATTTTTAAAAATATAAAGCAAATGAAGGAGATAGCTAAACAAGAAGATTTATCACATTCCAAACATCCGTTATTCAGTAAGGTGCATGTGAAGTCCCATATGCACAAAAAACCTGTTGAATGGAGAATCTGCTTTGTGGCCATACAACCAGATGACCCTGCTGTAAAGAACAAACACTTCACCACATTTCACGATTCAAATACATTACTCCACTGTGAAATTGATGAATATAAGTGATAACGGTATCAATCAAGAGAAGCACCTAGCAAAAGAAAGAAGTCTTTGCTAATAACTACAATAGTCAGAATGCTGGGAGTGGTGGTTCCCATCCAACAAAATCACACTCCATGGTAGAACAAACATAGCAGTCATCAAACGGAATCTCCCTGCTGAGAGGGAAGAAACATGTACCACAATTTGTGAAGCACATTGATTATTTTAGTGACCACTGGAATACGATTTTTAAAAATATAAAGCAAATGAAGGAGATACCTAACCAAGAAGATTTATCACATTCCAAACATCCGTTATTCAGTAAGGTGCATGTGAAGTCCCATATGCACAAAAAACCCGTTGAATGGAGAATCTGCTTTGTGGCCATACAACCAGATGACCCTGCTGTAAAGAACAAACACTTTACCACATTTCACGATTCAAATACATTACTCCACTGTGAAATTGATGAATATAAGTGATAACGGTATCAATCAAGAGAAGCACCTAGCAAAAGAAAGAAGTCTTTGCTAATAACTACAAGAGTCAGAATGCTGGGAGTGGTGGTTCCCATCCAACAAAATCACACTCCATGGTAGAACAAACATAGCAGTCATCAAACGGAATCTCCCTGCTGAGAGGGAAGAAACATGTACCACAATTTGTGAAGCACATTGATTATTTTAGTGACCACTGGAATACGATTTTTAAAAATATAAAGCAAATGAAGGAGATAGCTAAACAAGAAGATTTATCACATTCCAAACATCCGTTATTCAGTAAGGTGCATGTGAAGTCCCATATGCACAAAAAACCCGTTGAATGGAGAATCTGCTTTGTGGCCATACAACCAGATGACCCTGCTGTAAAGAACAAACACTTTACCACATTTCACGATTCAAATACATTACTCCACTGTGAAATTGATGAATATAAGTGATAACGGTATCAATCAAGAGAAGCACCTAGCAAAAGAAAGAAGTCTTTGCTAATAACTACAAGAGTCAGAATGCTGGGAGTGGTGGTTCCCATCCAACAAAATCACACTCCATGGTAGAACAAACATAGCAGTCATCAAACGGAATCTCCCTGCTGAGAGGGAAGAAACATGTACCACAATTTGTGAAGCACATTGATTATTTTAGTGACCACTGGAATACGATTTTTAAAAATATAAAGCAAATGAAGGAGATAGCTAAACAAGAAGATTTATCAGATTCCAAACATCCGTTATTCAGTAAGATGCATGTGAAGTCCCATATGCACAAAAAACCCGTTGAATGGAGAATCTGCTTTGTGGCCATACAACCAGATGACCCTGCTGTAAAGAACAAACACTTTACCACATTTCACGATTCAAATACATTACTCCACTGTGAAATTGATGAATATAAGTGATAACGGTATCAATCAAGAGAAGCACCTAGCAAAAGAAAGAAGTCTTTGCTAATAACTACAATAGTCAGAATGCTGGGAGTGGTGGTTCCCATCCAACAAAATCACACTCCATGGTAGAACAAACATAGCAGTCATCAAACGGAATCTCCCTGCTGAGAGGGAAGAAACATGTACCACAATTTGTGAAGCACATTGATTATTTTAGTGACCACTGGAATACGATTTTTAAAAATATAAAGCAAATGAAGGAGATACCTAACCAAGAAGATTTATCACATTCCAAACATCCGTTATTCAGTAAGGTGCATGTGAAGTCCCATATGCACAAAAAACCCGTTGAATGGAGAATCTGCTTTGTGGCCATACAACCAGATGACCCTGCTGTAAAGAACAAACACTTTACCACATTTCACGATTCAAATACATTACTCCACTGTGAAATTGATGAATATAAGTGATAACGGTATCAATCAAGAGAAGCACCTAGCAAAAGAAAGAAGTCTTTGCTAATAACTACAATAGTCAGAATGCTGGGAGTGGTGGTTCCCATCCAACAAAATCACACTCCATGGTAGAACAAACATAGCAGTCATCAAACGGAATCTCCCTGCTGAGAGGGAAGAAACATGTACCACAATTTGTGAAGCACATTGATTATTTTAGTGACCACTGGAATACGATTTTTAAAAATATAAAGCAAATGAAGGAGATAGCTAAACAAGAAGATTTATCACATTCCAAACATCCGTTATTCAGTAAGGTGCATGTGAAGTCCCATATGCACAAAAAACCCGTTGAATGGAGAATCTGCTTTGTGGCCATACAACCAGATGACCCTGCTGTAAAGAACAAACACTTTACCACATTTCACGATTCAAATACATTACTCCACTGTGAAATTGATGAATATAAGTGATAACGGTATCAATCAAGAGAAGCACCTAGCAAAAGAAAGAAGTCTTTGCTAATAACTACAAGAGTCAGAATGCTGGGAGTGGTGGTTCCCATCCAACAAAATCACACTCCATGGTAGAACAAACATAGCAGTCATCAAACGGAATCTCCCTGCTGAGAGGGAAGAAACATGTACCACAATTTGTGAAGCACATTGATTATTTTAGTGACCACTGGAATACGATTTTTAAAAATATAAAGCAAATGAAGGAGATAGCTAAACAAGAAGATTTATCACATTCCAAACATCCGTTATTCAGTAAGGTGCATGTGAAGTCCCATATGCACAAAAAACCCGTTGAATGGAGAATCTGCTTTGTGGCCATACAACCAGATGACCCTGCTGTAAAGAACAAACACTTTACCACATTTCACGATTCAAATACATTACTCCACTGTGAAATTGATGAATATAAGTGATAACGGTATCAATCAAGAGAAGCACCTAGCAAAAGAAAGAAGTCTTTGCTAATAACTACAATAGTAGGAATGCTGGGAGTGGTGGTTCCCATCCAACAAAATCACACTCCATGGTAGAACAAACATAGCAGTCATCAAACGGAATCTCCCTGCTGAGAGGGAAGAAACATGTACCACAATTTGTGAAGCACATTGATTATTTTAGTGACCACTGGAATACGATTTTTAAAAATATAAAGCAAATGAAGGAGATACCTAACCAAGAAGATTTATCACATTCCAAACATCCGTTATTCAGTAAGGTGCATGTGAAGTCCCATATGCACAAAAAACCCGTTGAATGGAGAATCTGCTTTGTGGCCATACAACCAGATGACCCTGCTGTAAAGAACAAACACTTTACCACATTTCACGATTCAAATACATTACTCCACTGTGAAATTGATGAATATAAGTGATAACGGTATCAATCAAGAGAAGCACCTAGCAAAAGAAAGAAGTCTTTGCTAATAACTACAATAGTCAGAATGCTGGGAGTGGTGGTTCCCATCCAACAAAATCACACTCCATGGTAGAACAAACATAGCAGTCATCAAACGGAATCTCCCTGCTGAGAGGGAAGAAACATGTACCACAATTTGTGAAGCACATTGATTATTTTAGTGACCACTGGAATACGATTTTTAAAAATATAAAGCAAATGAAGGAGATAGCTAAACAAGAAGATTTATCACATTCCAAACATCCGTTATTCAGTAAGGTGCATGTGAAGTCCCATATGCACAAAAAACCCGTTGAATGGAGAATCTGCTTTGTGGCCATACAACCAGATGACCCTGCTGTAAAGAACAAACACTTCACCACATTTCACGATTCAAATACATTACTCCACTGTGAAATTGATGAATATAAGTGATAACGGTATCAATCAAGAGAAGCACCTAGCAAAAGAAAGAAGTCTTTGCTAATAACTACAATAGTCAGAATGCTGGGAGTGGTGGTTCCCATCCAACAAAATCACACTCCATGGTAGAACAAACATAGCAGTCATCAAACGGAATCTCCCTGCTGAGAGGGAAGAAACATGTACCACAATTTGTGAAGCACATTGATTATTTTAGTGACCACTGGAATACGATTTTTAAAAATATAAAGCAAATGAAGGAGATACCTAACCAAGAAGATTTATCACATTCCAAACATCCGTTATTCAGTAAGGTGCATGTGAAGTCCCATATGCACAAAAAACCCGTTGAATGGAGAATCTGCTTTGTGGCCATACAACCAGATGACCCTGCTGTAAAGAACAAACACTTTACCACATTTCACGATTCAAATACATTACTCCACTGTGAAATTGATGAATATAAGTGATAACGGTATCAATCAAGAGAAGCACCTAGCAAAAGAAAGAAGTCTTTGCTAATAACTACAATAGTCAGAATGCTGGGAGTGGTGGTTCCCATCCAACAAAATCACACTCCATGGTAGAACAAACATAGCAGTCATCAAACGGAATCTCCCTGCTGAGAGGGAAGAAACATGTACCACAATTTGTGAAGCACATTGATTATTTTAGTGACCATTGGAATACGATTTTTAAAAATATAAAGCAAATGAAGGAGATAGCTAAACAAGAAGATTTATCACATTCCAAACATCCGTTATTCAGTAAGGTGCATGTGAAGTCCCATATGCACAAAAAACCCGTTGAATGGAGAATCTGCTTTGTGGCCATACAACCAGATGACCCTGCTGTAAAGAACAAACACTTTACCACATTTCACGATTCAAATACATTACTCCACTGTGAAATTGATGAATATAAGTGATAACGGTATCAATCAAGAGAAGCACCTAGCAAAAGAAAGAAGTCTTTGCTAATAACTACAAGAGTCAGAATGCTGGGAGTGGTGGTTCCCATCCAACAAAATCACACTCCATGGTAGAACAAACATAGCAGTCATCAAACGGAATCTCCCTGCTGAGAGGGAAGAAACATGTACCACAATTTGTGAAGCACATTGATTATTTTAGTGACCACTGGAATACGATTTTTAAAAATATAAAGCAAATGAAGGAGATACCTAACCAAGAAGATTTATCACATTCCAAACATCCGTTATTCAGTAAGGTGCATGTGAAGTCCCATATGCACAAAAAACCCGTTGAATGGAGAATCTGCTTTGTGGCCATACAACCAGATGACCCTGCTGTAAAGAACAAACACTTTACCACATTTCACGATTCAAATACATTACTCCACTGTGAAATTGATGAATATAAGTGATAACGGTATCAATCAAGAGAAGCACCTAGCAAAAGAAAGAAGTCTTTGCTAATAACTACAATAGTCAGAACGCTGGGAGTGGTGGTTCCCATCCAACAAAATCACACTCCATGGTAGAACAAACATAGCAGTCATCAAACGGAATCTCCCTGCTGAGAGGGAAGAAACATGTACCACAATTTGTGAAGCACATTGATTATTTTAGTGACCACTGGAATACGATTTTTAAAAATATAAAGCAAATGAAGGAGATACCTAACCAAGAAGATTTATCACATTCCAAACATCCGTTATTCAGTAAGGTGCATGTGAAGTCCCATATGCACAAAAAACCCGTTGAATGGAGAATCTGCTTTGTGGCCATACAACCAGATGACCCTGCTGTAAAGAACAAACACTTTACCACATTTCACGATTCAAATACATTACTCCACTGTGAAATTGATGAATATAAGTGATAACGGTATCAATCAAGAGAAGCACCTAGCAAAAGAAAGAAGTCTTTGCTAATAACTACAATAGTCAGAATGCTGGGAGTGGTGGTTCCCATCCAACAAAATCACACTCCATGGTAGAACAAACATAGCAGTCATCAAACGGAATCTCCCTGCTGAGAGGGAAGAAACATGTACCACAATTTGTGAAGCACATTGATTATTTTAGTGACCACTGGAATATGATTTTTAAAAATATAAAGCAAATGAAGGAGATACCTAACCAAGAAGATTTATCACATTCCAAACATCCGTTATTCAGTAAGGTGCATGTGAAGTCCCATATGCACAAAAAACCCGTTGAATGGAGAATCTGCTTTGTGGCCATACAACCAGATGACCCTGCTGTAAAGAACAAACACTTTACCACATTTCACGATTCAAATACATTACTCCACTGTGAAATTGATGAATATAAGTGATAACGGTATCAATCAAGAGAAGCACCTAGCAAAAGAAAGAAGTCTTTGCTAATAACTACAATAGTCAGAATGCTGGGAGTGGTGGTTCCCATCCAACAAAATCACACTCCATGGTAGAACAAACATAGCAGTCATCAAACGGAATCTCCCTGCTGAGAGGGAAGAAACATGTACCACAATTTGTGAAGCACATTGATTATTTTAGTGACCACTGGAATACGATTTTTAAAAATATAAAGCAAATGAAGGAGATAGCTAAACAAGAAGATTTATCACATTCCAAACATCCGTTATTCAGTAAGGTGCATGTGAAGTCCCATATGCACAAAAAACCCGTTGAATGGAGAATCTGCTTTGTGGCCATACAACCAGATGACCCTGCTGTAAAGAACAAACACTTTACCACATTTCACGATTCAAATACATTACTCCACTGTGAAATTGATGAATATAAGTGATAACGGTATCAATCAAGAGAAGCACCTAGCAAAAGAAAGAAGTCTTTGCTAATAACTACAATAGTCAGAATGCTGGGAGTGGTGGTTCCCATCCAACAAAATCACACTCCATGGTAGAACAAACATAGCAGTCATCAAACGGAATCTCCCTGCTGAGAGGGAAGAAACATGTACCACAATTTGTGAAGCACATTGATTATTTTAGTGACCACTGGAATACGATTTTTAAAAATATAAAGCAAATGAAGGAGATACCTAACCAAGAAGATTTATCACATTCCAAACATCCGTTATTCAGTAAGGTGCATGTGAAGTCCCATATGCACAAAAAACCCGTTGAATGGAGAATCTGCTTTGTGGCCATACAACCAGATGACCCTGCTGTAAAGAACAAACACTTTACCACATTTCACGATTCAAATACATTACTCCACTGTGAAATTGATGAATATAAGTGATAACGGTATCAATCAAGAGAAGCACCTAGCAAAAGAAAGAAGTCTTTGCTAATAACTACAAGAGTCAGAATGCTGGGAGTGGTGGTTCCCATCCAACAAAATCACACTCCATGGTAGAACAAACATAGCAGTCATCAAACGGAATCTCCCTGCTGAGAGGGAAGAAACATGTACCACAATTTGTGAAGCACATTGATTATTTTAGTGACCACTGGAATACGATTTTTAAAAATATAAAGCAAATGAAGGAGATAGCTAAACAAGAAGATTTATCACATTCCAAACATCCGTTATTCAGTAAGGTGCATGTGAAGTCCCATATGCACAAAAAACCCGTTGAATGGAGAATCTGCTTTGTGGCCATACAACCAGATGACCCTGCTGTAAAGAACAAACACTTTACCACATTTCACGATTCAAATACATTACTCCACTGTGAAATTGATGAATATAAGTGATAACGGTATCAATCAAGAGAAGCACCTAGCAAAAGAAAGAAGTCTTTGCTAATAACTACAATAGTAGGAATGCTGGGAGTGGTGGTTCCCATCCAACAAAATCACACTCCATGGTAGAACAAACATAGCAGTCATCAAACGGAATCTCCCTGCTGAGAGGGAAGAAACATGTACCACAATTTGTGAAGCACATTGATTATTTTAGTGACCACTGGAATACGATTTTTAAAAATATAAAGCAAATGAAGGAGATACCTAACCAAGAAGATTTATCACATTCCAAACATCCGTTATTCAGTAAGGTGCATGTGAAGTCCCATATGCACAAAAAACCCGTTGAATGGAGAATCTGCTTTGTGGCCATACAACCAGATGGCCCTGCTGTAAAGAACAAACACTTTACCACATTTCACGATTCAAATACATTACTCCACTGTGAAATTGATGAATATAAGTGATAACGGTATCAATCAAGAGAAGCACCTAGCAAAAGAAAGAAGTCTTTGCTAATAACTACAAGAGTCAGAATGCTGGGAGTGGTGGTTCCCATCCAACAAAATCACACTCCATGGTAGAACAAACATAGCAGTCATCAAACGGAATCTCCCTGCTGAGAGGGAAGAAACATGTACCACAATTTGTGAAGCACATTGATTATTTTAGTGACCACTGGAATACGATTTTTAAAAATATAAAGCAAATGAAGGAGATACCTAACCAAGAAGATTTATCACATTCCAAACATCCGTTATTCAGTAAGGTGCATGTGAAGTCCCATATGCACAAAAAACCCGTTGAATGGAGAATCTGCTTTGTGGCCATACAACCAGATGACCCTGCTGTAAAGAACAAACACTTTACCACATTTCACGATTCAAATACATTACTCCACTGTGAAATTGATGAATATAAGTGATAACGGTATCAATCAAGAGAAGCACCTAGCAAAAGAAAGAAGTCTTTGCTAATAACTACAATAGTCAGAATGCTGGGAGTGGTGGTTCCCATCCAACAAAATCACACTCCATGGTAGAACAAACATAGCAGTCATCAAACGGAATCTCCCTGCTGAGAGGGAAGAAACATGTACCACAATTTGTGAAGCACATTGATTATTTTAGTGACCACTGGAATACGATTTTTAAAAATATAAAGCAAATGAAGGAGATAGCTAAACAAGAAGATTTATCACATTCCAAACATCCGTTATTCAGTAAGGTGCATGTGAAGTCCCATATGCACAAAAAACCTGTTGAATGGAGAATCTGCTTTGTGGCCATACAACCAGATGACCCTGCTGTAAAGAACAAACACTTCACCACATTTCACGATTCAAATACATTACTCCACTGTGAAATTGATGAATATAAGTGATAACGGTATCAATCAAGAGAAGCACCTAGCAAAAGAAAGAAGTCTTTGCTAATAACTACAATAGTCAGAATGCTGGGAGTGGTGGTTCCCATCCAACAAAATCACACTCCATGGTAGAACAAACATAGCAGTCATCAAACGGAATCTCCCTGCTGAGAGGGAAGAAACATGTACCACAATTTGTGAAGCACATTGATTATTTTAGTGACCACTGGAATACGATTTTTAAAAATATAAAGCAAATGAAGGAGATACCTAACCAAGAAGATTTATCACATTCCAAACATCCGTTATTCAGTAAGGTGCATGTGAAGTCCCATATGCACAAAAAACCCGTTGAATGGAGAATCTGCTTTGTGGCCATACAACCAGATGACCCTGCTGTAAAGAACAAACACTTTACCACATTTCACGATTCAAATACATTACTCCACTGTGAAATTGATGAATATAAGTGATAACGGTATCAATCAAGAGAAGCACCTAGCAAAAGAAAGAAGTCTTTGCTAATAACTACAATAGTCAGAATGCTGGGAGTGGTGGTTCCCATCCAACAAAATCACACTCCATGGTAGAACAAACATAGCAGTCATCAAACGGAATCTCCCTGCTGAGAGGGAAGAAACATGTACCACAATTTGTGAAGCACATTGATTATTTTAGTGACCATTGGAATACGATTTTTAAAAATATAAAGCAAATGAAGGAGATAGCTAAACAAGAAGATTTATCACATTCCAAACATCCGTTATTCAGTAAGGTGCATGTGAAGTCCCATATGCACAAAAAACCCGTTGAATGGAGAATCTGCTTTGTGGCCATACAACCAGATGACCCTGCTGTAAAGAACAAACACTTTACCACATTTCACGATTCAAATACATTACTCCACTGTGAAATTGATGAATATAAGTGATAACGGTATCAATCAAGAGAAGCACCTAGCAAAAGAAAGAAGTCTTTGCTAATAACTACAAGAGTCAGAATGCTGGGAGTGGTGGTTCCCATCCAACAAAATCACACTCCATGGTAGAACAAACATAGCAGTCATCAAACGGAATCTCCCTGCTGAGAGGGAAGAAACATGTACCACAATTTGTGAAGCACATTGATTATTTTAGTGACCACTGGAATACGATTTTTAAAAATATAAAGCAAATGAAGGAGATACCTAACCAAGAAGATTTATCACATTCCAAACATCCGTTATTCAGTAAGGTGCATGTGAAGTCCCATATGCACAAAAAACCCGTTGAATGGAGAATCTGCTTTGTGGCCATACAACCAGATGACCCTGCTGTAAAGAACAAACACTTTACCACATTTCACGATTCAAATACATTACTCCACTGTGAAATTGATGAATATAAGTGATAACGGTATCAATCAAGAGAAGCACCTAGCAAAAGAAAGAAGTCTTTGCTAATAACTACAATAGTCAGAACGCTGGGAGTGGTGGTTCCCATCCAACAAAATCACACTCCATGGTAGAACAAACATAGCAGTCATCAAACGGAATCTCCCTGCTGAGAGGGAAGAAACATGTACCACAATTTGTGAAGCACATTGATTATTTTAGTGACCACTGGAATACGATTTTTAAAAATATAAAGCAAATGAAGGAGATACCTAACCAAGAAGATTTATCACATTCCAAACATCCGTTATTCAGTAAGGTGCATGTGAAGTCCCATATGCACAAAAAACCCGTTGAATGGAGAATCTGCTTTGTGGCCATACAACCAGATGACCCTGCTGTAAAGAACAAACACTTTACCACATTTCACGATTCAAATACATTACTCCACTGTGAAATTGATGAATATAAGTGATAACGGTATCAATCAAGAGAAGCACCTAGCAAAAGAAAGAAGTCTTTGCTAATAACTACAATAGTCAGAATGCTGGGAGTGGTGGTTCCCATCCAACAAAATCACACTCCATGGTAGAACAAACATAGCAGTCATCAAACGGAATCTCCCTGCTGAGAGGGAAGAAACATGTACCACAATTTGTGAAGCACATTGATTATTTTAGTGACCACTGGAATATGATTTTTAAAAATATAAAGCAAATGAAGGAGATACCTAACCAAGAAGATTTATCACATTCCAAACATCCGTTATTCAGTAAGGTGCATGTGAAGTCCCATATGCACAAAAAACCCGTTGAATGGAGAATCTGCTTTGTGGCCATACAACCAGATGACCCTGCTGTAAAGAACAAACACTTTACCACATTTCACGATTCAAATACATTACTCCACTGTGAAATTGATGAATATAAGTGATAACGGTATCAATCAAGAGAAGCACCTAGCAAAAGAAAGAAGTCTTTGCTAATAACTACAATAGTCAGAATGCTGGGAGTGGTGGTTCCCATCCAACAAAATCACACTCCATGGTAGAACAAACATAGCAGTCATCAAACGGAATCTCCCTGCTGAGAGGGAAGAAACATGTACCACAATTTGTGAAGCACATTGATTATTTTAGTGACCACTGGAATACGATTTTTAAAAATATAAAGCAAATGAAGGAGATAGCTAAACAAGAAGATTTATCACATTCCAAACATCCGTTATTCAGTAAGGTGCATGTGAAGTCCCATATGCACAAAAAACCCGTTGAATGGAGAATCTGCTTTGTGGCCATACAACCAGATGACCCTGCTGTAAAGAACAAACACTTTACCACATTTCACGATTCAAATACATTACTCCACTGTGAAATTGATGAATATAAGTGATAACGGTATCAATCAAGAGAAGCACCTAGCAAAAGAAAGAAGTCTTTGCTAATAACTACAATAGTCAGAATGCTGGGAGTGGTGGTTCCCATCCAACAAAATCACACTCCATGGTAGAACAAACATAGCAGTCATCAAACGGAATCTCCCTGCTGAGAGGGAAGAAACATGTACCACAATTTGTGAAGCACATTGATTATTTTAGTGACCACTGGAATACGATTTTTAAAAATATAAAGCAAATGAAGGAGATAGCTAAACAAGAAGATTTATCACATTCCAAACATCCGTTATTCAGTAAGGTGCATGTGAAGTCCCATATGCACAAAAAACCCGTTGAATGGAGAATCTGCTTTGTGGCCATACAACCAGATGACCCTGCTGTAAAGAACAAACACTTCACCACATTTCACGATTCAAATACATTACTCCACTGTGAAATTGATGAATATAAGTGATAACGGTATCAATCAAGAGAAGCACCTAGCAAAAGAAAGAAGTCTTTGCTAATAACTACAAGAGTCAGAATGCTGGGAGTGGTGGTTCCCATCCAACAAAATCACACTCCATGGTAGAACAAACATAGCAGTCATCAAACGGAATCTCCCTGCTGAGAGGGAAGAAATATGTACCACAATTTGTGAAGCACATTGATTATTTTAGTGACCACTGGAATACGATTTTTAAAAATATAAAGCAAATGAAGGAGATAGCTAAACAAGAAGATTTATCACATTCCAAACATCCGTTATTCAGTAAGGTGCATGTGAAGTCCCATATGCACAAAAAACCCGTTGAATGGAGAATCTGCTTTGTGGCCATACAACCAGATGACCCTGCTGTAAAGAACAAACACTTTACCACATTTCACGATTCAAATACATTACTCCACTGTGAAATTGATGAATATAAGTGATAACGGTATCAATCAAGAGAAGCACCTAGCAAAAGAAAGAAGTCTTTGCTAATAACTACAATAGTCAGAATGCTGGGAGTGGTGGTTCCCATCCAACAAAATCACACTCCATGGTAGAACAAACATAGCAGTCATCAAACGGAATCTCCCTGCTGAGAGGGAAGAAACATGTACCACAATTTGTGAAGCACATTGATTATTTTAGTGACCACTGGAATACGATTTTTAAAAATATAAAGCAAATGAAGGAGATACCTAACCAAGAATATTTATCACATTCCAAACATCCGTTATTCAGTAAGGTGCATGTGAAGTCCCATATGCACAAAAAACCCGTTGAATGGAGAATCTGCTTTGTGGCCATACAACGAGATGACCCTGCTGTAAAGAACAAACACTTTACCACATTTCACGATTCAAATACATTACTCCACTGTGAAATTGATGAATATAAGTGATAACGGTATCAATCAAGAGAAGCACCTAGCAAAAGAAATAAGTCTTTGCTAATAACTACAATAGTCAGAATGCTGGGAGCGGTGGTTCCCATCCAACAAAATCACACTCCATGGTAGAACAAACATAGCAGTCATCAAACGGAATCTCCCTGCTGAGAGGGAAGAAACATGTACCACAATTTGTGAAGCACATTGATTATTTTAGTGACCACTGGAATACGATTTTTAAAAATATAAAGCAAATGAAGGAGATACCTAACCAAGAAGATTTATCACATTCCAAACATCCGTTATTCAGTAAGGTGCATGTGAAGTCCCATATGCACAAAAAACCCGTTGAATGGAGAATCTGCTTTGTGGCCATACAACCAGATGACCCTGCTGTAAAGAACAAACACTTTACAACATTTCACGATTCAAATACATTACTCCACTGTGAAATTGATGAATATAAGTGTTAACGGTATCAATCAAGAGAAGCACCTAGCAAAAGAAAGAAGTCTTTGCTAATAACTACAATAGTCAGAATGCTGGGAGTGGTGGTTCCCATCCAACAAAATCACACTCCATGGTAGAACAAACATAGCAGTCATCAAACGGAATCTCCCTGCTGAGAGGGAAGAAACATGTACCACAATTTGTGAAGCACATTGATTATTTTAGTGACCACTGGAATACGATTTTTAAAAATATAAAGCAAATGAAGGAGATACCTAACCAAGAAGATTTATCACATTCCAAACATCCGTTATTCAGTAAGGTGCATGTGAAGTCCCATATGCACAAAAAACCCATTGAATGGAGAATCTGCTTTGTGGCCATACAACCAGATGACCCTGCTGTAAAGAACAAACACTTTACCACATTTCACGATTCAAATACATTACTCCACTGTGAAATTGATGAATATAAGTGATAACGGTATCAATCAAGAGAAGCACCTAGCAAAAGAAAGAAGTCTTTGCTAATAACTACAATAGTCAGAATGCTGGGAGTGGTGGTTCCCATCCAACAAAATCACACTCCACGGTAGAACAAACATAGCAGTCATCAAACGGAATCTCCCTGCTGAGAGGGAAGAAACATGTACCACAATTTGTGAAGCACATTGATTATTTTAGTGACCACTGGAATACGATTTTTAAAAATATAAAGCAAATGAAGGAGATAGCTAAACAAGAAGATTTATCACATTCCAAACATCCGTTATTCAGTAAGGTGCATGTGAAGTCCCATATGCACAAAAAACCCGTTGAATGGAGAATCTGCTTTGTGGCCATACAACCAGATGACCCTGCTGTAAAGAACAAACACTTTACCACATTTCACGATTCAAATACATTACTCCACTGTGAAATTGATGAATATAAGTGATAACGGTATCAATCAAGAGAAGCACCTAGCAAAAGAAAGAAGTCTTTGCTAATAACTACAAGAGTCAGAATGCTGGGAGTGGTGGTTCCCATCCAACAAAATCACACTCCATGGTAGAACAAACATAGCAGACATCAAACGGAATCTCCCTGCTGAGAGGGAAGAAACATGTACCACAATTTGTGAAGCACATTGATTATTTTAGTGACCACTGGAATACGATTTTTAAAAATATAAAGCAAATGAAGGAGATACCTAACCAAGAAGATTTATCACATTCCAAACATCCGTTATTCAGTAAGGTGCATGTGAAGTCCCATATGCACAAAAAACCCGTTGAATGGAGAATCTGCTTTGTGGCCATACAACCAGATGACCCTGCTGTAAAGAACAAACACTTTACCACATTTCACGATTCAAATACATTACTCCACTGTGAAATTGATGAATATAAGTGATAACAGTATCAATCAAGAGAAGCACCTAGCAAAAGAAAGAAGTCTTTGCTAATAACTACAATAGTCAGAATGCTGGGAGTGGTGGTTCCCATCCAACAAAATCACACTCCATGGTAGAACAAACATAGCAGTCATCAAACGGAATCTCCCTGCTGAGAGGGAAGAAACATGTACCACAATTTGTGAAGCACATTGATTATTTTAGTGACCACTGGAATACGATTTTTAAAAATATAAAGCAAATGAAGGAGATACCTAACCAAGAAGATTTATCACATTCCAAACATCCGTTATTCAGTAAGGTGCATGTGAAGTCCCATATGCACAAAAAACCCGTTGAATGGAGAATCTGCTTTGTGGCCATACAACCAGATGACCCTGCTGTAAAGAACAAACACTTTATCACATTTCACGATTCAAATACATTACTCCACTGTGAAATTGATGAATATAAGTGATAACGGTATCAATCAAGAGAAGCACCTAGCAAAAGAAAGAAGTCTTTGCTAATAACTACAATAGTCAGAATGCTGGGAGCGGTGGTTCCCATCCAACAAAATCACACTCCATGGTAGAACAAACATAGCAGTCATCAAATGGAATCTCCCTGCTGAGAGGGAAGAAACATGTACCACAATTTGTGAAGCACATTGATTATTTTAGTGACCACTGGAATACGATTTTTAAAAATATAAAGCAAATGAAGGAGATACCTAACCAAGAAGATTTATCACATTCCAAACATCCGTTATTCAGTAAGGTGCATGTGAAGTCCCATATGCACAAAAAACCCGTTGAATGGAGAATCTGCTTTGTGGCCATACAACCAGATGACCCTGCTGTAAAGAACAAACACTTTACCACATTTCACGATTCAAATACATTACTCCACTGTGAAATTGATGAATATAAGTGATAACGGTATCAATCAAGAGAAGCACCTAGCAAAAGAAAGAAGTCTTTGCTAATAACTACAAGAGTCAGAATGCTGGGAGTGGTGGTTCCCATCCAACAAAATCACACTCCATGGTAGAACAAACATAGCAGTCATCAAACGGAATCTCCCTGCTGAGAGGGAAGAAACATGTTCCACAATTTGTGAAGCACATTGATTATTTTAGTGACCACTGGAATACGATTTTTAAAAATATAAAGCAAATGAAGGAGATACCTAATCAAGAAGATTTATCACATTCCAAACATCCGTTATTCAGTAAGGTGCATGTGAAGTCCCATATGCACAAAAAACCCGTTGAATGGAGAATCTGCTTTGTGGCCATACAACCAGATGACCCTGCTGTAAAGAACAAACACTTTACCACATTTCACGATTCAAATACATTACTCCACTGTGAAATTGATGAATATAAGTGATAACGGTATCAATCAAGAGAAGCACCTAGCAAAAGAAAGAAGTCTTTGCTAATAACTACAATAGTCAGAATGCTGGGAGTGGTGGTTCCCATCCAACAAAATCACACTCCATGGTAGAACAAACATAGCAGTCATCAAACGGAATCTCCCTGCTGAGAGGGAAGAAACATGTACCACAATTTGTGAAGCACATTGATTATTTTAGTGACCACTGGAATACGATTTTTAAAAATATAAAGCAAATGAAGGAGATACCTAACCAAGAAGATTTATCACATTCCAAACATCCGTTATTCAGTAAGGTGCATGTGAAGTCCCATATGCACAAAAAACCCGTTGAATGGAGAATCTGCTTTGTGGCCATACAACCAGATGACCCTGCTGTAAAGAACAAACACTTTACCACATTTCACGATTCAAATATATTACTCCACTGTGAAATTGATGAATATAAGTGATAACGGTATCAATCAAGAGAAGCACCTAGCAAAAGAAAGAAGTCTTTGCTAATAACTACAATAGTCAGAATGCTGGGAGTGGTGGTTACCATCCAACAAAATCACACTCCATGGTAGAACAAACATAGCAGTCATCAAACGGAATCTCCCTGCTGAGAGGGAAGAAACATGTACCACAATTTGTGAAGCACATTGATTATTTTAGTGACCACTGGAATACGATTTTTAAAAATATAAAGCAAATGAAGGAGATACCTAACCAAGAAGATTTATCACATTCCAAACATCCGTTATTCAGTAAGGTGCATGTGAAGTCCCATATGCACAAAAAACCGGTTGAATGGAGAATCTGCTTTGTGGCCATACAAAAGTCTTTGCTAATAACTACAATAGTCAGAATGCTGGGAGCGGTGGTTCCCATCCAACAAAATCACACTCCATGGTAGAACAAACATAGCAGTCATCAAACGGAATCTCCCTGCTGAGAGGGAAGAAACATGTACCACAATTTGTGAAGCACATTGATTATTTTAGTGACCACTGGAATACGATTTTTAAAAATATAAAGCAAATGAAGGAGATACCTAACCAAGAAGATTTATCACATTCCAAACATCCGTTATTCAGTAAGGTGCATGTGAAGTCCCATATGCACAAAAAACCCGTTGAATGGAGAATCTGCTTTGTGGCCATACAACCAGATGACCCTGCTGTAAAGAACAAACACTTTACCACATTTCACGATTCAAATACATTACTCCACTGTGAAATTGATGAATATAAGTGATAACGGTATCAATCAAGAGAAGCACCTAGCTTAAGAAAGAAGTCTTTGCTAATAACTACAAGAGTCAGAATGCTGGGAGTGGTGGTTCCCATCCAACAAAATCACACTCCATGGTAGAACAAACATAGCAGTCATCAAACGGAATCTCCCTGCTGAGAGGGAAGAAACATGTACCACAATTTGTGAAGCACATTGATTATTTTAGTGACCACTGGAATACGATTTTTAAAAATATAAAGCAAATGAAGGAGATACCTAATCAAGAAGATTTATCACATTCCAAACATCCGTTATTCAGTAAGGTGCATGTGAAGTCCCATATGCACAAAAAACCCGTTGAATGGAGAATCTGCTTTGTGGCCATACAACCAGATGACCCTGCTGTAAAGAACAAACACTTTACCACATTTCACGATTCAAATACATTACTCCACTGTGAAATTGATGAATATAAGTGATAACGGTATCAATCAAGAGAAGCACCTAGCAAAAGAAAGAAGTCTTTGCTAATAACTACAATAGTCAGAATGCTGGGAGTGGTGGTTCCCATCCAACAAAATCACACTCCATGGTAGAACAAACATAGCAGTCATCAAACGGAATCTCCCTGCTGAGAGGGAAGAAACATGTACCACAATTTGTGAAGCACATTGATTATTTTAGTGACCACTGGAATACGATTTTTAAAAATATAAAGCAAATGAAGGAGATACCTAACCAAGAAGATTTATCACATTCCAAACATCCGTTATTCAGTAAGGTGCATGTGAAGTCCCATATGCACAAAAAACCCGTTGAATGGAGAATCTGCTTTGTGGCCATACAACCAGATGACCCTGCTGTAAAGAACAAACACTTTACCACATTTCACGATTCAAATACATTACTCCACTGTGAAATTGATGAATATAAGTGATAACGGTATCAATCAAGAGAAGCACCTAGCAAAAGAAAGAAGTCTTTGCTAATAACTACAATAGTCAGAATGCTGGGAGTGGTGGTTCCCATCCAACAAAATCACACTCCATGGTAGAACAAACATAGCAGTCATCAAACGGAATCTCCCTGCTGAGAGGGAAGAAACATGTACCACAATTTGTGAAGCACATTGATTATTTTAGTGACCACTGGAATACGATTTTTAAAAATATAAAGCAAATGAAGGAGATACCTAACCAAGAAGATTTATCACATTCCAAACATCCGTTATTCAGTAAGGTGCATGTGAAGTCCCATATGCACAAAAAACCCGTTGAATGGAGAATCTGCTTTGTGGCCATACAACCAGATGACCCTGCTGTAAAGAACAAACACTTTACCACATTTCACGATTCAAATACATTACTCCACTGTGAAATTGATGAATATAAGTGATAACGGTATCAATCAAGAGAAGCACCTAGCAAAAGAAAGAAGTCTTTGCTAATAACTACAAGAGTCAGAATGCTGGGAGTGGTGGTTCCCATCCAACAAAATCACACTCCATGGTAGAACAAACATAGCAGTCATCAAACGGAATCTCCCTGCTGAGAGGGAAGAAACATGTACCACAATTTGTGAAGCACATTGATTATTTTAGTGACCACTGGAATACGATTTTTAAAAATATAAAGCAAATGAAGGAGATAGCTAAACAAGAAGATTTATCACATTCCAAACATCCGTTATTCAGTAAGGTGCATGTGAAGTCCCATATGCACAAAAAACCCGTTGAATGGAGAATCTGCTTTGTGGCCATACAACCAGATGACCCTGCTGTAAAGAACAAACACTTTACCACATTTCACGATTCAAATACATTACTCCACTGTGAAATTGATGAATATAAGTGATAACGGTATCAATCAAGAGAAGCACCTAGCAAAAGAAAGAAGTCTTTGCTAATAACTACAATAGTCAGAATGCTGGGAGTGGTGATTCCCATCCAACAAAATCACACTCCATGGTAGAACAAACATAGCAGTCATCAAACGGAATCTCCCTGCTGAGAGGGAAGAAACATGTACCACAATTTGTGAAGCACATTGATTATTTTAGTGACCACTGGAATACGATTTTTAAAAATATAAAGCAAATGAAGGAGATACCTAACCAAGAAGATTTATCACATTCCAAACATCCGTTATTCAGTAAGGTGCATGTGAAGTCCCATATGCACAAAAAACCCGTTGAATGGAGAATCTGCTTTGTGGCCATACAACCAGATGACCCTGCTGTAAAGAACAAACACTTTACCACATTTCACGATTCAAATACATTACTCCACTGTGAAATTGATGAATATAAGTGATAACGGTATCAATCAAGAGAAGCACCTAGCAAAAGAAAGAAGTCTTTGCTAATAACTACAAGAGTCAGAATGCTGGGAGTGGTGGTTCCCATCCAACAAAATCACACTCCATGGTAGAACAAACATAGCAGTCATCAAACGGAATCTCCCTGCTGAGAGGGAAGAAACATGTACCACAATTTGTGAAGCACATTGATTATTTTAGTGACCACTGGAATACGATTTTTAAAAATATAAAGCAAATGAAGGAGATAGCTAAACAAGAAGATTTATCACATTCCAAACATCCGTTATTCAGTAAGGTGCATGTGAAGTCCCATATGCACAAAAAACCCGTTGAATGGAGAATCTGCTTTGTGGCCATACAACCAGATGACCCTGCTGTAAAGAACAAACACTTTACCACATTTCACGATTCAAATACATTACTCCACTGTGAAATTGATGAATATAAGTGATAACGGTATCAATCAAGAGAAGCACCTAGCAAAAGAAAGAAGTCTTGGCTAATAACTACAATAGTCAGAATGCTGGGAGTGGTGGTTCCCATCCAACAAAATCACACTCCATGGTAGAACAAACATAGCAGTCATCAAACGGAATCTCCCTGCAGAGAGGGAACAAACATATACCACAATTTGTGAAGCACATTGATTATTTTAGTGACCACTGGAATACGATTTTTAAAAATATAAAGCAAATGAAGGAGATACCTAACCAAGAAGATTTATCACATTCCAAACATCCGTTATTCAGTAAGGTGCATGTGAAGTCCCATATGCACAAAAAACCCGTTGAATGGAGAATCTGCTTTGTGGCCATACAACCAGATGACCCTGCTGTAAAGAACAAACACTTTACCACATTTCACGATTCAAATACATTACTCCACTGTGAAATTGATGAATATAAGTGATAACGGTATCAATCAAGAGAAGCACCTAGCAAAAGAAAGAAGTCTTTGCTAATAACTACAATAGTCAGAATACTGGGAGTGGTGGTTCCCATCCAACAAAATCACACTCCATGGTAGAACAAACATAGCAGTCATCAAACGGAATCTCCCTGCTGAGAGGGAAGAAACATGTACCACAATTTGTGAAGCACATTGATTATTTTAGTGACCACTGGAATACGATTTTTAAAAATATAAAGCAAATGAAGGAGATACCTAACCAAGAAGATTTATCACATTCCAAACATCCGTTATTCAGTAAGGTGCATGTGAAGTCCCATATGCACAAAAAACCCGTTGAATGGAGAATCTGCTTTGTGGCCATACAACCAGATGACCCTGCTGTAAAGAACAAACACTTTACCACATTTCACGATTCAAATACATTACTCCACTGTGAAATTGATGAATATAAGTGATAACGGTATCAATCAAGAGAAGCACCTAGCAAAAGAAAGAAGTCTTTGCTAATAACTACAATAGTCAGAATGCTGGGAGTGGTGGTTCCCATCCAACAAAATCACACTCCATGGTAGAACAAACATAGCAGTCATCAAACGGAATCTCCCTGCTGAGAGGGAAGAAACGTGTACCACAATTTGTGAAGCACATTGATTATTTTAGTGACCACTGGAATACGATTTTTAAAAATATAAAGCAAATGAAGGAGATAGCTAAACAAGAAGATTTATCACATTCCAAACATCCGTTATTCAGTAAGGTGCATGTGAAGTCCCATATGCACAAAAAACCCGTTGAATGGAGAATCTGCTTTGTGGCCATACAACCAGATGACCCTGCTGTAAAGAACAAACACTTTACCACATTTCACGATTCAAATACATTACTCCACTGTGAAATTGATGAATATAAGTGATAACGGTATCAATCAAGAGAAGCACCTAGCAAAAGAAAGAAGTCTTTGCTAATAACTACAAGAGTCAGAATGCTGGGAGTGGTGGTTCCCATCCAACAAAATCACACTCCATGGTAGAACAAACATAGCAGTCATCAAACGGAATCTCCCTGCTGAGAGGGAAGAAACATGTACCACAATTTGTGAAGCACATTGATTATTTTAGTGGCCACTGGAATACGATTTTTAAAAATATAAAGCAAATGAAGGAGATAGCTAAACAAGAAGATTTATCACATTCCAAACATCCGTTATTCAGTAAGGTGCATGTGAAGTCCCATATGCACAAAAAACCCGTTGAATGGAGAATCTGCTTTGTGGCCATACAACCAGATGACCCTGCTGTAAAGAACAAACATTTTACCACATTTCACGATTCAAATACATTACTCCACTGTGAAATTGATGAATATAAGTGATAACGGTATCAATCAAGAGAAGCACCTAGCAAAAGAAAGAATTCTTTGCTAATAACTACAATAGTCAGAATGCTGGGAGTGGTGGTTCCCATCCAACAAAATCACACTCCATGGTAGAACAAACATAGCAGTCATCAAACGGAATCTCCCTGCTGAGAGGGAAGAAACATGTACCACAATTTGTGAAGCACATTGATTATTTTAGTGACCACTGGAATACGATTTTTAAAAATATAAAGCAAATGAAGGAGATACCTAAACAAGAAGATTTATCACATTCCAAACATCCGTTATTCAGTAAGGTGCATGTGAAGTCCCATATGCACAAAAAACCCGTTGAATGGAGAATCTGCTTTGTGGCCATACAACCAGATGACCCTGCTGTAAAGAACAAACACTTTACCACATTTCACGATTCAAATACATTACTCCACTGTGAAATTGATGAATATAAGTGATAACGGTATCAATCAAGAGAAGCACCTAGCAAAAGAAAGAAGTCTTTGCTAATAACTACAAGAGTCAGAATGCTGGGAGTGGTGGTTCCCATCCAACAAAATCACACTCCATGGTAGAACAAACATAGCAGTTATCAAACGGAATCTCCCTGCTGAGAGGGAAGAAACATGTACCACAATTTGTGAAGCACAATGATTATTTTAGTGACCACTGGAATACGATTTTTAAAAATATAAAGCAAATGAAGGAGATAGCTAAACAAGAAGATTTATCACATTCCAAACATCCGTTATTCAGTAAGGTGCATGTGAAGTCCCATATGCACAAAAAACCCGTTGAATGGAGAATCTGCTTTGTGGCCATACAACCAGATGACCCTGCTGTAAAGAACAAACACTTTACCACATTTCACGATTCAAATACATTACTCCACTGTGAAATTGATGAATATAAGTGATAACGGTATCAATCAAGAGAAGCACCTAGCAAAAGAAAGAAGTCTTTGCTAATAACTACAATAGTCAGAATGCTGGGAGTGGTGGTTCCCATCCAACAAAATCACACTCCATGGTAGAACAAACATAGCAGTCATCAAACGGAATCTCCCTGCTGAGAGGGAAGAAACATGTACCACAATTTGTGAAGCACATTGATTATTTTAGTGACCACTGGAATACGATTTTTAAAAATATATAGCAAATGAAGGAGATAGCTAAACAAGAAGATTTATCACATTCCAAACATCCGTTATTCAGTAAGGTGCATGTGAAGTCCCATATGCACAAAAAACCCGTTGAATGGAGAATCTGCTTTGTGGCCATACAACCAGATGACCCTGCTGTAAAGAACAAACACTTTACCACATTTCACGATTCAAATACATTACTCCACTGTGAAATTGATGAATATAAGTGATAACGGTATCAATCAAGAGAAGCACCTAGCAAAAGAAAGAAGTCTTTGCTAATAACTACAAGAGTCAGAATGCTGGGAGTGGTGGTTCCCATCCAACAAAATCACACTCCATGGTAGAACAAACATAGCAGTCATCAAACGGAATCTCCCTGCTGAGAGGGATGAAACATGTACCACAATTTGTGAAGCACATTGATTATTTTAGTGACCACTGGAATACGATTTTTAAAAATATAAAGCAAATGAAGGAGATAGCTAAACAAGAAGATTTATCACATTCCAAACATCCGTTATTCAGTAAGGTGCATGTGAAGTCCCATATGCACAAAAAACCCGTTGAATGGAGAATCTGCTTTGTGGCCATACAACCAGATGACCCTGCTGTAAAGAACAAACACTTTACCACATTTCACGATTCAAATACATTACTCCACTGTGAAATTGATGAATATAAGTGATAACGGTATCAATCAAGAGAAGCACCTAGCGAAAGAAAGAAGTCTTTGCTAATAACTACAATAGTCAGAATGCTGGGAGTGGTGGTTCCCATCCAACAAAATCACACTCCATGGTAGAACAAACATAGCAGTCATCAAACGGAATCTCCCTGCTGAGAGGGAAGAAACATGTACCACAATTTGTGAAGCACATTGATTATTTTAGTGACCACTGGAATACGATTTTTAAAAATATAAAGCAAATGAAGGAGATAGCTAAACAAGAAGATTTATCACATTCCAAACATCCGTTATTCAGTAAGGTGCATGTGAAGTCCCATATGCACAAAAAACCCGTTGAATGGAGAATCTGCTTTGTGGCCATACAACCAGATGACCCTGCTGTAAAGAACAAACACTTTACCACATTTCACGATTCAAATACATTACTCCACTGTGAAATTGATGAATATAAGTGATAACGGTATCAATCAAGAGAAGCACCTAGCAAAAGAAAGAAGTCTTTGCTAATAACTACAAGAGTCAGAATGCTGGGAGTGGTGGTTCCCATCCAACAAAATCACACTCCATGGTAGAACAAACATAGCAGTCATCAAACGGAATCTCCCTGCTGAGAGGGAAGAAACATGTACCACAATTTGTGAAGCACATTGATTATTTTAGTGACCACTGGAATACGATTTTTAAAAATATAAAGCAAATGAAGGAGATAGCTAAACAAGAAGATTTATCACATTCTAAACATCCGTTATTCAGTAAGGTGCATGTGAAGTCCCATATGCACAAAAAAACCCGTTGAATGGAGAATCTGCTTTGTGGCCATACAACCAGATGACCCTGCTGTAAAGAACAAACACTTTACCACATTTCACGATTCAAATACATTACTCCACTGTGAAATTGATGAATATAAGTGATAACGGTATCAATCAAGAGAAGCACCTAGCAAAAGAAAGAAGTCTTTGCTAATAACTACAATAGTCAGAATGCTGGGAGTGGTGGTTCCCATCCAACAAAATCACACTCCATGGTAGAACAAACATAGCAGTCATCAAACGGAATCTCCCTGCTGAGAGGGAAGAAACATGTACCACAATTTGTGAAGCACATTGATTATTTTAGTGACCACTGGAATACGATTTTTAAAAATATAAAGCAAATGAAGGAGATACCTAACCAAGAAGATTTATCACATTCCAAACATCCGTTATTCAGTAAGGTGCATGTGAAGTCCCATATGCACAAAAAACCCGTTGAATGGAGAATCTGCTTTGTGGCCATACAACCAGATGACCCTGCTGTAAAGAACAAACACTTTACCACATTTCACGATTCAAATACATTACTCCACTGTGAAATTGATGAATATAAGTGATAACGGTATCAATCAAGAGAAGCACCTAGCAAAAGAAAGAAGTCTTTGCTAATAACTACAATAGTCAGAATGCTGGGAGTGGTGGTTCCCATCCAACAAAATCACACTCCATGGTAGAACAAACATAGCAGTCATCAAACGGAATCTCCCTGCTGAGAGGGAAGAAACATGTACCACAATTTGTGAAGCACATTGATTATTTTAGTGACCACTGGAATACGATTTTTAAAAATATAAAGCAAATGAAGGAGATAGCTAAACAAGAAGATTTATCAGATTCCAAACATCCGTTATTCAGTAAGGTGCATGTGAAGTCCCATATACACAAAAAACCCGTTGAATGGAGAATCTGCTTTGTGGCCATACAACCAGATGACCCTGCTGTAAAGAACAAACACTTTACCACATTTCACGATTCAAATACATTACTCCACTGAGAAATTGATGAATATAAGTGATAACGGTATCAATCAAGAGAAGCACCTAGCAAAAGAAAGAAGTCTTTGCTAATAACTACAATAGTCAGAATGCTGGGAGTGGTGGTTCCCATCCAACAAAATCACACTCCATGGTAGAACAAACATAGCAGTCATCAAACGGAATCTCCCTGCTGAGAGGGAAGAAACATATACCACAATTTGTGAAGCACATTGATTATTTTAGTGACCACTGGAATACGATTTTTAAAAATATAAAGCAAATGAAGGAGATACCTAACCAAGAAGATTTATCACATTCCAAACATCCGTTATTCAGTAAGGTGCATGTGAAGTCCCATATGCACAAAAAACCCGTTGAATGGAGAATCTGCTTTGTGGCCATACAACCAGATGACCCTGCTGTAAAGAACAAACACTTTACCACATTTCACGATTCAAATACATTACTCCACTGTGAAATTGATGAATATAAGTGATAACGGTATCAATCAAGAGAAGCACCTAGCAAAAGAAAAAAAGTCTTTGCTAATAACTACAATAGTCAGAATGCTGGGAGTGGTGGTTCCCATCCAACAAAATCACACTCCATGGTAGAACAAACATAGCAGTCATCAAACGGAATCTCCCTGCTGAGAGGGAAGAAACATGTACCACAATTTGTGAAGCACATTGATTATTTTAGTGACCACTGGAATACGATTTTTAAAAATATAAAGCAAATGAAGGAGATACCTAACCAAGAAGATTTATCACATTCCAAACATCCGTTATTCAGTAAGGTGCATGTGAAGTCCCATATGCACAAAAAACCCGTTGAATGGAGAATCTGCTTTGTGGCCATACAACCAGATGACCCTGCTGTAAAGAACAAACACTTTACCACATTTCACGATTCAAATACATTACTCCACTGTGAACTTGATGAATATAAGTGATAACGGTATCAATCAAGAGAAGCACCTAGCAAAAGAAAGAAGTCTTTGCTAATAACTACAATAGTCAGAATGCTGGGAGTGGTGGTTCCCATCCAACAAAATCACACTCCATGGTAGAACAAACATAGCAGTCATCAAACGGAATCTCCCTGCTGAGAGGGAAGAAACATGTACCACAATTTGTGAAGCACATTGATTATTTTAGTGACCACTGGAATACGATTTTTAAAAATATAAAGCAAATGAAGGAGATACCTAACCAAGAAGATTTATCACATTCCAAACATCCGTTATTCAGTAAGGTGCATGTGAAGTCCCATATGCACAAAAAACCCGTTGAATGGAGAATCTGCTTTGTGGCCATACAACCAGATGACCCTGCTGTAAAGAACAAACACTTTACCACATTTCACGATTCAAATACATTACTCCACTGTGAAATTGATGAATATAAGTGATAACGGTATCAATCAAGAGAAGCACCTAGCAAAAGAAAGAAGTCTTTGCTAATAACTACAAGAGTCAGAATGCTGGGAGTGGTGGTTCCCATCCAACAAAATCACACTCCATGGTAGAACAAACATAGCAGTCATCAAACGGAATCTCCCTGCTGAGAGGGATGAAACATGTACCACAATTTGTGAAGCACATTGATTATTTTAGTGACCACTGGAATACGATTTTTAAAAATATAAAGCAAATGAAGGAGATAGCTAAACAAGAAGATTTATCACATTCCAAACATCCGTTATTCAGTAAGGTGCATGTGAAGTCCCATATGCACAAAAAACCCGTTGAATGGAGAATCTGCTTTGTGGCCATACAACCAGATGACCCTGCTGTAAAGAACAAACACTTTACCACATTTCACGATTCAAATACATTACTCCACTGTGAAATTGATGAATATAAGTGACAACGGTATCAATCAAGAGAAGCACCTAGCGAAAGAAAGAAGTCTTTGCTAATAACTACAATAGTCAGAATGCTGGGAGTGGTGGTTCCCATCCAACAAAATCACACTCCATGGTAGAACAAACATAGCAGTCATCAAACGGAATCTCCCTGCTGAGAGGGAAGAAACATGTACCACAATTTGTGAAGCACATTGATTATTTTAGTGACCACTGGAATACGATTTTTAAAAATATAAAGCAAATGAAGGAGATACCTAACCAAGAAGATTTATCACATTCCAAACATCCGTTATTCAGTAAGGTGCATGTGAAGTCCCATATGCACAAAAAACCCGTTGAATGGAGAATCTGCTTTGTGGCCATACAACCAGATGACCCTGCTGTAAAGAACAAACACTTTACCACATTTCACGATTCAAATACATTACTCCACTGTGAAATTGATGAATATAAGTGATAACGGTATCAATCAAGAGAAGCACCTAGCAAAAGAAAGAAGTCTTTGCTAATAACTACAAGAGTCAGAATGCTGGGAGTGGTGGTTCCCATCCAACAAAATCACACTCCATGGTAGAACAAACATAGCAGTCATCAAACGGAATCTCCCTGCTGAGAGGGAAGAAACATGTACCACAATTTGTGAAGCACATTGATTATTTTAGTGACCACTGGAATACGATTTTTAAAAATATAAAGCAAATGAAGGAGATAGCTAAACAAGAAGATTTATCACATTCTAAACATCCGTTATTCAGTAAGGTGCATGTGAAGTCCCATATGCACAAAAAACCCGTTGAATGGAGAATCTGCTTTGTGGCCATACAACCAGATGACCCTGCTGTAAAGAACAAACACTTTACCACATTTCACGATTCAAATACATTACTCCACTGTGAAATTGATGAATATAAGTGATAACGGTATCAATCAAGAGAAGCACCTAGCAAAAGAAAGAAGTCTTTGCTAATAACTACAATAGTCAGAATGCTGGGAGTGGTGGTTCCCATCCAACAAAATCACACTCCATGGTAGAACAAACATAGCAGTCATCAAACGGAATCTCCCTGCTGAGAGGGAAGAAACATGTACCACAATTTGTGAAGCACATTGATTATTTTAGTGACCACTGGAATACGATTTTTAAAAATATAAAGCAAATGAAGGAGATACCTAACCAAGAAGATTTATCACATTCCAAACATCCGTTATTCAGTAAGGTGCATGTGAAGTCCCATATGCACAAAAAACCCGTTGAATGGAGAATCTGCTTTGTGGCCATACAACCAGATGACCCTGCTGTAAAGAACAAACACTTTACCACATTTCACGATTCAAATACATTACTCCACTGTGAAATTGATGAATATAAGTGATAACGGTATCAATCAAGAGAAGCACCTAGCAAAAGAAAGAAGTCTTTGCTAATAACTACAATAGTCAGAATGCTGGGAGTGGTGGTTCCCATCCAACAAAATCACACTCCATGGTAGAACAAACATAGCAGTCATCAAACGGAATCTCCCTGCTGAGAGGGAAGAAACATGTACCACAATTTGTGAAGCACATTGATTATTTTAGTGACCACTGGAATACGATTTTTAAAAATATAAAGCAAATGAAGGAGATAGCTAAACAAGAAGATTTATCACATTCCAAACATCCGTTATTCAGTAAGGTGCATGTGAAGTCCCATATACACAAAAAACCCGTTGAATGGAGAATCTGCTTTGTGGCCATACAACCAGATGACCCTGCTGTAAAGAACAAACACTTTACCACATTTCACGATTCAAATACATTACTCCACTGAGAAATTGATGAATATAAGTGATAACGGTATCAATCAAGAGAAGCACCTAGCAAAAGAAAGAAGTCTTTGCTAATAACTACAATAGTCAGAATGCTGGGAGTGGTGGTTCCCATCCAACAAAATCACACTCCATGGTAGAACAAACATAGCAGTCATCAAACGGAATCTCCCTGCTGAGAGGGAAGAAACATATACCACAATTTGTGAAGCACATTGATTATTTTAGTGACCACTGGAATACGATTTTTAAAAATATAAAGCAAATGAAGGAGATACCTAACCAAGAAGATTTATCACATTCCAAACATCCGTTATTCAGTAAGGTGCATGTGAAGTCCCATATGCACAAAAAACCCGTTGAATGGAGAATCTGCTTTGTGGCCATACAACCAGATGACCCTGCTGTAAAGAACAAACACTTTACCACATTTCACGATTCAAATACATTACTCCACTGTGAACTTGATGAATATAAGTGATAACGGTATCAATCAAGAGAAGCACCTAGCAAAAGAAAGAAGTCTTTGCTAATAACTACAATAGTCAGAATGCTGGGAGTGGTGGTTCCCATCCAACAAAATCACACTCCATGGTAGAACAAACATAGCAGTCATCAAACGGAATCTCCCTGCTGAGAGGGAAGAAACATGTACCACAATTTGTGAAGCACATTGATTATTTTAGTGACCACTGGAATACGATTTTTAAAAATATGAAGCAAATGAAGGAGATACCTAACCAAGAAGATTTATCACATTCCAAACATCCGTTATTCAGTAAGGTGCATGTGAAGTCCCATATGCACAAAAAACCCGTTGAATGGAGAATCTGCTTTGTGGCCATACAACCAGATGACCCTGCTGTAAAGAACAAACACTTTACCACATTTCACGATTCAAATACATTACTCCACTGTGAAATTGATGAATATAAGTGATAACGGTATCAATCAAGAGAAGCACCTAGCAAAAGAAAAAAGTCTTTGCTAATAACTACAATAGTCAGAATGCTGGGAGTGGTGGTTCCCATCCAACAAAATCACACTCCATGGTAGAACAAACATAGCAGTCATCAAACGGAATCTCCCTGCTGAGAGGGAAGAAACATGTACCACAATTTGTGAAGCACATTGATTATTTTAGTGACCACTGGAATACGATTTTTAAAAATATAAAGCAAATGAAGGAGATACCTAACCAAGAAGATTTATCACATTCCAAACATCCGTTATTCAGTAAGGTGCATGTGAAGTCCCATATGCACAAAAAACCCGTTGAATGGAGAATCTGCTTTGTGGCCATACAACCAGATGACCCTGCTGTAAAGAACAAACACTTTACCACATTTCACGATTCAAATACATTACTCCACTGTGAAATTGATGAATATAAGTGATAACGGTATCAATCAAGAGAAGCACCTAGCAAAAGAAAGAAGTCTTCGCTAATAACTACAATAGTCAGAATGCTGGGAGTGGTGGTTCCCATCCAACAAAATCACACTCCATGGTAGAACAAACATAGCAGTTATCAAACGGAATCTCCCTGCTGAGAGGGAAGAAACATGTACCACAATTTGTGAAGCACATTGATTATTTTAGTGACCACTGGAATACGATTTTTAAAAATATAAAGCAAATGAAGGAGATACCTAACCAAGAAGATTTATCACATTCCAAACATCCGTTATTCAGTAAGGTGCATGTGAAGTCCCATATGCACAAAAAACCCGTTGAATGGAGAATCTGCTTTGTGGCCATACAACCAGATGACCCTGCTGTAAAGAACAAACACTTTACCACATTTCACGATTCAAATACATTACTCCACTGTGAAATTGATGAATATAAGTGATAACGGTATCAATCAAGAGAAGCACCTAGCAAAAGAAAGAAGTCTTTGCTAATAACTACAATAGTCAGAATGCTGGGAGTGGTGGTTCCCATCCAACAAAATCACACTCCATGGTAGAACAAACATAGCAGTCATCAAACGGAATCTCCCTGCTGAGAGGGAAGAAACATGTACCACAATTTGTGAAGCACATTGATTATTTTAGTGACCACTGGAATACGATTTTTAAAAATATAAAGCAAATGAAGGAGATAGCTAAACAAGAAGATTTATCACATTCCAAACATCCGTTATTCAGTAAGGTGCATGTGAAGTCCCATATGCACAAAAAACCCGTTGAATGGAGAATCTGCTTTGTGGCCATACAACCAGATGACCCTGCTGTAAAGAACAAACACTTTACCATATTTCACGATTCAAATACATTACTCCAGTGTGAAATTGATGAATATAAGTGATAACGGTATCAATCAAGAGAAGCACCTAGCAAAAGAAAGAAGTCTTTGCTAATAACTACAATAGTCAGAATGCTGGGAGTGGTGGTTCCCATCCAACAAAATCACACTCCATGGTAGAACAAACATAGCAGTCATCAAACGGAATCTCCCTGCTGAGAGGGAAGAAACATGTACCACAATTTGTGAAGCACATTGATTATTTTAGTGACCACTGGAATACGATTTTTAAAAATATAAAGCAAATGAAGGAGATAGCTAAACAAGAAGATTTATCACATTCCAAACATCCGTTATTCAGTAAGGTGCATGTGAAGTCCCATATGCACAAAAAACCCGTTGAATGGAGAATCTGCTTTGTGGCCATACAACCAGATGACCCTGCTGTAAAGAACAAACACTTTACCACATTTCACGATTCAAATACATTACTCCACTGTGAAATTGATGAATATAAGTGATAACGGTATCAATCAAGAGAAGCACCTAGCAAAAGAAAGAAGTCTTTGCTAATAACTACAATAGTCAGAATGCTGGGAGTGGTGTTTCCCATCCAACAAAATCACACTCCATGGTAGAACAAACATAGCAGTCATCAAACGGAATCTCCCTGCTGAGAGGGAAGAAACATGTACCACAATTTGTGAAGCACATTGATTATTTTAGTGACCACTGGAATACGATTTTTAAAAATATAAAGCAAATGAAGGAGATACCTAACCAAGAAGATTTATCACATTCCAAACATCCGTTATTCAGTAAGGTGCATGTGAAGTCCCATATGCACAAAAAACCCGTTGAATGGAGAATCTGCTTTGTGGCCATACAACCAGATGACCCTGCTGTAAAGAACAAACACTTTACCACATTTCACGATTCAAATACATTACTCTACTGTGAAATTGATGAATATAAGTGATAACGGTATCAATCAAGAGAAGCACCTAGCAAAAGAAAGAAGTCTTTGCTAATAACTACAAGAGTCAGAATGCTGGGAGTGGTGGTTCCCATCCAACAAAATCACACTCCATGGTAGAACAAACATAGCAGTCATCAAACGGAATCTCCCTGCTGAGAGGGAAGAAATATGTACCACAATTTGTGAAGCACATTGATTATTTTAGTGACCACTGGAATACGATTTTTAAAAATATAAAGCAAATGAAGGAGATAGCTAAACAAGAAGATTTATCACATTCCAAACATCCGTTATTCAGTAAGGTGCATGTGAAGTCCCATATGCACAAAAAACCCGTTGAATGGAGAATCTGCTTTGTGGCCATACAACCAGATGACCCTGCTGTAAAGAACAAACACTTTACCACATTTCACGATTCAAATACATTACTCCACTGTGAAATTGATGAATATAAGTGATAACGGTATCAATCAAGAGAAGCACCTAGCAAAAGAAAGAAGTCTTTGCTAATAACTACAATAGTCAGAATGCTGGGAGTGGTGGTTCCCATCCAACAAAATCACACTCCATGGTAGAACAAACATAGCAGTCATCAAACGGAATCTCCCTGCTGAGAGGGAAGAAACATGTATCACAATTTGTGAAGCACATTGATTATTTTAGTGACCACTGGAATACGATTTTTAAAAATATAAAGCAAATGAAGGAGATACCTAACCAAGAAGATTTATCACATTCCAAACATCCGTTATTCAGTAAGGTGCATGTGAAGTCCCATATGCACAAAAAACCCGTTGAATGGAGAATCTGCTTTGTGGCCATACAACCAGATGACCCTGCTGTAAAGAACAAACACTTTACCACATTTCACGATTCAAATACATTACTCCACTGTGAAATTGATGAATATAAGTGATAACGGTATCAATCAAGAGAAGCACCTAGCAAAAGAAAGAAGTCTTTGCTAATAACTACAAGAGTCAGAATGCTGGGAGTGGTGGTTCCCATCCAACAAAATCACACTCCATGGTAGAACAAACATAGCAGTCATCAAACGGAATCTCCCTGCAGAGAGGGATGAAACATGTACCACAAATTGTGAAGCACATTGATTATTTTAGTGACCACTGGAATACGATTTTTAAAAATATAAAGCAAATGAAGGAGATAGCTAAACAAGAAGATTTATCACATTCCAAACATCCGTTATTCAGTAAGGTGCATGTGAAGTCCCATATGCACAAAAAACCCATTGAATGGAGAATCTGCTTTGTGGCCATACAACCAGATGACCCTGCTGTAAAGAACAAACACTTTACCACATTTCACGATTCAAATACATTACTCCACTGTGAAATTGATGAATATAAGTGATAACGGTATCAATCAAGAGAAGCACCTAGCGAAAGAAAGAAGTCTTTGCTAATAACTACAATAGTCAGAATGCTGGGAGTGGTGGTTCCCATCCAACAAAATCACACTCCATGGTAGAACAAACATAGCAGTCATCAAACGGAATCTCCCTGCTGAGAGGGAAGAAACATGTACCACAATTTGTGAAGCACATTGATTATTTTAGTGACCACTGGAATACGATTTTTAAAAATATAAAGCAAATGAAGGAGATAGCTAAACAAGAAGATTTATCACATTCTAAACATCCGTTATTCAGTAAGGTGCATGTGAAGTCCCATATGCACAAAAAACCCGTTGAATGGAGAATCTGCTTTGTGGCCATACAACCAGATGACCCTGCTGTAAAGAACAAACACTTTACCACATTTCACGATTCAAATACATTACTCCACTGTGAAATTGATGAATATAAGTGATAACGGTATTTATCAAGAGAAGCACCTAGCAAAAGAAAGAAGTCTTTGCTAATAACTACAATAGTCAGAATGCTGGGAGTGGTGGTTCCCATCCAACAAAATCACACTCCATGGTAGAACAAACATAGCAGTCATCAAACGGAATCTCCCTGCTGAGAGGGAAGAAACAAGTACCACAATTTGTGAAGCACATTGATTATTTTAGTGACCACTGGAATACGATTTTTAAAAATATAAAGCAAATGAAGGAGATACCTAACCAAGAAGATTTATCACATTCCAAACATCCGTTATTCAGTAAGGTGCATGTGAAGTCCCATATGCACAAAAAACCCGTTGAATGGAGAATCTGCTTTGTGGCCATACAACCAGATGACCCTGCTGTAAAGAACAAACACTTTACCACATTTCACGATTCAAATACATTACTCCACTGTGAAATTGATGAATATAAGTGATAACGGTATCAATCAAGAGAAGCACCTAGCAAAAGAAAGAAGTCTTTGCTAATAACTACAAGAGTCAGAATGCTGGGAGTGGTGGTTCCCATCCAACAAAATCACACTCCATGGTAGAACAAACATAGCAGTCATCAAACGGAATCTCCCTGCTGAGAGGGAAGAAACATGTACCACAATTTGTGAAGCACATTGATTATTTTAGTGACCACTGGAATACGATTTTTAAAAATATAAAGCAAATGAAGGAGATAGCTAAACAAGAAGATTTATCAGATTCCAAACATCCGTTATTCAGTAAGGTGCATGTGAAGTCCCATATACACAAAAAACCCGTTGAATGGAGAATCTGCTTTGTGGCCATACAACCAGATGACCCTGCTGTAAAGAACAAACACTTTACCACATTTCACGATTCAAATACATTACTCCACTGAGAAATTGATGAATATAAGTGATAACGGTATCAATCAAGAGAAGCACCTAGCAAAAGAAAGAAGTCTTTGCTAATAACTACAATAGTCAGAATGCTGGGAGTGGTGGTTCCCATCCAACAAAATCACACTCCATGGTAGAACAAACATAGCAGTCATCAAACGGAATCTCCCTGCTGAGAGGGAAGAAACATATACCACAATTTGTGAAGCACATTGATTATTTTAGTGACCACTGGAATACGATTTTTAAAAATATAAAGCAAATGAAGGAGATACCTAACCAAGAAGATTTATCACATTCCAAACATCCGTTATTCAGTAAGGTGCATGTGAAGTCCCATATGCACAAAAAACCCGTTGAATGGAGAATCTGCTTTGTGGCCATACAACCAGATGACCCTGCTGTAAAGAACAAACACTTTACCACATTTCACGATTCAAATACATTACTCCACTGTGAAATTGATGAATATAAGTGATAACGGTATCAATCAAGAGAAGCACCTAGCAAAAGAAAAAAGTCTTTGCTAATAACTACAATAGTCAGAATGCTGGGAGTGGTGGTTCCCATCCAACAAAATCACACTCCATGGTAGAACAAACATAGCAGTCATCAAACGGAATCTCCCTGCTGAGAGGGAAGAAACATGTACCACAATTTGTGAAGCACATTGATTATTTTAGTGACCACTGGAATACGATTTTTAAAAATATAAAGCAAATGAAGGAGATACCTAACCAAGAAGATTTATCACATTCCAAACATCCGTTATTCAGTAAGGTGCATGTGAAGTCCCATATGCACAAAAAACCCGTTGAATGGAGAATCTGCTTTGTGGCCATACAACCAGATGACCCTGCTGTAAAGAACAAACACTTTACCACATTTCACGATTCAAATACATTACTCCACTGTGAACTTGATGAATATAAGTGATAACGGTATCAATCAAGAGAAGCACCTAGCAAAAGAAAGAAGTCTTTGCTAATAACTACAATAGTCAGAATGCTGGGAGTGGTGGTTCCCATCCAACAAAATCACACTCCATGGTAGAACAAACATAGCAGTCATCAAACGGAATCTCCCTGCTGAGAGGGAAGAAACATGTACCACAATTTGTGAAGCACATTGATTATTTTAGTGACCACTGGAATACGATTTTTAAAAATATAAAGCAAATGAAGGAGATACCTAACCAAGAAGATTTATCACATTCCAAACATCCGTTATTCAGTAAGGTGCATGTGAAGTCCCATATGCACAAAAAACCCGTTGAATGGAGAATCTGCTTTGTGGCCATACAACCAGATGACCCTGCTGTAAAGAACAAACACTTTACCACATTTCACGATTCAAATACATTACTCCACTGTGAAATTGATGAATATAAGTGATAACGGTATCAATCAAGAGAAGCACCTAGCAAAAGAAAGAAGTCTTTGCTAATAACTACAAGAGTCAGAATGCTGGGAGTGGTGGTTCCCATCCAACAAAATCACACTCCATGGTAGAACAAACATAGCAGTCATCAAACGGAATCTCCCTGCTGAGAGGGATGAAACATGTACCACAATTTGTGAAGCACATTGATTATTTTAGTGACCACTGGAATACGATTTTTAAAAATATAAAGCAAATGAAGGAGATAGCTAAACAAGAAGATTTATCACATTCCAAACATCCGTTATTCAGTAAGGTGCATGTGAAGTCCCATATGCACAAAAAACCCGTTGAATGGAGAATCTGCTTTGTGGCCATACAACCAGATGACCCTGCTGTAAAGAACAAACACTTTACCACATTTCACGATTCAAATACATTACTCCACTGTGAAATTGATGAATATAAGTGACAACGGTATCAATCAAGAGAAGCACCTAGCGAAAGAAAGAAGTCTTTGCTAATAACTACAATAGTCAGAATGCTGGGAGTGGTGGTTCCCATCCAACAAAATCACACTCCATGGTAGAACAAACATAGCAGTCATCAAACGGAATCTCCCTGCTGAGAGGGAAGAAACATGTACCACAATTTGTGAAGCACATTGATTATTTTAGTGACCACTGGAATACGATTTTTAAAAATATAAAGCAAATGAAGGAGATACCTAACCAAGAAGATTTATCACATTCCAAACATCCGTTATTCAGTAAGGTGCATGTGAAGTCCCATATGCACAAAAAACCCGTTGAATGGAGAATCTGCTTTGTGGCCATACAACCAGATGACCCTGCTGTAAAGAACAAACACTTTACCACATTTCACGATTCAAATACATTACTCCACTGTGAAATTGATGAATATAAGTGATAACGGTATCAATCAAGAGAAGCACCTAGCAAAAGAAAGAAGTCTTTGCTAATAACTACAAGAGTCAGAATGCTGGGAGTGGTGGTTCCCATCCAACAAAATCACACTCCATGGTAGAACAAACATAGCAGTCATCAAACGGAATCTCCCTGCTGAGAGGGAAGAAACATGTACCACAATTTGTGAAGCACATTGATTATTTTAGTGACCACTGGAATACGATTTTTAAAAATATAAAGCAAATGAAGGAGATAGCTAAACAAGAAGATTTATCACATTCTAAACATCCGTTATTCAGTAAGGTGCATGTGAAGTCCCATATGCACAAAAAACCCGTTGAATGGAGAATCTGCTTTGTGGCCATACAACCAGATGACCCTGCTGTAAAGAACAAACACTTTACCACATTTCACGATTCAAATACATTACTCCACTGTGAAATTGATGAATATAAGTGATAACGGTATCAATCAAGAGAAGCACCTAGCAAAAGAAAGAAGTCTTTGCTAATAACTACAATAGTCAGAATGCTGGGAGTGGTGGTTCCCATCCAACAAAATCACACTCCATGGTAGAACAAACATAGCAGTCATCAAACGGAATCTCCCTGCTGAGAGGGAAGAAACATGTACCACAATTTGTGAAGCACATTGATTATTTTAGTGACCACTGGAATACGATTTTTAAAAATATAAAGCAAATGAAGGAGATACCTAACCAAGAAGATTTATCACATTCCAAACATCCGTTATTCAGTAAGGTGCATGTGAAGTCCCATATGCACAAAAAACCCGTTGAATGGAGAATCTGCTTTGTGGCCATACAACCAGATGACCCTGCTGTAAAGAACAAACACTTTACCACATTTCACGATTCAAATACATTACTCCACTGTGAAATTGATGAATATAAGTGATAACGGTATCAATCAAGAGAAGCACCTAGCAAAAGAAAGAAGTCTTTGCTAATAACTACAAGAGTCAGAATGCTGGGAGTGGTGGTTCCCATCCAACAAAATCACACTCCATGGTAGAACAAACATAGCAGTCATCAAACGGAATCTCCCTGCTGAGAGGGAAGAAACATGTACCACAATTTGTGAAGCACATTGATTATTTTAGTGACCACTGGAATACGATTTTTAAAAATATAAAGCAAATGAAGGAGATAGCTAAACAAGAAGATTTATCACATTCCAAACATACGTTATTCAGTAAGGTGCATGTGAAGTCCCATATACACAAAAAACCCGTTGAATGGAGAATCTGCTTTGTGGCCATACAACCAGATGACCCTGCTGTAAAGAACAAACACTTTACCACATTTCACGATTCAAATACATTACTCCACTGAGAAATTGATGAATATAAGTGATAACGGTATCAATCAAGAGAAGCACCTAGCAAAAGAAAGAAGTCTTTGCTAATAACTACAATAGTCAGAATGCTGGGAGTGGTGGTTCCCATCCAACAAAATCACACTCCATGGTAGAACAAACATAGCAGTCATCAAACGGAATCTCCCTGCTGAGAGGGAAGAAACATATACCACAATTTGTGAAGCACATTGATTATTTTAGTGACCACTGGAATACGATTTTTAAAAATATAAAGCAAATGAAGGAGATACCTAACCAAGAAGATTTATCACATTCCAAACATCCGTTATTCAGTAAGGTGCATGTGAAGTCCCATATGCACAAAAAACCCGTTGAATGGAGAATCTGCTTTGTGGCCATACAACCAGATGACCCTGCTGTAAAGAACAAACACTTTACCACATTTCACGATTCAAATACATTACTCCACTGTGAACTTGATGAATATAAGTGATAACGGTATCAATCAAGAGAAGCACCTAGCAAAAGAAAGAAGTCTTTGCTAATAACTACAATAGTCAGAATGCTGGGAGTGGTGGTTCCCATCCAACAAAATCACACTCCATGGTAGAACAAACATAGCAGTCATCAAACGGAATCTCCCTGCTGAGAGGGAAGAAACATGTACCACAATTTGTGAAGCACATTGATTATTTTAGTGACCACTGGAATACGATTTTTAAAAATATAAAGCAAATGAAGGAGATACCTAACCAAGAAGATTTATCACATTCCAAACATCCGTTATTCAGTAAGGTGCATGTGAAGTCCCATATGCACAAAAAACCCGTTGAATGGAGAATCTGCTTTGTGGCCATACAACCAGATGACCCTGCTGTAAAGAACAAACACTTTACCACATTTCACGATTCAAATACATTACTCCACTGTGAAATTGATGAATATAAGTGATAACGGTATCAATCAAGAGAAGCACCTAGCAAAAGAAAGAAGTCTTTGCTACTAACTACAATAGTCAGAATGCTGGGAGTGGTGGTTCCCATCCAACAAAATCACACTCCATGGTAGAACAAACATAGCAGTCATCAAACGGAATCTCCCTGCTGAGAGGGAAGAAACATGTACCACAATTTGTGAAGCACATTGATTATTTTAGTGACCACTGGAATACGATTTTTAAAAATATAAAGCAAATGAAGGAGATACCTAACCAAGAAGATTTATCACATTCCAAACATCCGTTATTCAGTAAGGTGCATGTGAAGTCCCATATGCACAAAAAACCCGTTGAATGGAGAATCTGCTTTGTGGCCATACAACCAGATGACCCTGCTGTAAAGAACAAACACTTTACCACATTTCACGATTCAAATACATTACTCCACTGTGAAATTGATGAATATAAGTGATAACGGTATCAATCAAGAGAAGCACCTAGCAAAAGAAAGAAGTCTTCGCTAATAACTACAATAGTCAGAATGCTGGGAGTGGTGGTTCCCATCCAACAAAATCACACTCCATGGTAGAACAAACATAGCAGTTATCAAACGGAATCTCCCTGCTGAGAGGGAAGAAACATGTACCACAATTTGTGAAGCACATTGATTATTTTAGTGACCACTGGAATACGATTTTTAAAAATATAAAGCAAATGAAGGAGATACCTAACCAAGAAGATTTATCACATTCCAAACATCCGTTATTCAGTAAGGTGCATGTGAAGTCCCATATGCACAAAAAACCCGTTGAATGGAGAATCTGCTTTGTGGCCATACAACCAGATGACCCTGCTGTAAAGAACAAACACTTTACCACATTTCACGATTCAAATACATTACTCCACTGTGAAATTGATGAATATAAGTGATAACGGTATCAATCAAGAGAAGCACCTAGCAAAAGAAAGAAGTCTTTGCTAATAACTACAATAGTCAGAATGCTGGGAGTGGTGGTTCCCATCCAACAAAATCACACTCCATGGTAGAACAAACATAGCAGTCATCAAACGGAATCTCCCTGCTGAGAGGGAAGAAACATGTACCACAATTTGTGAAGCACATTGATTATTTTAGTGACCACTGGAATACGATTTTTAAAAATATAAAGCAAATGAAGGAGATAGCTAAACAAGAAGATTTATCACATTCCAAACATCCGTTATTCAGTAAGGTGCATGTGAAGTCCCATATGCACAAAAAACCCGTTGAATGGAGAATCTGCTTTGTGGCCATACAACCAGATGACCCTGCTGTAAAGAACAAACACTTTACCATATTTCACGATTCAAATACATTACTCCAGTGTGAAATTGATGAATATAAGTGATAACGGTATCAATCAAGAGAAGCACCTAGCAAAAGAAAGAAGTCTTTGCTAATAACTACAATAGTCAGAATGCTGGGAGTGGTGGTTCCCATCCAACAAAATCACACTCCATGGTAGAACAAACATAGCAGTCATCAAACGGAATCTCCCTGCTGAGAGGGAAGAAACATGTACCACAATTTGTGAAGCACATTGATTATTTTAGTGACCACTGGAATACGATTTTTAAAAATATAAAGCAAATGAAGGAGATAGCTAAACAAGAAGATTTATCACATTCCAAACATCCGTTATTCAGTAAGGTGCATGTGAAGTCCCATATGCACAAAAAACCCGTTGAATGGAGAATCTGCTTTGTGGCCATACAACCAGATGACCCTGCTGTAAAGAACAAACACTTTACCACATTTCACGATTCAAATACATTACTCCACTGTGAAATTGATGAATATAAGTGATAACGGTATCAATCAAGAGAAGCACCTAGCAAAAGAAAGAAGTCTTTGCTAATAACTACAATAGTCAGAATGCTGGGAGTGGTGGTTCCCATCCAACAAAATCACACTCCATGGTAGAACAAACATAGCAGTCATCAAACGGAATCTCCCTGCTGAGAGGGAAGAAACATGTACCACAATTTGTGAAGCACATTGATTATTTTAGTGACCACTGGAATACGATTTTTAAAAATATAAAGCAAATGAAGGAGATACCTAACCAAGAAGATTTATCACATTCCAAACATCCGTTATTCAGTAAGGTGCAATTGAAGTCCCATATGCACAAAAAACCCGTTGAATGGAGAATCTGCTTTGTGGCCATACAACCAGATGACCCTGCTGTAAAGAACAAACACTTTACCACATTTCACGATTCAAATACATTACTCTACTGTGAAATTGATGAATATAAGTGATAACGGTATCAATCAAGAGAAGCACCTAGCAAAAGAAAGAAGTCTTTGCTAATAACTACAAGAGTCAGAATGCTGGGAGTGGTGGTTCCCATCCAACAAAATCACACTCCATGGTAGAACAAACATAGCAGTCATCAAACGGAATCTCCCTGCTGAGAGGGAAGAAATATGTACCACAATTTGTGAAGCACATTGATTATTTTAGTGACCACTGGAATACGATTTTTAAAAATATAAAGCAAATGAAGGAGATAGCTAAACAAGAAGATTTATCACATTCCAAACATCCGTTATTCAGTAAGGTGCATGTGAAGTCCCATATGCACAAAAAACCCGTTGAATGGAGAATCTGCTTTGTGGCCATACAACCAGATGACCCTGCTGTAAAGAACAAACACTTTACCACATTTCACGATTCAAATACATTACTCCACTGTGAAATTGATGAATATAAGTGATAACGGTATCAATCAAGAGAAGCACCTAGCAAAAGAAAGAAGTCTTTGCTAATAACTACAATAGTCAGAATGCTGGGAGTGGTGGTTCCCATCCAACAAAATCACACTCCATGGTAGAACAAACATAGCAGTCATCAAACGGAATCTCCCTGCTGAGAGGGAAGAAACATGTACCACAATTTGTGAAGCACATTGATTATTTTAGTGACCACTGGAATACGATTTTTAAAAATATAAAGCAAATGAAGGAGATACCTAACCAAGAAGATTTATCACATTCCAAACATCCGTTATTCAGTAAGGTGCATGTGAAGTCCCATATGCACAAAAAACCCGTTGAATGGAGAATCTGCTTTGTGGCCATACAACCAGATGACCCTGCTGTAAAGAACAAACACTTTACCACATTTCACGATTCAAATACATTACTCCACTGTGAAATTGATGAATATAAGTGATAACGGTATCAATCAAGAGAAGCACCTAGCAAAAGAAAGAAGTCTTTGCTAATAACTACAAGAGTCAGAATGCTGGGAGTGGTGGTTCCCATCCAACAAAATCACACTCCATGGTAGAACAAACATAGCAGTCATCAAACGGAATCTCCCTGCTGAGAGGGAAGAAATATGTACCACAATTTGTGAAGCACATTGATTATTTTAGTGACCACTGGAATTCGATTTTTAAAAATATAAAGCAAATGAAGGAGATAGCTAACCAAGAAGATTTATCACATTCCAAACATCCGTTATTCAGTAAGGTGCATGTGAAGTCCCATATGCACAAAAAACCCGTTGAATGGAGAATCTGCTTTGTGGCCATACAACCAGATGACCCTGCTGTAAAGAACAAACACTTTACCACATTTCACGATTCAAATACATTACTCCACTGTGAAATTGATGAATATAAGTGATAACGGTATCAATCAAGAGAAGCACCTAGCAAAAGAAAGAAGTCTTTGCTAATAACTACAATAGTCAGAATGCTGGGAGTGGTGGTTCCCATCCAACAAAATCACACTCCATGGTAGAACAAACATAGCAGTCATCAAACGGAATCTCCCTGCTGAGAGGGAAGAAACATGTACCACAATTTGTGAAGCACATTGATTATTTTAGTGACCACTGGAATACGATTTTTAAAAATATAAAGCAAATGAAGGAGATACCTAACCAAGAAGATTTATCACATTCCAAACATCCGTTATTCAGTAAGGTGCATGTGAAGTCCCATATGCACAAAAAACCCGTTGAATGGAGAATCTGCTTTGTGGCCATACAACGAGATGACCCTGCTGTAAAGAACAAACACTTTACCACATTTCACGATTCAAATACATTACTCCACTGTGAAATTGATGAATATAAGTGATAACGGTATCAATCAAGAGAAGCACCTAGCAAAAGAAAGAAGTCTTTGCTAATAACTACAATAGTCAGAATGCTGGGAGTGGTGGTTCCCATCCAACAAAATCACACTCCATGGTAGAACAAACATAGCAGTCATCAAACGGAATCTCCCTGCTGAGAGGGAAGAAACATGTACCACAATTTGTGAAGCACATTGATTATTTTAGTGACCACTGGAATACGATTTTTAAAAATATAAAGCAAATGAAGGAGATAGCTAAACAAGAAGATTTATCACATTCCAAACATCCGTTATTCAGTAAGGTGCATGTGAAGTCCCATATGCACAAAAAACCCGTTGAATGGAGAATCTGCTTTGTGGCCATACAACCAGATGACCCTGCTGTAAAGAACAAACACTTTACCACATTTCACGATTCAAATACATTACTCCACTGTGAAATTGATGAATATAAGTGATAACGGTATCAATCAAGAGAAGCACCTAGCAAAAGAAAGAAGTCTTTGCTAATAACTACAAGAGTCAGAATGCTGGGAGTGGTGGTTCCCATCCAACAAAATCACACTCCATGGTAGAACAAACATAGCAGTCATCAAACGGAATCTCCCTGCTGAGAGGGAAGAAACATGTACCACAATTTGTGAAGCACATTGATTATTTTAGTGACCACTGGAATACGATTTTTAAAAATATAAAGCAAATGAAGGAGATACCTAACCAAGAAGATTTATCACATTCCAAACATCCGTTATTCAGTAAGGTGCATGTGAAGTACCATATGCACAAAAAACCCGTTGAATGGAGAATCTGCTTTGTGGCCATACAACCAGATGACCCTGCTGTAAAGAACAAACACTTTACCACATTTCACGATTCAAATACATTACTCCACTGTGAAATTGATGAATATAAGTGATAACGGTATCAATCAAGAGAAGCACCTAGCAAAAGAAAGAAGTCTTTGCTACTAACTACAATAGTCAGAATGCTGGGAGTGGTGGTTCCCATCCAACAAAATCACACTCCATGGTAGAACAAACATAGCAGTCATCAAACGGAATCTCCCTGCTGAGAGGGAAGAAACATGTACCACAATTTGTGAAGCACATTGATTATTTTAGTGACCACTGGAATACGATTTTTAAAAATATAAAGCAAATGAAGGAGATAGCTAAACAAGAAGATTTATCACATTCCAAACATCCGTTATTCAGTAAGGTGCATGTGAAGTCCCATATGCACAAAAAACCCGTTGAATGGAGAATCTGCTTTGTGGCCATACAACCAGATGACCCTGCTGTAAAGAACAAACACTTTACCACATTTCACGATTCAAATACATTACTCCACTGTGAAATTGATGAATATAAGTGATAACGGTATCAATCAAGAGAAGCACCTAGCAAAAGAAAGAAGTCTTTGCTAATAACTACAATAGTCAGAATGCTGGGAGTGGTGGTTCCCATCCAACAAAATCACACTCCATGGTAGAACAAACATAGCAGTCATCAAACGGAATCTCCCTGCTGAGAGGGAAGAAACGTGTACCACAATTTGTGAAGCACATTGATTATTTTAGTGACCACTGGAATACGATTTTTAAAAATATAAAGCAAATGAAGGAGATAGCTAAACAAGAAGATTTATCACATTCCAAACATCCGTTATTCAGTAAGGTGCATGTGAAGTCCCATATGCACAAAAAAACCGTTGAATGGAGAATCTGCTTTGTGGCCATACAACCAGATGACCTTGCTGTAAAGAACAAACACTTTACCACATTTCACGATTCAAATACATTACTCCACTGTGAAATTGATGAATATAAGTGATAACGGTATCAATCAAGAGAAGCACCTAGCAAAAGAAAGAAGTCTTTGCTAATAACTACAATAGTCAGAATGCTGGGAGTGGTGGTTCCCATCCAACAAAATCACACTCCATGGTAGAACAAACATAGCAGTCATCAAACGGAATCTCCCTGCTGAGAGGGAAGAAACATGTACCACAATTTGTGAAGCACATTGATTATTTTAGTGACCACTGGAATACGATTTTTAAAAATATAAAGCAAATGAAGGAGATACCTAACCAAGAAGATTTATCACATTCCAAACATCCGTTATTCAGTAAGGTGCATGTGAAGTCCCATATGCACAAAAAACCCGTTGAATGGAGAATCTGCTTTGTGGCCATACAACCAGATGACCCTGCTGTAAAGAACAAACACTTTACCACATTTCACGATTCAAATACATTACTCCACTGTGAAATTGATGAATATAAGTGATAACGGTATCAATCAAGAGAAGCACCTAGCAAAAGAAAGAAGTCTTTGCTAATAACTACAAGAGTCAGAATGCTGGGAGTGGTGGTTCCCATCCAACAAAATCACACTCCATGGTAGAACAAACATAGCAGTCATCAAACGGAATCTCCCTGCTGAGAGGGAAGAAATATGTACCACAATTTGTGAAGCACATTGATTATTTTAGTGACCACTGGAATACGATTTTTAAAAATATAAAGCAAATGAAGGAGATAGCTAAACAAGAAGATTTATCACATTCCAAACATCCGTTATTCAGTAAGGTGCATGTGAAGTCCCATATGCACAAAAAAACCCGTTGAATGGAGAATCTGCTTTGCGGCCATACAACCAGATGACCCTGCTGTAAAGAACAAACACTTTACCACATTTCACGATTCAAATACATTACTCCACTGTGAAATTGATGAATATAAGTGATAACGGTATCAATCAAGAGAAGCACCTAGCAAAAGAAAGAAGTCTTTGCTAATAACTACAATAGTCAGAATGCTGGGAGTGGTGGTTCCCATCCAACAAAATCACACTCCATGGTAGAACAAACATAGCAGTCATCAAACGGAATCTCCCTGCTGAGAGGGAAGAAACATGTACCACAATTTGTGAAGTACATTAATTATTTTAGTGACCACTGGAAATCGATTTTTAAAAATATAAAGCAAATGAAGGAGATAGCTAAACAAGAAGATTTATCACATTCCAAACATCCGTTATTCAGTAAGGTGCATGTGAAGTCCCATATGCACAAAAAACCCGTTGAATGGAGAATCTGTTTTGTGGCCATACAACCAGATGACCCTGCTGTAAAGAACAAACACTTTACCACATTTCACGATTCAAATACATTACTCCACTGTGAAATTGATGAATATAAGTGATAACGTTATCAATCAAGAGAAGCACCTAGCAAAAGAAAGAAGTCTTTGCTAATAACTACAATAGTCAGAATGCTGGGAGTGGTGGTTCCCATCCAACAAAATCACACTCCATGATAGAACAAACATAGCAGTCATCAAACGGAATCTCCCTGCTGAGAGGGAAGAAACATGTACCACAATTTGTGAAGCACATTGATTATTTTAGTGACCACTGGAATACGATTTTTAAAAATATAAAGCAAATGAAGGAGATACCTAACCAAGAAGATTTATCACATTCCAAACATCCGTTATTCAGTAAGGTGCATGTGAAGTCCCATATGCACAAAAAACCCGTTGAATGGAGAATCTGCTTTGTGGCCATACAACCAGATGACCCTGCTGTAAAGAACAAACACTTTACCACATTTCACGATTCAAATACATTACTCCACTGTGAAATTGATGAATATAAGTGATAACGGTATCAATCAAGAGAAGCACCTAGCAAAAGAAAGAAGTCTTTGCTAATAACTACAAGAGTCAGAATGCTGGGAGTGGTGGTTCCCATCCAACAAAATCACACTCCATGGTAGAACAAACATAGCAGTCATCAAACGGAATCTCCCTGCTGAGAGGGAAGAAATATGTACCACAATTTGTGAAGCACATTGATTATTTTAGTGACCACTGGAATACGATTTTTAAAAATATAAAGCAAATGAAGGAGATAGCTAAACAAGAAGATTTATCACATTCCAAACATCCGTTATTCAGTAAGGTGCATGTGAAGTCCCATATGCACAAAAAAACCCGTTGAATGGAGAATCTGCTTTGCGGCCATACAACCAGATGACCCTGCTGTAAAGAACAAACACTTTACCACATTTCACGATTCAAATACATTACTCCACTGTGAAATTGATGAATATAAGTGATAACGGTATCAATCAAGAGAAGCACCTAGCAAAAGAAAGAAGTCTTTGCTAATAACTACAATAGTCAGAATGCTGGGAGTGGTGGTTCCCATCCAACAAAATCACACTCCATGGTAGAACAAACATAGCAGTCATCAAACGGAATCTCCCTGCTGAGAGGGAAGAAACATGTACCACAATTTGTGAAGTACATTAATTATTTTAGTGACCACTGGAAATCGATTTTTAAAAATATAAAGCAAATGAAGGAGATAGCTAAACAAGAAGATTTATCACATTCCAAACATCCGTTATTCAGTAAGGTGCATGTGAAGTCCCATATGCACAAAAAACCCGTTGAATGGAGAATCTGTTTTGTGGCCATACAACCAGATGACCCTGCTGTAAAGAACAAACACTTTACCACATTTCACGATTCAAATACATTACTCCACTGTGAAATTGATGAATATAAGTGATAACGTTATCAATCAAGAGAAGCACCTAGCAAAAGAAAGAAGTCTTTGCTAATAACTACAATAGTCAGAATGCTGGGAGTGGTGGTTCCCATCCAACAAAATCACACTCCATGATAGAACAAACATAGCAGTCATCAAACGGAATCTCCCTGCTGAGAGGGAAGAAACATGTACCACAATTTGTGAAGCACATTGATTATTTTAGTGACCACTGGAATACGATTTTTAAAAATATAAAGCAAATGAAGGAGATACCTAACCAAGAAGATTTATCACATTCCAAACATCCGTTATTCAGTAAGGTGCATGTGAAGTCCCATATGCACAAAAAACCCGTTGAATGGAGAATCTGCTTTGTGGCCATACAACCAGATGACCCTGCTGTAAAGAACAAACACTTTACCACATTTCACGATTCAAATACATTACTCCACTGTGAAATTGATGAATATAAGTGATAACGGTATCAATCAAGAGAAGCACCTAGCAAAAGAAAGAAGTCTTTGCTACTAACTACAATAGTCAGAATGCTGGGAGTGGTGGTTCCCATCCAACAAAATCACACTCCATGGTAGAACAAACATAGCAGTCATCAAACGGAATCTCCCTGCTGAGAGGGAAGAAACATGTACCACAATTTGTGAAGCACATTGATTATTTTAGTGACCACCGGAATACGATTTTTAAAAATATAAAGCAAATGAAGGAGATAGCTAAACAAGAAGATTTATCACATTCCAAACATCCGTTATTCAGTAAGGTGCATGTGAAGTCCCATATGCACAAAAAACCCGTTGAATGGAGAATCTGCTTTGTGGCCATACAACCAGATGACCCTGCTGTAAAGAACAAACACTTTACCACATTTCACGATTCAAATACATTACTCCACTGTGAAATTGATGAATATAAGTGATAACGGTAACAATCAAGAGAAGCACCTAGCAAAAGAAAGAAGTCTTTGCTAATAACTACAATAGTCAGAATGCTTGGAGTGGTGGTTCCCATCCAACAAAATCACACTCCATGGTAGAACAAACATAGCAGTCATCAAACGGAATCTCCCTGCTGAGAGGGAAGAAACGTGTACCACAATTTGTGAAGCACATTGATTATTTTAGTGACCACTGGAATACGATTTTTAAAAATATAAAGCAAATGAAGGAGATAGCTAAACAAGAAGATTTATCACATTCCAAACATCCGTTATTCAGTAAGGTGCATGTGAAGTCCCATATGCACAAAAAAACCGTTGAATGGAGAATCTGCTTTGTGGCCATACAACCAGATGACCCTGCTGTAAAGAACAAACACTTTACCACATTTCACGATTCAAATACATTACTCCACTGTGAAATTGATGAATATAAGTGATAACAGTATCAATCAAGAGAAGCACCTAGCAAAAGAAAGAAGTCTTTGCTAATAACTACAATAATCAGAATGCTGGGAGTGGTGGTTCCCATCCAACAAAATCACACTCCATGGTAGAACAAACATAGCAGTCATCAAACGGAATCTCCCTGCTGAGAGGGAAGAAACATGTACCACAATTTGTGAAGCACATTGATTATTTTAGTGACCACTGGAATACGATTTTTAAAAATATAAAGCAAATGAAGGAGATACCTAACCAAGAAGATTTATCACATTCCAAACATCCGTTATTCAGTAAGGTGCATGTGAAGTCCCATATGCACAAAAAACCCGTTGAATGGAGAATCTGCTTTGTGGCCATACAACCAGATGACCCTGCTGTAAAGAACAAACACTTTACCACATTTCACGATTCAAATACATTACTCCACTGTGAAATTGATGAATATAAGTGATAACGGTATCAATCAAGAGAAGCACCTAGCAAAAGAAAGAAGTCTTTGCTAATAACTACAAGAGTCAGAATGCTGGGAGTGGTGGTTCCCATCCAACAAAATCACACTCCATGGTAGAACAAACATAGCAGTCATCAAACGGAATCTCCCTGCTGAGAGGGAAGAAATATGTACCACAATTTGTGAAGCACATTGATTATTTTAGTGACCACTGGAATACGATTTTTAAAAATATAAAGCAAATGAAGGAGATAGCTAAACAAGAAGATTTATCCCATTCCAAGCATCCGTTATTCAGTAAGGTGCATGTGAAGTCCCATATGCACAAAAAACCCGTTGAATGGAGAATCTGCTTTGTGGCCATACAACCAGATGACCCTGCTGTAAAGAACAAACACTTTACCACATTTCACGATTCAAATACATTACTCCACTGTGAAATTGATGAATATAAGTGATAACGGTATCAATCAAGAGAAGCACCTAGCAAAAGAAAGAAGTCTTTGCTACTAACTACAATAGTCAGAATGCTGGGAGTGGTGGTTCCCATCCAACAAAATCACACTCCATGGTAGAACAAACATAGCAGTCATCAAACGGAATCTCCCTGCTGAGAGGGAAGAAACATGTACCACAATTTGTGAAGCACATTGATTATTTTAGTGACCACTGGAATACGATTTTTAAAAATATAAAGCAAATGAAGGAGATAGCTAAACAAGAAGATTTATCACATTCCAAACATCCGTTATTCAGTAAGGTGCATGTGAAGTCCCATATGCACAAAAAACCCGTTGAATGGAGAATCTGCTTTGTGGCCATACAACCAGATGACCCTGCTGTAAAGAACAAACACTTTACCACATTTCACGATTCAAATACATTACTCCACTGTGAAAATTGATGAATATAAGTGATAACGGTATCAATCAAGAGAAGCACCTAGCAAAAGAAAGAAGTCTTTGCTAATAACTACAAGAGTCACAAACACTTTACCACATTTCACGATTCAAATACATTACTCCACTGTGAAATTGATGAATATAAGTGATAACGGTATCAATCAAGAGAAGCACCTAGCAAAAGAAAGAAGTCTTTGCTAATAACTACAATAGTCAGAATGCTGGGAGTGGTGGTTCCCATCCAACAAAATCACACTCCATGGTAGAACAAACATAGCAGTCATCAAACGGAATCTCCCTGCTGAGAGGGAAGAAACATGTACCACAATTTGTGAAGCACATTGATTATTTTAGTGACCACTGGAATACGATTTTTAAAAATATAAAGCAAATGAAGGAGATAGCTAAACAAGAAGATTTATCACATTCCAAACATCCGTTATTCAGTAAGGTGCATGTGAAGTCCCATATGCACAAAGAACCCGTTGAATGGAGAATCTGCTTTGTGGCCATACAACCAGATGACCCTGCTGTAAAGAACAAACACTTTACAACATTTCACGATTCAAATACATTACTCCACTGTGAAATTGATGAATATAAGTGATAACGGTATCAATAAAGAGAAGCACCTAGCAAAAGAAAGAAGTCTTTGCTAATAACTACAAGAGTCAGAATGCTGGGAGTGGTGGTTCCCATCCAACAAAATCACACTCCATGGTAGAACAAACATAGCAGTCATCAAACGGAATCTCCCTGCTGAGAGGGAAGAAACATGTACCACAATTTGTGAAGCACATTGATTATTTTAGTGACCACTGGAATACGATTTTTAAAAATATAAAGCAAATGAAGGAGATAGCTAAACAAGAAGATTTATCACATTCCAAACATCCGTTATTCAGTAAGGTGCATGTGAAGTCCCATATGCACAAAAAAACCGTTGAATGGAGAATCTGCTTTGTGGCCATACAACCAGATGACCTTGCTGTAAAGAACAAACACTTTACCACATTTCACGATTCAAATACATTACTCCACTGTGAAATTGATGAATATAAGTGATAACGGTATCAATCAAGAGAAGCACCTAGCAAAAGAAAGAAGTCTTTGCTAATAACTACAAGAGTCAGAAAGCTGGGAGTGGTGGTTCCCATCCAACAAAATCACACTCCATGGTAGAACAAACATAGCAGTCATCAAACGGAATCTCCCTGCTGAGAGGGAAGAAACATGTACCACAATTTGTGAAGTACATTAATTATTTTAGTGACCACTGGAATACAATTTTTAAAAATATAAAGCAAATGAAGGAGATAGCTAAACAAGAAGATTTATCACATTCCAAACATCCGTTATTCAGTAAGGCGCATGTGAAGTCCCATATGCACAAAAAACCCGTTGAATGGAGAATCTGTTTTGTGGCCATACAACCAGATGACCCTGCTGTAAAGAACAAACACTTTACCACATTTCACGATTCAAATACATTACTCCACTGTGAAATTGATGAATATAAGTGATAACGGTATCAATCAAGAGAAGCACCTAGCAAAAGAAAGAAGTCTTTGCTACTAACTACAATAGTCAGAATGCTGGGAGTGGTGGTTCCCATCCAACAAAATCACACTCCATGGTAGAACAAACATAGCAGTCATCAAACGGAATCTCCCTGCTGAGAGGGAAGAAACATGTACCACAATTTGTGAAGCACATTGATTATTTTAGTGACCACTGGAATACGATTTTTAAAAATATAAAGCAAATGAAGGAGATAGCTAAACAAGAAGATTTATCACATTCCAAACATCCGTTATTCAGTAAGGTGCATGTGAAGTCCCATATGCACAAAAAACCCGTTGAATGGAGAATCTGCTTTGTGGCCATACAACCAGATGACCCTGCTGTAAAGAACAAACACTTTACCACATTTCACGATTCTAATACATTACTCCACTGTGAAATTGATGAATATAAGTGATAACGGTATCAATAAAGAGAAGCACCTAGCAAAAGAAAGAAGTCTTTGCTAATAACTACAATAGTCAGAATGCTGGGAGTGGTGGTTCCCATCCAACAAAATCACACTCCATGGTAGAACAAACATAGCAGTCATCAAACGGAATCTCCCTGCTGAGAGGGAAGAAACGTGTACCACAATTTGTGAAGCACATTGATTATTTTAGTGACCACTGGAATACGATTTTTAAAAATATAAAGCAAATGAAGGAGATAGCTAAACAAGAAGATTTATCACATTCCAAACATCCGTTATTCAGTAAGGTGCATGTGAAGTCCCATATGCACAAAAAAACCGTTGAATGGAGAATCTGCTTTGTGGCCATACAACCAGATGACCTTGCTGTAAAGAACAAACACTTTACCACATTTCACGATTCAAATACATTACTCCACTGTGAAATTGATGAATATAAGTGATAACGGTATCAATCAAGAGAAGCACCTAGCAAAAGAAAGAAGTCTTTGCTAATAACTACAATAGTCAGAATGCTGGGAGTGGTGGTTCCCATCCAACAAAATCACACTCCATGGTAGAACAAACATAGCAGTCATCAAACGGAATCTCCCTGCTGAGAGGGAAGAAACATGTACCACAATTTGTGAAGCACATTGATTATTTTAGTGACCACTGGAATACGATTTTTAAAAATATAAAGCAAATGAAGGAGATACCTAACCAAGAAGATTTATCACATTCCAAACATCCGTTATTCAGTAAGGTGCATGTGAAGTCCCATATGCACAAAAAACCCGTTGAATGGAGAATCTGCTTTGTGGTCATACAACCAGATGACCCTGCTGTAAAGAACAAACACTTTACCACATTTCACGATTCAAATACATTACTCCACTGTGAAATTGATGAATATAAGTGATAACGGTATCAATCAAGAGAAGCACCTAGCAAAAGAAAGAAGTCTTTGCTAATAACTACAAGAGTCAGAATGCTGGGAGTGGTGGTTCCCATCCAACAAAATCACACTCCATGGTAGAACAAACATAGCAGTCATCAAACGGAATCTCCCTGCTGAGAGGGAAGAAATATGTACCACAATTTGTGAAGCACATTGATTATTTTAGTGACCACTGGAATACGATTTTTAAAAATATAAAGCAAATGAAGGAGATAGCTAAACAAGAAGATTTATCACATTCCAAACATCCGTTATTCAGTAAGGTGCATGTGAAGTCCCATATGCACAAAAAACCCGTTGAATGGAGAATCTGCTTTGTGGCCATACAACCAGATGACCCTGCTGTAAAGAACAAACACTTTACCACATTTCACGATTCAAATACATTACTCCACTGTGAAATTGATGAATATAAGTGATAACGGTATCAATCAAGAGAAGCACCTAGCAAAAGAAAGAAGTCTTTGCTAATAACTACAATAGTCAGAATGCTGGGAGTGGTGGTTCCCATCCAACAAAATCACACTCCATGGTAGAACAAACATAGCAGTCATCAAACGGAATCTCCCTGCTGAGAGGGAAGAAACATGTACCACAATTTGTGAAGTACATTAATTATTTTAGTGACCACTGGAAATCGATTTTTAAAAATATAAAGCAAATGAAGGAGATAGCTAAACAAGAAGATTTATCACATTCCAAACATCCGTTATTCAGTAAGGTGCATGTGAAGTCCCATATGCACAAAAAACCCGTTGAATGGAGAATCTGTTTTGTGGCCATACAACCAGATGACCCTGCTGTAAAGAACAAACACTTTACCACATTTCACGATTCAAATACATTACTCCACTGTGAAATTGATGAATATAAGTGATAACGGTATCAATCAAGAGAAGCACCTAGCAAAAGAAAGAAGTCTTTGCTAATAACTACAATAGTCAGAATGCTGGGAGTGGTGGTTCCCATCCAACAAAATCACACTCCATGATAGAACAAACATAGCAGTCATCAAACGGAATCTCCCTGCTGAGAGGGAAGAAACATGTACCACAATTTGTGAAGCACATTGATTATTTTAGTGACCACTGGAATACGATTTTTAAAAATATAAAGCAAATGAAGGAGATAGCTAAACAAGAAGATTTATCCCATTCCAAGCATCCGTTATTCAGTAAGGTGCATGTGAAGTCCCATATGCACAAAAAACCCGTTGAATGGAGAATCTGCTTTGTGGCCATACAACCAGATGACCCTGCTGTAAAGAACAAACACTTTACCACATTTACGATTCAAATACATTACTCCACTGTGAAATTGATGAATATAAGTGATAACGGTAACAATCAAGAGAAGCACCTAGCAAAAGAAAGAAGTCTTTGCTAATAACTACAATAGTCAGAATGCTGGGAGTGGTGGTTCCCATCCAACAAAATCACACTCCATGGTAGAACAAACATAGCAGTCATCAAACGGAATCTCCCTGCTGAGAGGGAAGAAACGTGTACCACAATTTGTGAAGCACATTGATTATTTTAGTGACCACTGGAATACGATTTTTAAAAATATAAAGCAAATGAAGGAGATAGCTAAACAAGAAGATTTATCACATTCCAAACATCCGTTATTCAGTAAGGTGCATGTGAAGTCCCATATGCACAAAAAAACCGTTGAATGGAGAATCTGCTTTGTGGCCATACAACCAGATGACCCTGCTGTAAAGAACAAACACTTTACCACATTTCACGATTCAAATACATTACTCCACTGTGAAATTGATGAATATAAGTGATAACGGTATCAATCAAGAGAAGCACCTAGCAAAAGAAAGAAGTCTTTGCTAATAACTACAATAGTCAGAATGCTGGGAGTGGTGGTTCCCATCCAACAAAATCACACTCCATGGTAGAACAAACATAGCAGTCATCAAACGGAATCTCCCTGCTGAGAGGGAAGAAACATGTACCACAATTTGTGAAGCACATTGATTATTTTAGTGACCACTGGAATACGATTTTTAAAAATATAAAGCAAATGAAGGAGATACCTAACCAAGAAGATTTATCACATTCCAAACATCCGTTATTCAGTAAGGTGCATGTGAAGTTCCATATGCACAAAAAACCCGTTGAATGGAGAATCTGCTTTGTGGCCATACAACCAGATGACCCTGCTGTAAAGAACAAACACTTTACCACATTTCACGATTCAAATACATTACTCCACTGTGAAATTGATGAATATAAGTGATAACGGTATCAATCAAGAGAAGCACCTAGCAAAAGAAAGAAGTCTTTGCTAATAACTACAATAGTCAGAATGCTGGGAGTGGTGGTTCCCATCCAACAAAATCACACTCCATGGTAGAACAAACATAGCAGTCATCAAACGGAATCTCCCTGCTGAGAGGGAAGAAACATGTACCACAATTTGTGAAGCACATTGATTATTTTAGTGACCACTGGAATACGATTTTTAAAAATATAAAGCAAATGAAGGAGATAGCTAAACAAGAAGATTTATCACATTCCAAACATCCGTTATTCAGTAAGGTGCATGTGAAGTCCCATATGCACAAAAAACCCGTTGAATGGAGAATCTGCTTTGTGGCCATACAACCAGATGACCCTGCTGTAAAGAACAAACACTTTACCACATTTCACGATTCAAATACATTACTCCACTGTGAAATTGATGAATATAAGTGATAACGGTATCAATCAAGAGAAGCACCTAGCAAAAGAAAGAAGTCTTTGCTACTAACTACAATAGTCAGAATGCTGGGAGTGGTGGTTCCCATCCAACAAAATCACACTCCATGGTAGAACAAACATAGCAGTCATCAAACGGAATCTCCCTGCTGAGAGGGAAGAAACATGTACCACAATTTGTGAAGCACATTGATTATTTTAGTGACCACTGGATTACGATTTTTAAAAATATAAAGCAAATGAAGGAGATAGCTAAACAAGAAGATTTATCACATTCCAAACATCCGTTATTCAGTAAGGTGCATGTGAAGTCCCATATGCACAAAAAACCCGTTGAATGGAGAATCTGCTTTGTGGCCATACAACCAGATGACCCTGCTGTAAAGAACAAACACTTTACCACATTTCACGATTCAAATACATTACTCCACTGTGAAATTGATGAATATAAGTGATAACGGTATCAATCAAGAGAAGCACCTAGCAAAAGAAAGAAGTCTTTGCTAATAACTACAATAGTCAGAATGCTGGGAGTGGTGGTTCCCATCCAACAAAATCACACTCCATGATAGAACAAACATAGCAGTCATCAAACGGAATCTCCCTGCTGAGAGGGAAGAAACATATACCACAATTTGTGAAGCACATTGATTATTTTAGTGACCACTGGAATACGATTTTTAAAAATATAAAGCAAATGAAGGAGATAGCTAAACAAGAAGATTTATCCCATTCCAAGCATCCGTTATTCAGTAAGGTGCATGTGAAGTCCCATATGCACAAAAAACCCGTTGAATGGAGAATCTGCTTTGTGGCCATACAACCAGATGACCCTGCTGTAAAGAACAAACACTTTACCACATTTCACGATTCAAATACATTACTCCACTGTGAAATTGATGAATATAAGTGATAACGGTATCAATCAAGAGAAGCACCTAGCAAAAGAAAGACGTCTTTGCTAATAACTACAATAGTCAGAATGCTGGGAGTGGTGGTTCCCATCCAACAAAATCACACTCCATGGTAGAACAAACATAGCAGTCATCAAACGGAATCTCCCTGCTGAGAGGGAAGAAACATGTACCACAATTTGTGAAGCACATTGATTATTTTAGTGACCACTGGAATACGATTTTTAAAAATATAAAGCAAATGAAGGAGATAGCTAAACAAGAAGATTTATCACATTCCAAACATCCGTTATTCAGTAAGGTGCATGTGAAGTCCCATATGCACAAAAAACCCGTTGAATGGAGAATCTGCTTTGTGGCCATACAACCAGATGACCCTGCTGTAAAGAACAAACACTTTACCACATTTCACGATTCAAATACATTACTCCACTGTGAAATTGATGAATATAAGTGATAACGGTAACAATCAAGAGAAGCACCTAGCAAAAGAAAGAAGTCTTTGCTAATAACTACAATAGTCAGAATGCTGGGAGTGGTGGTTCCCATCCAACAAAATCACACTCCATGGTAGAACAAACATAGCAGTCATCAAACGGAATCTCCCTGCTGAGAGGGAAGAAACGTGTACCACAATTTGTGAAGCACATTGATTATTTTAGTGACCACTGGAATACGATTTTTAAAAATATAAAGCAAATGAAGGAGATAGCTAAACAAGAAGATTTATCACATTCCAAACATCCGTTATTCAGTAAGGTGCATGTGAAGTCCCATATGCACAAAAAAACCGTTGAATGGAGAATCTGCTTTGTGGCCATACAACCAGATGACCCTGCTGTAAAGAACAAACACTTTACCACATTTCACGATTCAAATACATTACTCCACTGTGAAATTGATGAATATAAGTGATAACGGTATCAATCAAGAGAAGCACCTAGCAAAAGAAAGAAGTCTTTGCTAATAACTACAATAGTCAGAATGCTGGGAGTGGTGGTTCCCATCCAACAAAATCACACTCCATGGTAGAACAAACATAGCAGTCATCAAACGGAATCTCCCTGCTGAGAGGGAAGAAACATGTACCACAATTTGTGAAGCACATTGATTATTTTAGTGACCACTGGAATACGATTTTTAAAAATATAAAGCAAATGAAGGAGATACCTAACCAAGAAGATTTATCACATTCCAAACATCCGTTATTCAGTAAGGTGCATGTGAAGTCCCATATGCACAAAAAACCCGTTGAATGGAGAATCTGCTTTGTGGCCATACAACCAGATGACCCTGCTGTAAAGAACAAACACTTCACCACATTTCACGATTCAAATACATTACTCCACTGTGAAATTGATGAATATAAGTGATAACGGTATCAATCAAGAGAAGCACCTAGCAAAAGAAAGAAGTCTTTGCTAATAACTACAATAGTCAGAATGCTGGGAGTGGTGGTTCCCATCCAACAAAATCACACTCCATGGTAGAACAAACATAGCAGTCATCAAACGGAATCTCCCTGCTGAGAGGGAAGAAACATGTACCACAATTTGTGAAGCACATTGATTATTTTAGTGACCACTGGAATACGATTTTTAAAAATATAAAGCAAATGAAGGAGATAGCTAAACAAGAAGATTTATCACATTCCAAACATCCGTTATTCAGTAAGGTGCATGTGAAGTCCCATATGCACAAAAAACCCGTTGAATGGAGAATCTGCTTTGTGGCCATACAACCAGATGACCCTGCTGTAAAGAACAAACACTTTACCACATTTCACGATTCAAATACATTACTCCACTGTGAAATTGATGAATATAAGTGATAACGGTATCAATCAAGAGAAGCACCTAGCAAAAGAAAGAAGTCTTTGCTACTAACTACAATAGTCAGAATGCTGGGAGTGGTGGTTCCCATCCAACAAAATCACACTCCATGGTAGAACAAACATAGCAGTCATCAAACGGAATCTCCCTGCTGAGAGGGAAGAAACATGTACCACAATTTGTGAAGCACATTGATTATTTTAGTGACCACTGGAATACGATTTTTAAAAATATAAAGCAAATGAAGGAGATAGCTAAACAAGAAGATTTATCACATTCCAAACATCCGTTATTCAGTAAGGTGCATGTGAAGTCCCATATGCACAAAAAACCCGTTGAATGGAGAATCTGCTTTGTGGCCATACAACCAGATGACCCTGCTGTAAAGAACAAACACTTCACCACATTTCACGATTCAAATACATTACTCCACTGTGAAATTGATGAATATAAGTGATAACGGTATCAATCAAGAGAAGCACCTAGCAAAAGAAAGAAGTCTTTGCTAATAACTACAATAGTCAGAATGCTGGGAGTGGTGGTTCCCATCCAACAAAATCACACTCCATGGTAGAACAAACATAGCAGTCATCAAACGGAATCTCCCTGCTGAGAGGGAAGAAACATGTACCACAATTTGTGAAGCACATTGATTATTTTAGTGACCACTGGAATACGATTTTTAAAAATATAAAGCAAATGAAGGAGATACCTAACCAAGAAGATTTATCACATTCCAAACATCCGTTATTCAGTAAGGTGCATGTGAAGTCCCATATGCACAAAAAACCCGTTGAATGGAGAATCTGCTTTGTGGCCATACAACCAGATGACCCTGCTGTAAAGAACAAACACTTTACCACATTTCACGATTCAAATACATTACTCCACTGTGAAATTGATGAATATAAGTGATAACGGTATCAATCAAGAGAAGCACCTAGCAAAAGAAAGAAGTCTTTGCTAATAACTACAATAGTCAGAATGCTGGGAGTGGTGGTTCCCATCCAACAAAATCACACTCCATGGTAGAACAAACATAGCAGTCATCAAACAGAATCTCCCTGCTGAGAGGGAAGAAACATGTACCACAATTTGTGAAGCACATTGATTATTTTAGTGACCACTGGAATACGATTTTTAAAAATATAAAGCAAATGAAGGAGATAGCTAAACAAGAAGATTTATCACATTCCAAACATCCGTTATTCAGTAAGGTGCATGTGAAGTCCCATATGCACAAAAAACCCGTTGAATGGAGAATCTGCTTTGTGGCCATACAACCAGATGACCCTGCTGTAAAGAACAAACACTTTACCACATTTCACGATTCAAATACATTACTCCACTGTGAAATTGATGAATATAAGTGATAACGGTATCAATCAAGAGAAGCACCTAGCAAAAGAAAGAAGTCTTTGCTACTAACTACAATAGTCAGAATGCTGGGAGTGGTGGTTCCCATCCAACAAAATCACACTCCATGGTAGAACAAACATAGCAGTCATCAAACGGAATCTCCCTGCTGAGAGGGAAGAAACATGTACCACAATTTGTGAAGCACATTGATTATTTTAGTGCCCACTGGAATACGATTTTTAAAAATATAAAGCAAATGAAGGAGATACCTAACCAAGAAGATTTATCACATTCCAAACATCCGTTATTCAGTAAGGTGCATGTGAAGTCCCATATGCACAAAAAACCCGTTGAATGGAGAATCTGCTTTGTGGCCATACAACCAGATGACCCTGCTGTAAAGAACAAACACTTTACCACATTTCACGATTCAAATACATTACTCCACTGTGAAATTGATGAATATAAGTGATAACGGTATCAATCAAGAGAAGCACCTAGCAAAAGAAAGAAGTCTTTGCTAATAACTACAATAGTCAGAATGCTGGGAGTGGTGGTTCCCATCCAACAAAATCACACTCCATGGTAGAACAAACATAGCAGTCATCAAACGGAATCTCCCTGCTGAGAGGGAAGAAACATGTACCACAATTTGTGAAGCACATTGATTATTTTAGTGACCACTGGAATACGATTTTTAAAAATATAAAGCAAATGAAGGAGATACCTAACCAAGAAGATTTATCACATTCCAAACATCCGTTATTCAGTAAGGTGCATGTGAAGTCCCATATGCACAAAAAACCCGTTGAATGGAGAATCTGCTTTGTGGCCATACAACCAGATGACCCTGCTGTAAAGAACAAACACTTTACCACATTTCACGATTCAAATACATTACTCCACTGTGAAATTGATGAATATAAGTGATAACGGTATCAATCAAGAGAAGCACCTAGCAAAAGAAAGAAGTCTTTGCTAATAACTACAATAGTCAGAATGCTGGGAGTGGTGGTTCCCATCCAACAAAATCACACTCCATGGTAGAACAAACATAGCAGTCATCAAACGGAATCTCCCTGCTGAGAGGGAAGAAACATGTACCACAATTTGTGAAGCACATTGATTATTTTAGTGACCACTGGAATACGATTTTTAAAAATATAAAGCAAATGAAGGAGATAGCTAAACAAGAAGATTTATCACATTCCAAACATCCGTTATTCAGTAAGGTGCATGTGAAGTCCCATATGCACAAAAAAACCGTTGAATGGAGAATCTGCTTTGTGGCCATACAACCAGATGACCCTGCTGTAAAGAACAAACACTTTACCACATTTCACGATTCAAATACATTACTCCACTGTGAAATTGATGAATATAAGTGATAACGGTATCAATCAAGAGAAGCACCTAGCAAAAGAAAGAAGTCTTTGCTAATAACTACAATAGTCAGAATGCTGGGAGTGGTGGTTCCCATCCAACAAAATCACACTCCATGGTAGAACAAACATAGCAGTCATCAAACGGAATCTCCCTGCTGAGAGGGAAGAAACATGTACCACAATTTGTGAAGCACATTGATTATTTTAGTGACCACTGGAATACGATTTTTAAAAATATAAAGCAAATGAAGGAGATACCTAACCAAGAAGATTTATCACATTCCAAACATCCGTTATTCAGTAAGGTGCATGTGAAGTCCCATATGCACAAAAAAACCGTTGAATGGAGAATCTGCTTTGTGGCCATACAACCAGATGACCCTGCTGTAAAGAACAAACACTTTACCACATTTCACGATTCAAATACATTACTCCACTGTGAAATTGATGAATATAAGTGATAACGGTATCAATCAAGAGAAGCACCTAGCAAAAGAAAGAAGTCTTTGCTAATAACTACAATAGTCAGAATGCTGGGAGTGGTGGTTCCCATCCAACAAAATCACACTCCATGGTAGAACAAACATAGCAGTCATCAAACGGAATCTCCCTGCTGAGAGGGAAGAAACATGTACCACAATTTGTGAAGCACATTGATTATTTTAGTGACCACTGGAATACGATTTTTAAAAATATAAAGCAAATGAAGGAGATACCTAAACAAGAAGATTTATCAGATTGCAAACATCCGTTATTCAGTAAGGTGCATGTGAAGTCCCATATGCACAAAAAACCCGTTGAATGGAGAATCTGCTTTGTGGCCATACAACCAGATGACCCTGCTGTAAAGAACAAACACTTTACCACATTTCACGATTCAAATACATTACTCCACTGTGAAATTGATGAATATAAGTGATAACGGTATCAATCAAGAGAAGCACCTAGCAAAAGAAAGAAGTCTTTGCTAATAACTACAATAGTCAGAATGCTGGGAGTGGTGGTTCCCATCCAACAAAATCACACTCCATGGTAGAACAAACATAGCAGTCATCAAACGGAATCTCCCTGCTGAGAGGGAAGAAACATGTACCACAATTTGTGAAGCACATTGATTATTTTAGTGACCACTGGAATACGATTTTTAAAAATATAAAGCAAATGAAGGAGATAGCTAAACAAGAAGATTTATCACATTCCAAACATCCGTTATTCAGTAAGGTGCATGTGAAGTCCCATATGCACAAAAAACCCGTTGAATGGAGAATCTGCTTTGTGGCCATACAACCAGATGACCCTGCTGTAAAGAACAAACACTTTACCACATTTCACGATTCAAATACATTAACTCCACTGTGAAATTGATGAATATAAGTGATAACGGTATCAATCAAGAGAAGCACCTAGCAAAAGAAAGAAGTCTTTGCTAATAACTACAATAGTCAGAATGCTGGGAGTGGTGGTTCCCATCCAACAAAATCACACTCCATGGTAGAACAAACATAGCAGTCATCAAACGGAATCTCCCTGCTGAGAGGGAAGAAACATGTACCACAATTTGTGAAGCACATTGATTATTTTAGTGACCACTGGAATACGATTTTTAAAAATATAAAGCAAATGAAGGAGATACCTAACCAAGAAGATTTATCACATTCCAAACATCCGTTATTCAGTAAGGTGCATGTGAAGTCCCATATGCACAAAAAACCCGTTGAATGGAGAATCTGCTTTGTGGCCATACAACCAGATGACCCTGCTGTAAAGAACAAACACTTTACCACATTTCACGATTCAAATACATTACTCCACTGTGAAATTGATGAATATAAGTGATAACGGTATCAATCAAGAGAAGCACCTAGCAAAAGAAAGAAGTCTTTGCTAATAACTACAATAGTCAGAATGCTGGGAGTGGTGGTTCCCATCCAACAAAATCACACTCCATGGTAGAACAAACATAGCAGTCATCAAACGGAATCTCCCTGCTGAGAGGGAAGAAACATGTACCACAATTTGTGAAGCACATTGATTATTTTAGTGACCACTGGAATACGATTTTTAAAAATATAAAGCAAATGAAGGAGATAGCTAAACAAGAAGATTTATCACATTCCAAACATCCGTTATTCAGTAAGGTGCATGTGAAGTCCCATATGCACAAAAAACCCGTTGAATGGAGAATCTGCTTTGTGGCCATACAACCAGATGACCCTGCTGTAAAGAACAAACACTTTACCACATTTCACGATTCAAATACATTACTCCACTGTGAAATTGATGAATATAAGTGATAACGGTATCAATCAAGAGAAGCACCTAGCAAAAGAAAGAAGTCTTTGCTAATAACTACAATAGTCAGAATGCTGGGAGTGGTGGTTCCCATCCAACAAAATCACACTCCATGGTAGAACAAACATAGCAGTCATCAAACGGAATCTCCCTGCTGAGAGGGAAGAAACATGTACCACAATTTGTGAAGCACATTGATTATTTTAGTGACCACTGGAATACGATTTTTAAAAATATAAACCAAATGAAGGAGATACCTAACCAAGAAGATTTATCACATTCCAAACATCCGTTATTCAGTAAGGTGCATGTGAAGTCCCATATGCACAAAAAACCCGTTGAATGGAGAATCTGCTTTGTGGCCATACAACCAGATGACCCTGCTGTAAAGAACAAACACTTTACCACATTTCACGATTCAAATACATTACTCCACTGTGAAATTGATGAATATAAGTGATAACGGTATCAATCAAGAGAAGCACCTAGCAAAAGAAAGAAGTCTTTGCTAATAACTACAATAGTCAGAATGCTGGGAGTGGTGGTTCCCATCCAACAAAATCACACTCCATGGTAGAACAAACATAGCAGTCATCAAACGGAATCTCCCTGCTGAGAGGGAAGAAACATGTACCACAATTTGTGAAGTACATTAATTATTTTAGTGACCACTGGAATACGATTTTTAAAAATATAAAGCAAATGAAGGAGATAGCTAAACAAGAAGATTTATCCCATTCCAAGCATCCGTTATTCAGTAAGGTGCATGTGAAGTCCCATATGCACAAAAAACCCGTTGAATGGAGAATCTGCTTTGTGGCCATACAACCAGATGACCCTGCTGTAAAGAACAAACACTTTACCACATTTCACGATTCAAATACATTACTCCACTGTGAAATTGATGAATATAAGTGATAACGGTATCAATCAAGAGAAGCACCTAGCAAAAGAAAGAAGTCTTTGCTAATAACTACAATAGTCAGAATGCTGGGAGTGGTGGTTCCCATCCAACAAAATCACACTCCATGATAGAACAAACATAGCAGTCATCAAACGGAATCTCCCTGCTGAGAGGGAAGAAACATGTACCACAATTTGTGAAGCACATTGATTATTTTAGTGACCACTGGAATACGATTTTTAAAAATATAAAGCAAATGAAGGAGATAGCTAAACAAGAAGATTTATCCCATTCCAAGCATCCGTTATTCAGTAAGGTGCATGTGAAGTCCCATATGCACAAAAAACCCGTTGAATGGAGAATCTGCTTTGTGGCCATACAACCAGATGACCCTGCTGTAAAGAACAAACACTTTACCACATTTCACGATTCAAATACATTACTCCACTGTGAAATTGATGAATATAAGTGATAACGGTATCAATCAAGAGAAGCACCTAGCAAAAGAAAGAAGTCTTTGCTACTAACTACAATAGTCAGAATGCTGGGAGTGGTGGTTCCCATCCAACAAAATCACACTCCATGGTAGAACAAACATAGCAGTCATCAAACGGAATCTCCCTGCTGAGAGGGAAGAAACATGTACCACAATTTGTGAAGCACATTGATTATTTTAGTGACCACTGGAATACGATTTTTAAAAATATAAAGCAAATGAAGGAGATAGCTAAACAAGAAGATTTATCACATTCCAAACATCCGTTATTCAGTAAGGTGCATGTGAAGTCCCATATGCACAAAAAACCCGTTGAATGGAGAATCTGCTTTGTGGCCATACAACCAGATGACCCTGCTGTAAAGAACAAACACTTTACCACATTTCACGATTCAAATACATTACTCCACTGTGAAATTGATGAATATAAGTGATAACGGTATCAATCAAGAGAAGCACCTAGCAAAAGAAAGAAGTCTTTGCTAATAACTACAAGAGTCAGAATGCTGGGAGTGGTGGTTCCCATCCAACAAAATCACACTCCATGGTAGAACAAACATAGCAGTCATCAAACGGAATCTCCCTGCTGAGAGGGAAGAAACATGTACCACAATTTGTGAAGCACATTGATTATTTTAGTGACCACTGGAATACGATTTTTAAAAATATAAAGCAAATGAAGGAGATAGCTAAACAAGAAGATTTATCACATTCCAAACATCCGTTATTCAGTAAGGTGCATGTGAAGTCCCATATGCACAAAAAACCCGTTGAATGGAGAATCTGCTTTGTGGCCATACAACCAGATGACCCTGCTGTAAAGAACAAACACTTTACCACATTTCACGATTCAAATACATTACTCCACTGTGAAATTGATGAATATAAGTGATAACGGTATCAATCAAGAGAAGCACCTAGCAAAAGAAAGAAGTCTTTGCTACTAACTACAATAGTCAGAATGCTGGGAGTGGTGGTTCCCATCCAACAAAATCACACTCCATGGTAGAACAAACATAGCAGTCATCAAACGGAATCTCCCTGCTGAGAGGGAAGAAACATGTACCACAATTTGTGAAGCACATTGATTATTTTAGTGCCCACTGGAATACGATTTTTAAAAATATAAAGCAAATGAAGGAGATACCTAACCAAGAAGATTTATCACATTCCAAACATCCGTTATTCAGTAAGGTGCATGTGAAGTCCCATATGCACAAAAAACCCGTTGAATGGAGAATCTGCTTTGTGGCCATACAACCAGATGACCCTGCTGTAAAGAACAAACACTTCACCACATTTCACGATTCAAATACATTACTCCACTGTGAAATTGATGAATATAAGTGATAACGGTATCAATCAAGAGAAGCACCTAGCAAAAGAAAGAAGTCTTTGCTAATAACTACAATAGTCAGAATGCTGGGAGTGGTGGTTCCCATCCAACAAAATCACACTCCATGGTAGAACAAACATAGCAGTCATCAAACGGAATCTCCCTGCTGAGAGGGAAGAAACATGTACCACAATTTGTGAAGCACATTGATTATTTTAGTGACCACTGGAATACGATTTTTAAAAATATAAAGCAAATGAAGGAGATACCTAACCAAGAAGATTTATCACATTCCAAACATCCGTTATTCAGTAAGGTGCATGTGAAGTCCCATATGCACAAAAAACCCGTTGAATGGAGAATCTGCTTTGTGGCCATACAACCAGATGACCCTGCTGTAAAGAACAAACACTTTACCACATTTCACGATTCAAATACATTACTCCACTGTGAAATTGATGAATATAAGTGATAACGGTATCAATCAAGAGAAGCACCTAGCAAAAGAAAGAAGTCTTTGCTAATAACTACAATAGTCAGAATGCTGGGAGTGGTGGTTCCCATCCAACAAAATCACACTCCATGGTAGAACAAACATAGCAGTCATCAAACGGAATCTCCCTGCTGAGAGGGAAGAAACATGTACCACAATTTGTGAAGCACATTGATTATTTTAGTGACCACTGGAATACGATTTTTAAAAATATAAAGCAAATGAAGGAGATAGCTAAACAAGAAGATTTATCACATTCCAAACATCCGTTATTCAGTAAGGTGCATGTGAAGTCCCATATGCACAAAAAACCCGTTGAATGGAGAATCTGCTTTGTGGCCATACAACCAGATGACCCTGCTGTAAAGAACAAACACTTTACCACATTTCACGATTCAAATACATTACTCCACTGTGAAATTGATGAATATAAGTGATAACGGTATCAATCAAGAGAAGCACCTAGCAAAAGAAAGAAGTCTTTGCTAATAACTACAATAGTCAGAATGCTGGGAGTGGTGGTTCCCATCCAACAAAATCACACTCCATGGTAGAACAAACATAGCAGTCATCAAACGGAATCTCCCTGCTGAGAGGGAAGAAACATGTACCACAATTTGTGAAGCACATTGATTATTTTAGTGACCACTGGAATACGATTTTTAAAAATATAAAGCAAATGAAGGAGATACCTAAACAAGAAGATTTATCAGATTGCAAACATCCGTTATTCAGTAAGGTGCATGTGAAGTCCCATATGCACAAAAAACCCGTTGAATGGAGAATCTGCTTTGTGGCCATACAACCAGATGACCCTGCTGTAAAGAACAAACACTTTACCACATTTCACGATTCAAATACATTACTCCACTGTGAAATTGATGAATATAAGTGATAACGGTATCAATCAAGAGAAGCACCTAGCAAAAGAAAGAAGTCTTTGCTAATAACTACACGAGTCAGAATGCTGGGAGTGGTGGTTCCCATCCAACAAAATCACACTCCATGGTAGAACAAACATAGCAGTCATCAAACGGAATCTCCCTGCTGAGAGGGAAGAAACATGTACCACAATTTGTGAAGCACATTGATTATTTTAGTGACCACTGGAATACGATTTTTAAAAATATAAAGCAAATGAAGGAGATAGCTAAACAAGAAGATTTATCACATTCCAAACATCCGTTATTCAGTAAGGTGCATGTGAAGTCCCATATGCACAAAAAACCCGTTGAATGGAGAATCTGCTTTGTGGCCATACAACCAGATGACCCTGCTGTAAAGAACAAACACTTTACCACATTTCACGATTCAAATACATTAACTCCACTGTGAAATTGATGAATATAAGTGATAACGGTATCAATCAAGAGAAGCACCTAGCAAAAGAAAGAAGTCTTTGCTAATAACTACAATAGTCAGAATGCTGGGAGTGGTGGTTCCCATCCAACAAAATCACACTCCATGGTAGAACAAACATAGCAGTCATCAAACGGAATCTCCCTGCTGAGAGGGAAGAAACATGTACCACAATTTGTGAAGCACATTGATTATTTTAGTGACCACTGGAATACGATTTTTAAAAATATAAAGCAAATGAAGGAGATACCTAACCAAGAAGATTTATCACATTCCAAACATCCGTTATTCAGTAAGGTGCATGTGAAGTCCCATATGCACAAAAAACCCGTTGAATGGAGAATCTGCTTTGTGGCCATACAACCAGATGACCCTGCTGTAAAGAACAAACACTTTACCACATTTCACGATTCAAATACATTACTCCACTGTGAAATTGATGAATATAAGTGATAACGGTATCAATCAAGAGAAGCACCTAGCAAAAGAAAGAAGTCTTTGCTAATAACTACAATAGTCAGAATGCTGGGAGTGGTGGTTCCCATCCAACAAAATCACACTCCATGGTAGAACAAACATAGCAGTCATCAAACGGAATCTCCCTGCTGAGAGGGAAGAAACATGTACCACAATTTGTGAAGCACATTGATTATTTTAGTGACCACTGGAATACGATTTTTAAAAATATAAAGCAAATGAAGGAGATAGCTAAACAAGAAGATTTATCACATTCCAAACATCCGTTATTCAGTAAGGTGCATGTGAAGTCCCATATGCACAAAAAACCCGTTGAATGGAGAATCTGCTTTGTGGCCATACAACCAGATGACCCTGCTGTAAAGAACAAACACTTTACCACATTTCACGATTCAAATACATTACTCCACTGTGAAATTGATGAATATAAGTGATAACGGTATCAATCAAGAGAAGCACCTAGCAAAAGAAAGAAGTCTTTGCTAATAACTACAATAGTCAGAATGCTGGGAGTGGTGGTTCCCATCCAACAAAATCACACTCCATGGTAGAACAAACATAGCAGTCATCAAACGGAATCTCCCTGCTGAGAGGGAAGAAACATGTACCACAATTTGTGAAGCACATTGATTATTTTAGTGACCACTGGAATACGATTTTTAAAAATATAAAGCAAATGAAGGAGATAGCTAAACAAGAAGATTTATCACATTCCAAACATCCGTTATTCAGTAAGGTGCATGTGAAGTCCCATATGCACAAAAAACCCGTTGAATGGAGAATCTGCTTTGTGGCCATACAACCAGATGACCCTGCTGTAAAGAACAAACACTTTACCACATTTCACGATTCAAATACATTACTCCACTGTGAAATTGATGAATATAAGTGATAACGGTATCAATCAAGAGAAGCACCTAGCAAAAGAAAGAAGTCTTTGCTAATAACTACAATAGTCAGAATGCTGGGAGTGGTGGTTCCCATCCAACAAAATCACACTCCATGGTAGAACAAACATAGCAGTCATCAAACGGAATCTCCCTGCTGAGAGGGAAGAAACATGTACCACAATTTGTGAAGCACATTGATTATTTTAGTGACCACTGGAATACGATTTTTAAAAATATAAACCAAATGAAGGAGATACCTAACCAAGAAGATTTATCACATTCCAAACATCCGTTATTCAGTAAGGTGCATGTGAAGTCCCATATGCACAAAAAACCCGTTGAATGGAGAATCTGCTTTGTGGCCATACAACCAGATGACCCTGCTGTAAAGAACAAACACTTTACCACATTTCACGATTCAAATACATTACTCCACTGTGAAATTGATGAATATAAGTGATAACGGTATCAATCAAGAGAAGCACCTAGCAAAAGAAAGAAGTCTTTGCTAATAACTACAATAGTCAGAATGCTGGGAGTGGTGGTTCCCATCCAACAAAATCACACTCCATGGTAGAACAAACATAGCAGTCATCAAACGGAATCTCCCTGCTGAGAGGGAAGAAACATGTACCACAATTTGTGAAGTACATTAATTATTTTAGTGACCACTGGAATACGATTTTTAAAAATATAAAGCAAATGAAGGAGATAGCTAAACAAGAAGATTTATCCCATTCCAAGCATCCGTTATTCAGTAAGGTGCATGTGAAGTCCCATATGCACAAAAAACCCGTTGAATGGAGAATCTGCTTTGTGGCCATACAACCAGATGACCCTGCTGTAAAGAACAAACACTTTACCAGATTTCACGATTCAAATACATTACTCCACTGTGAAATTGATGAATATAAGTGATAACGGTATCAATCAAGAGAAGCACCTAGCAAAAGAAAGAAGTCTTTGCTAATAACTACAATAGTCAGAATGCTGGGAGTGGTGGTTCCCATCCAACAAAATCACACTCCATGATAGAACAAACATAGCAGTCATCAAACGGAATCTCCCTGCTGAGAGGGAAGAAACATGTACCACAATTTGTGAAGCACATTGATTATTTTAGTGACCACTGGAATACGATTTTTAAAAATATAAAGCAAATGAAGGAGATAGCTAAACAAGAAGATTTATCCCATTCCAAGCATCCGTTATTCAGTAAGGTGCATGTGAAGTCCCATATGCACAAAAAACCCGTTGAATGGAGAATCTGCTTTGTGGCCATACAACCAGATGACCCTGCTGTAAAGAACAAACACTTTACCACATTTCACGATTCAAATACATTACTCCACTGTGAAATTGATGAATATAAGTGATAACGGTATCAATCAAGAGAAGCACCTAGCAAAAGAAAGAAGTCTTTGCTACTAACTACAATAGTCAGAATGCTGGGAGTGGTGGTTCCCATCCAACAAAATCACACTCCATGGTAGAACAAACATAGCAGTCATCAAACGGAATCTCCCTGCTGAGAGGGAAGAAACATGTACCACAATTTGTGAAGCACATTGATTATTTTAGTGACCACTGGAATACGATTTTTAAAAATATAAAGCAAATGAAGGAGATAGCTAAACAAGAAGATTTATCACATTCCAAACATCCGTTATTCAGTAAGGTGCATGTGAAGTCCCATATGCACAAAAAACCCGTTGAATGGAGAATCTGCTTTGTGGCCATACAACCAGATGACCCTGCTGTAAAGAACAAACACTTTACCACATTTCACGATTCAAATACATTACTCCACTGTGAAATTGATGAATATAAGTGATAACGGTATCAATCAAGAGAAGCACCTAGCAAAAGAAAGAAGTCTTTGCTAATAACTACAAGAGTCAGAATGCTGGGAGTGGTGGTTCCCATCCAACAAAATCACACTCCATGGTAGAACAAACATAGCAGTCATCAAACGGAATCTCCCTGCTGAGAGGGAAGAAACATGTACCACAATTTGTGAAGCACATTGATTATTTTAGTGACCACTGGAATACGATTTTTAAAAATATAAAGCAAATGAAGGAGATAGCTAAACAAGAAGATTTATCACATTCCAAACATCCGTTATTCAGTAAGGTGCATGTGAAGTCCCATATGCACAAAAAACCCGTTGAATGGAGAATCTGCTTTGTGGCCATACAACCAGATGACCCTGCTGTAAAGAACAAACACTTTACCACATTTCACGATTCAAATACATTACTCCACTGTGAAATTGATGAATATAAGTGATAACGGTATCAATCAAGAGAAGCACCTAGCAAAAGAAAGAAGTCTTTGCTACTAACTACAATAGTCAGAATGCTGGGAGTGGTGGTTCCCATCCAACAAAATCACACTCCATGGTAGAACAAACATAGCAGTCATCAAACGGAATCTCCCTGCTGAGAGGGAAGAAACATGTACCACAATTTGTGAAGCACATTGATTATTTTAGTGACCACTGGAATACGATTTTTAAAAATATAAAGCAAATGAAGGAGATAGCTAAACAAGAAGATTTATCACATTCCAAACATCCGTTATTCAGTAAGGTGCATGTGAAGTCCCATATGCACAAAAAACCCGTTGAATGGAGAATCTGCTTTGTGGCCATACAACCAGATGACCCTGCTGTAAAGAACAAACACTTCACCACATTTCACGATTCAAATACATTACTCCACTGTGAAATTGATGAATATAAGTGATAACGGTATCAATCAAGAGAAGCACCTAGCAAAAGAAAGAAGTCTTTGCTAATAACTACAATAGTCAGAATGCTGGGAGTGGTGGTTCCCATCCAACAAAATCACACTCCATGGTAGAACAAACATAGCAGTCATCAAACGGAATCTCCCTGCTGAGAGGGAAGAAACATGTACCACAATTTGTGAAGCACATTGATTATTTTAGTGACCACTGGAATACGATTTTTAAAAATATAAAGCAAATGAAGGAGATACCTAACCAAGAAGATTTATCACATTCCAAACATCCGTTATTCAGTAAGGTGCATGTGAAGTCCCATATGCACAAAAAACCCGTTGAATGGAGAATCTGCTTTGTGGCCATACAACCAGATGACCCTGCTGTAAAGAACAAACACTTTACCACATTTCACGATTCAAATACATTACTCCACTGTGAAATTGATGAATATAAGTGATAACGGTATCAATCAAGAGAAGCACCTAGCAAAAGAAAGAAGTCTTTGCTAATAACTACAATAGTCAGAATGCTGGGAGTGGTGGTTCCCATCCAACAAAATCACACTCCATGGTAGAACAAACATAGCAGTCATCAAACGGAATCTCCCTGCTGAGAGGGAAGAAACATGTACCACAATTTGTGAAGCACATTGATTATTTTAGTGACCACTGGAATACGATTTTTAAAAATATAAAGCAAATGAAGGAGATAGCTAAACAAGAAGATTTATCACATTCCAAACATCCGTTATTCAGTAAGGTGCATGTGAAGTCCCATATGCACAAAAAACCCGTTGAATGGAGAATCTGCTTTGTGGCCATACAACCAGATGACCCTGCTGTAAAGAACAAACACTTTACCACATTTCACGATTCAAATACATTACTCCACTGTGAAATTGATGAATATAAGTGATAACGGTATCAATCAAGAGAAGCACCTAGCAAAAGAAAGAAGTCTTTGCTAATAACTACAATAGTCAGAATGCTGGGAGTGGTGGTTCCCATCCAACAAAATCACACTCCATGGTAGAACAAACATAGCAGTCATCAAACGGAATCTCCCTGCTGAGAGGGAAGAAACATGTACCACAATTTGTGAAGCACATTGATTATTTTAGTGACCACTGGAATACGATTTTTAAAAATATAAAGCAAATGAAGGAGATACCTAAACAAGAAGATTTATCAGATTGCAAACATCCGTTATTCAGTAAGGTGCATGTGAAGTCCCATATGCACAAAAAACCCGTTGAATGGAGAATCTGCTTTGTGGCCATACAACCAGATGACCCTGCTGTAAAGAACAAACACTTTACCACATTTCACGATTCAAATACATTACTCCACTGTGAAATTGATGAATATAAGTGATAACGGTATCAATCAAGAGAAGCACCTAGCAAAAGAAAGAAGTCTTTGCTAATAACTACAAGAGTCAGAATGCTGGGAGTGGTGGTTCCCATCCAACAAAATCACACTCCATGGTAGAACAAACATAGCAGTCATCAAACGGAATCTCCCTGCTGAGAGGGAAGAAACATGTACCACAATTTGTGAAGCACATTGATTATTTTAGTGACCACTGGAATACGATTTTTAAAAATATAAAGCAAATGAAGGAGATAGCTAAACAAGAAGATTTATCACATTCCAAACATCCGTTATTCAGTAAGGTGCATGTGAAGTCCCATATGCACAAAAAACCCGTTGAATGGAGAATCTGCTTTGTGGCCATACAACCAGATGACCCTGCTGTAAAGAACAAACACTTTACCACATTTCACGATTCAAATACATTACTCCACTGTGAAATTGATGAATATAAGTGATAACGGTATCAATCAAGAGAAGCACCTAGCAAAAGAAAGAAGTCTTTGCTAATAACTACAATAGTCAGAATGCTGGGAGTGGTGGTTCCCATCCAACAAAATCACACTCCATGGTAGAACAAACATAGCAGTCATCAAACGGAATCTCCCTGCTGAGAGGGAAGAAACATGTACCACAATTTGTGAAGCACATTGATTATTTTAGTGACCACTGGAATACGATTTTTAAAAATATAAAGCAAATGAAGGAGATACCTAAACAAGAAGATTTATCAGATTGCAAACATCCGTTATTCAGTAAGGTGCATGTGAAGTCCCATATGCACAAAAAACCCGTTGAATGGAGAATCTGCTTTGTGGCCATACAACCAGATGACCCTGCTGTAAAGAACAAACACTTTACCACATTTCACGATTCAAATACATTACTCCACTGTGAAATTGATGAATATAAGTGATAACGGTATCAATCAAGAGAAGCACCTAGCAAAAGAAAGAAGTCTTTGCTAATAACTACAAGAGTCAGAATGCTGGGAGTGGTGGTTCCCATCCAACAAAATCACACTCCATGGTAGAACAAACATAGCAGTCATCAAACGGAATCTCCCTGCTGAGAGGGAAGAAACATGTACCACAATTTGTGAAGCACATTGATTATTTTAGTGACCACTGGAATACGATTTTTAAAAATATAAAGCAAATGAAGGAGATAGCTAAACAAGAAGATTTATCACATTCCAAACATCCGTTATTCAGTAAGGTGCATGTGAAGTCCCATATGCACAAAAAACCCGTTGAATGGAGAATCTGCTTTGTGGCCATACAACCAGATGACCCTGCTGTAAAGAACAAACACTTTACCACATTTCACGATTCAAATACATTAACTCCACTGTGAAATTGATGAATATAAGTGATAACGGTATCAATCAAGAGAAGCACCTAGCAAAAGAAAGAAGTCTTTGCTAATAACTACAATAGTCAGAATGCTGGGAGTGGTGGTTCCCATCCAACAAAATCACACTCCATGGTAGAACAAACATAGCAGTCATCAAACGGAATCTCCCTGCTGAGAGGGAAGAAACATGTACCACAATTTGTGAAGCACATTGATTATTTTAGTGACCACTGGAATACGATTTTTAAAAATATAAAGCAAATGAAGGAGATACCTAACCAAGAAGATTTATCACATTCCAAACATCCGTTATTCAGTAAGGTGCATGTGAAGTCCCATATGCACAAAAAACCCGTTGAATGGAGAATCTGCTTTGTGGCCATACAACCAGATGACCCTGCTGTAAAGAACAAACACTTTACCACATTTCACGATTCAAATACATTACTCCACTGTGAAATTGATGAATATAAGTGATAACGGTATCAATCAAGAGAAGCACCTAGCAAAAGAAAGAAGTCTTTGCTAATAACTACAATAGTCAGAATGCTGGGAGTGGTGGTTCCCATCCAACAAAATCACACTCCATGGTAGAACAAACATAGCAGTCATCAAACGGAATCTCCCTGCTGAGAGGGAAGAAACATGTACCACAATTTGTGAAGCACATTGATTATTTTAGTGACCACTGGAATACGATTTTTAAAAATATAAAGCAAATGAAGGAGATAGCTAAACAAGAAGATTTATCACATTCCAAACATCCGTTATTCAGTAAGGTGCATGTGAAGTCCCATATGCACAAAAAACCCGTTGAATGGAGAATCTGCTTTGTGGCCATACAACCAGATGACCCTGCTGTAAAGAACAAACACTTTACCACATTTCACGATTCAAATACATTACTCCACTGTGAAATTGATGAATATAAGTGATAACGGTATCAATCAAGAGAAGCACCTAGCAAAAGAAAGAAGTCTTTGCTAATAACTACAATAGTCAGAATGCTGGGAGTGGTGGTTCCCATCCAACAAAATCACACTCCATGGTAGAACAAACATAGCAGTCATCAAACGGAATCTCCCTGCTGAGAGGGAAGAAACATGTACCACAATTTGTGAAGCACATTGATTATTTTAGTGACCACTGGAATACGATTTTTAAAAATATAAACCAAATGAAGGAGATACCTAACCAAGAAGATTTATCACATTCCAAACATCCGTTATTCAGTAAGGTGCATGTGAAGTCCCATATGCACAAAAAACCCGTTGAATGGAGAATCTGCTTTGTGGCCATACAACCAGATGACCCTGCTGTAAAGAACAAACACTTTACCACATTTCACGATTCAAATACATTACTCCACTGTGAAATTGATGAATATAAGTGATAACGGTATCAATCAAGAGAAGCACCTAGCAAAAGAAAGAAGTCTTTGCTAATAACTACAATAGTCAGAATGCTGGGAGTGGTGGTTCCCATCCAACAAAATCACACTCCATGGTAGAACAAACATAGCAGTCATCAAACGGAATCTCCCTGCTGAGAGGGAAGAAACATGTACCACAATTTGTGAAGTACATTAATTATTTTAGTGACCACTGGAATACGATTTTTAAAAATATAAAGCAAATGAAGGAGATAGCTAAACAAGAAGATTTATCCCATTCCAAGCATCCGTTATTCAGTAAGGTGCATGTGAAGTCCCATATGCACAAAAAACCCGTTGAATGGAGAATCTGCTTTGTGGCCATACAACCAGATGACCCTGCTGTAAAGAACAAACACTTTACCACATTTCACGATTCAAATACATTACTCCACTGTGAAATTGATGAATATAAGTGATAACGGTATCAATCAAGAGAAGCACCTAGCAAAAGAAAGAAGTCTTTGCTAATAACTACAATAGTCAGAATGCTGGGAGTGGTGGTTCCCATCCAACAAAATCACACTCCATGATAGAACAAACATAGCAGTCATCAAACGGAATCTCCCTGCTGAGAGGGAAGAAACATGTACCACAATTTGTGAAGCACATTGATTATTTTAGTGACCACTGGAATACGATTTTTAAAAATATAAAGCAAATGAAGGAGATAGCTAAACAAGAAGATTTATCCCATTCCAAGCATCCGTTATTCAGTAAGGTGCATGTGAAGTCCCATATGCACAAAAAACCCGTTGAATGGAGAATCTGCTTTGTGGCCATACAACCAGATGACCCTGCTGTAAAGAACAAACACTTTACCACATTTCACGATTCAAATACATTACTCCACTGTGAAATTGATGAATATAAGTGATAACGGTATCAATCAAGAGAAGCACCTAGCAAAAGAAAGAAGTCTTTGCTACTAACTACAATAGTCAGAATGCTGGGAGTGGTGGTTCCCATCCAACAAAATCACACTCCATGGTAGAACAAACATAGCAGTCATCAAACGGAATCTCCCTGCTGAGAGGGAAGAAACATGTACCACAATTTGTGAAGCACATTGATTATTTTAGTGACCACTGGAATACGATTTTTAAAAATATAAAGCAAATGAAGGAGATAGCTAAACAAGAAGATTTATCACATTCCAAACATCCGTTATTCAGTAAGGTGCATGTGAAGTCCCATATGCACAAAAAACCCGTTGAATGGAGAATCTGCTTTGTGGCCATACAACCAGATGACCCTGCTGTAAAGAACAAACACTTTACCACATTTCACGATTCAAATACATTACTCCACTGTGAAATTGATGAATATAAGTGATAACGGTATCAATCAAGAGAAGCACCTAGCAAAAGAAAGAAGTCTTTGCTAATAACTACAAGAGTCAGAATGCTGGGAGTGGTGGTTCCCATCCAACAAAATCACACTCCATGGTAGAACAAACATAGCAGTCATCAAACGGAATCTCCCTGCTGAGAGGGAAGAAACATGTACCACAATTTGTGAAGCACATTGATTATTTTAGTGACCACTGGAATACGATTTTTAAAAATATAAAGCAAATGAAGGAGATAGCTAAACAAGAAGATTTATCACATTCCAAACATCCGTTATTCAGTAAGGTGCATGTGAAGTCCCATATGCACAAAAAACCCGTTGAATGGAGAATCTGCTTTGTGGCCATACAACCAGATGACCCTGCTGTAAAGAACAAACACTTTACCACATTTCACGATTCAAATACATTACTCCACTGTGAAATTGATGAATATAAGTGATAACGGTATCAATCAAGAGAAGCACCTAGCAAAAGAAAGAAGTCTTTGCTACTAACTACAATAGTCAGAATGCTGGGAGTGGTGGTTCCCATCCAACAAAATCACACTCCATGGTAGAACAAACATAGCAGTCATCAAACGGAATCTCCCTGCTGAGAGGGAAGAAACATGTACCACAATTTGTGAAGCACATTGATTATTTTAGTGACCACTGGAATACGATTTTTAAAAATATAAAGCAAATGAAGGAGATAGCTAAACAAGAAGATTTATCACATTCCAAACATCCGTTATTCAGTAAGGTGCATGTGAAGTCCCATATGCACAAAAAACCCGTTGAATGGAGAATCTGCTTTGTGGCCATACAACCAGATGACCCTGCTGTAAAGAACAAACACTTCACCACATTTCACGATTCAAATACATTACTCCACTGTGAAATTGATGAATATAAGTGATAACGGTATCAATCAAGAGAAGCACCTAGCAAAAGAAAGAAGTCTTTGCTAATAACTACAATAGTCAGAATGCTGGGAGTGGTGGTTCCCATCCAACAAAATCACACTCCATGGTAGAACAAACATAGCAGTCATCAAACGGAATCTCCCTGCTGAGAGGGAAGAAACATGTACCACAATTTGTGAAGCACATTGATTATTTTAGTGACCACTGGAATACGATTTTTAAAAATATAAAGCAAATGAAGGAGATACCTAACCAAGAAGATTTATCACATTCCAAACATCCGTTATTCAGTAAGGTGCATGTGAAGTCCCATATGCACAAAAAACCCGTTGAATGGAGAATCTGCTTTGTGGCCATACAACCAGATGACCCTGCTGTAAAGAACAAACACTTTACCACATTTCACGATTCAAATACATTACTCCACTGTGAAATTGATGAATATAAGTGATAACGGTATCAATCAAGAGAAGCACCTAGCAAAAGAAAGAAGTCTTTGCTAATAACTACAATAGTCAGAATGCTGGGAGTGGTGGTTCCCATCCAACAAAATCACACTCCATGGTAGAACAAACATAGCAGTCATCAAACGGAATCTCCCTGCTGAGAGGGAAGAAACATGTACCACAATTTGTGAAGCACATTGATTATTTTAGTGACCACTGGAATACGATTTTTAAAAATATAAAGCAAATGAAGGAGATAGCTAAACAAGAAGATTTATCACATTCCAAACATCCGTTATTCAGTAAGGTGCATGTGAAGTCCCATATGCACAAAAAACCCGTTGAATGGAGAATCTGCTTTGTGGCCATACAACCAGATGACCCTGCTGTAAAGAACAAACACTTTACCACATTTCACGATTCAAATACATTACTCCACTGTGAAATTGATGAATATAAGTGATAACGGTATCAATCAAGAGAAGCACCTAGCAAAAGAAAGAAGTCTTTGCTAATAACTACAATAGTCAGAATGCTGGGAGTGGTGGTTCCCATCCAACAAAATCACACTCCATGGTAGAACAAACATAGCAGTCATCAAACGGAATCTCCCTGCTGAGAGGGAAGAAACATGTACCACAATTTGTGAAGCACATTGATTATTTTAGTGACCACTGGAATACGATTTTTAAAAATATAAAGCAAATGAAGGAGATACCTAAACAAGAAGATTTATCAGATTGCAAACATCCGTTATTCAGTAAGGTGCATGTGAAGTCCCATATGCACAAAAAACCCGTTGAATGGAGAATCTGCTTTGTGGCCATACAACCAGATGACCCTGCTGTAAAGAACAAACACTTTACCACATTTCACGATTCAAATACATTACTCCACTGTGAAATTGATGAATATAAGTGATAACGGTATCAATCAAGAGAAGCACCTAGCAAAAGAAAGAAGTCTTTGCTAATAACTACAAGAGTCAGAATGCTGGGAGTGGTGGTTCCCATCCAACAAAATCACACTCCATGGTAGAACAAACATAGCAGTCATCAAACGGAATCTCCCTGCTGAGAGGGAAGAAACATGTACCACAATTTGTGAAGCACATTGATTATTTTAGTGACCACTGGAATACGATTTTTAAAAATATAAAGCAAATGAAGGAGATAGCTAAACAAGAAGATTTATCACATTCCAAACATCCGTTATTCAGTAAGGTGCATGTGAAGTCCCATATGCACAAAAAACCCGTTGAATGGAGAATCTGCTTTGTGGCCATACAACCAGATGACCCTGCTGTAAAGAACAAACACTTTACCACATTTCACGATTCAAATACATTAACTCCACTGTGAAATTGATGAATATAAGTGATAACGGTATCAATCAAGAGAAGCACCTAGCAAAAGAAAGAAGTCTTTGCTAATAACTACAATAGTCAGAATGCTGGGAGTGGTGGTTCCCATCCAACAAAATCACACTCCATGGTAGAACAAACATAGCAGTCATCAAACGGAATCTCCCTGCTGAGAGGGAAGAAACATGTACCACAATTTGTGAAGCACATTGATTATTTTAGTGACCACTGGAATACGATTTTTAAAAATATAAAGCAAATGAAGGAGATACCTAACCAAGAAGATTTATCACATTCCAAACATCCGTTATTCAGTAAGGTGCATGTGAAGTCCCATATGCACAAAAAACCCGTTGAATGGAGAATCTGCTTTGTGGCCATACAACCAGATGACCCTGCTGTAAAGAACAAACACTTTACCACATTTCACGATTCAAATACATTACTCCACTGTGAAATTGATGAATATAAGTGATAACGGTATCAATCAAGAGAAGCACCTAGCAAAAGAAAGAAGTCTTTGCTAATAACTACAATAGTCAGAATGCTGGGAGTGGTGGTTCCCATCCAACAAAATCACACTCCATGGTAGAACAAACATAGCAGTCATCAAACGGAATCTCCCTGCTGAGAGGGAAGAAACATGTACCACAATTTGTGAAGCACATTGATTATTTTAGTGACCACTGGAATACGATTTTTAAAAATATAAAGCAAATGAAGGAGATAGCTAAACAAGAAGATTTATCACATTCCAAACATCCGTTATTCAGTAAGGTGCATGTGAAGTCCCATATGCACAAAAAACCCGTTGAATGGAGAATCTGCTTTGTGGCCATACAACCAGATGACCCTGCTGTAAAGAACAAACACTTTACCACATTTCACGATTCAAATACATTACTCCACTGTGAAATTGATGAATATAAGTGATAACGGTATCAATCAAGTGAAGCACCTAGCAAAAGAAAGAAGTCTTTGCTAATAACTACAATAGTCAGAATGCTGGGAGTGGTGGTTCCCATCCAACAAAATCACACTCCATGGTAGAACAAACATAGCAGTCATCAAACGGAATCTCCCTGCTGAGAGGGAAGAAACATGTACCACAATTTGTGAAGCACATTGATTATTTTAGTGACCACTGGAATACGATTTTTAAAAATATAAACCAAATGAAGGAGATACCTAACCAAGAAGATTTATCACATTCCAAACATCCGTTATTCAGTAAGGTGCATGTGAAGTCCCATATGCACAAAAAACCCGTTGAATGGAGAATCTGCTTTGTGGCCATACAACCAGATGACCCTGCTGTAAAGAACAAACACTTTACCACATTTCACGATTCAAATACATTACTCCACTGTGAAATTGATGAATATAAGTGATAACGGTATCAATCAAGAGAAGCACCTAGCAAAAGAAAGAAGTCTTTGCTAATAACTACAATAGTCAGAATGCTGGGAGTGGTGGTTCCCATCCAACAAAATCACACTCCATGGTAGAACAAACATAGCAGTCATCAAACGGAATCTCCCTGCTGAGAGGGAAGAAACATGTACCACAATTTGTGAAGTACATTAATTATTTTAGTGACCACTGGAATACGATTTTTAAAAATATAAAGCAAATGAAGGAGATAGCTAAACAAGAAGATTTATCACATTCCAAACATCCGTTATTCAGTAAGGTGCATGTGAAGTCCCATATGCACAAAAAACCCGTTGAATGGAGAATCTGTTTTGTGGCCATACAACCAGATGACCCTGCTGTAAAGAACAAACACTTTACCACATTTCACGATTCAAATACATTACTCCACTGTGAAATTGATGAATATAAGTGATAACGGTATCAATCAAGAGAAGCACCTAGCAAAAGAAAGAAGTCTTTGCTAATAACTACAATAGTCAGAATGCTGGGAGTGGTGGTTCCCATCCAACAAAATCACACTCCATGATAGAACAAACATAGCAGTCATCAAACGGAATCTCCCTGCTGAGAGGGAAGAAACATGTACCACAATTTGTGAAGCACATTGATTATTTTAGTGACCACTGGAATACGATTTTTAAAAATATAAAGCAAATGAAGGAGATAGCTAAACAAGAAGATTTATCCCATTCCAAGCATCCGTTATTCAGTAAGGTGCATGTGAAGTCCCATATGCACAAAAAACCCGTTGAATGGAGAATCTGCTTTGTGGCCATACAACCAGATGACCCTGCTGTAAAGAACAAACACTTTACCACATTTCACGATTCAAATACATTACTCCACTGTGAAATTGATGAATATAAGTGATAACGGTATCAATCAAGAGAAGCACCTAGCAAAAGAAAGAAGTCTTTGCTAATAACTACAATAGTCAGAATGCTGGGAGTGGTGGTTCCCATCCAACAAAATCACACTCCATGGTAGAACAAACATAGCAGTCATCAAACGGAATCTCCCTGCTGAGAGGGAAGAAACATGTACCACAATTTGTGAAGCACATTGATTATTTTAGTGACCACTGGAATACGATTTTTAAAAATATAAAGCAAATGAAGGAGATAGCTAAACAAGAAGATTTATCACATTCCAAACATCCGTTATTCAGTAAGGTGCATGTGAAGTCCCATATGCACAAAAAACCCGTTGAATGGAGAATCTGCTTTGTGGCCATACAACCAGATGACCCTGCTGTAAAGAACAAACACTTTACCACATTTCACGATTCAAATACATTACTCCACTGTGAAATTGATGAATATAAGTGATAACGGTATCAATCAAGAGAAGCACCTAGCAAAAGAAAGAAGTCTTTGCTAATAACTACAATAGTCAGAATGCTGGGAGTGGTGGTTCCCATCCAACAAAATCACACTCCATGGTAGAACAAACATAGCAGTCATCAAACGGAATCTCCCTGCTGAGAGGGAAGAAACATGTACCACAATTTGTGAAGCACATTGATTATTTTAGTGACCACTGGAATACGATTTTTAAAAATATAAACCAAATGAAGGAGATACCTAACCAAGAAGATTTATCACATTCCAAACAACCGTTATTCAGTAAGGTGCATGTGAAGTCCCATATGCACAAAAAACCCGTTGAATGGAGAATCTGCTTTGTGGCCATACAACCAGATGACCCTGCTGTAAAGAACAAACACTTTACCACATTTCACGATTCAAATACATTACTCCACTGTGAAATTGATGAATATAAGTGATAACGGTATCAATCAAGAGAAGCACCTAGCAAAAGAAAGAAGTCTTTGCTAATAACTACAATAGTCAGAATGCTGGGAGTGGTGGTTCCCATCCAACAAAATCACACTCCATGGTAGAACAAACATAGCAGTCATCAAACGGAATCTCCCTGCTGAGAGGGAAGAAACATGTACCACAATTTGTGAAGTACATTAATTATTTTAGTGACCACTGGAATACGATTTTTAAAAATATAAAGCAAATGAAGGAGATAGCTAAACAAGAAGATTTATCACATTCCAAACATCCGTTATTCAGTAAGGCGCATGTGAAGTCCCATATGCACAAAAAACCCGTTGAATGGAGAATCTGTTTTGTGGCCATACAACCAGATGACCCTGCTGTAAAGAACAAACACTTTACCACATTTCACGATTCAAATACATTACTCCACTGTGAAATTGATGAATATAAGTGATAACGGTATCAATCAAGAGAAGCACCTAGCAAAAGAAAGAAGTCTTTGCTAATAACTACAATAGTCAGAATGCTGGGAGTGGTGGTTCCCATCCAACAAAATCACACTCCATGATAGAACAAACATAGCAGTCATCAAACGGAATCTCCCTGCTGAGAGGGAAGAAACATGTACCACAATTTGTGAAGCACATTGATTATTTTAGTGACCACTGGAATACGATTTTTAAAAATATAAAGCAAATGAAGGAGATAGCTAAACAAGAAGATTTATCCCATTCCAAGCATCCGTTATTCAGTAAGGTGCATGTGAAGTCCCATATGCACAAAAAACCCGTTGAATGGAGAATCTGCTTTGTGGCCATACAACCAGATGACCCTGCTGTAAAGAACAAACACTTTACCACATTTCACGATTCAAATACATTACTCCACTGTGAAATTGATGAATATAAGTGATAACGGTATCAATCAAGAGAAGCACCTAGCAAAAGAAAGAAGTCTTTGCTAATAACTACAAGAGTCAGAATGCTGGGAGTGGTGGTTCCCATCCAACAAAATCACACTCCATGGTAGAACAAACATAGCAGTCATCAAACGGAATCTCCCTGCTGAGAGGGAAGAAACATGTACCACAATTTGTGAAGCACATTGATTATTTTAGTGACCACTGGAATACGATTTTTAAAAATATAAAGCAAATGAAGGAGATAGCTAAACAAGAAGATTTATCACATTCCAAACATCCGTTATTCAGTAAGGTGCATGTGAAGTCCCATATGCACAAAAAACCCGTTGAATGGAGAATCTGCTTTGTGGCCATACAACCAGATGACCCTGCTGTAAAGAACAAACACTTTACCACATTTCACGATTCAAATACATTACTCCACTGTGAAATTGATGAATATAAGTGATAACGGTATCAATCAAGAGAAGCACCTAGCAAAAGAAAGAAGTCTTTGCTAATAACTACAATAGTCAGAATGCTGGGAGTGGTGGTTCCCATCCAACAAAATCACACTCCATGGTAGAACAAACATAGCAGTCATCAAACGGAATCTCCCTGCTGAGAGGGAAGAAACATGTACCACAATTTGTGAAGCACATTGATTATTTTAGTGACCACTGGAATACGATTTTTAAAAATATAAAGCAAATGAAGGAGATACCTAACCAAGAAGATTTATCACATTCCAAACATCCGTTATTCAGTAAGGTGCATGTGAAGTCCCATATGCACAAAAAACCCGTTGAATGGAGAATCTGCTTTGTGGCCATACAACCAGATGACCCTGCTGTAAAGAACAAACACTTTACCACATTTCACGATTCAAATACATTACTCCACTGTGAAATTGATGAATATAAGTGATAACGGTATCAATCAAGAGAAGCACCTAGCAAAAGAAAGACGTCTTTGCTAATAACTACAATAGTCAGAATGCTGGGAGTGGTGGTTCCCATCCAACAAAATCACACTCCATGGTAGAACAAACATAGCAGTCATCAAACGGAATCTCCCTGCTGAGAGGGAAGAAACATGTACCACAATTTGTGAAGCACATTGATTATTTTAGTGACCACTGGAATACGATTTTTAAAAATATAAAGCAAATGAAGGAGATACCTAACCAAGAAGATTTATCACATTCCAAACATCCGTTATTCAGTAAGGTGCATGTGAAGTCCCATATGCACAAAAAACCCGTTGAATGGAGAATCTGCTTTGTGGCCATACAACCAGATGACCCTGCTGTAAAGAACAAACACTTTACCACATTTCACGATTCAAATACATTACTCCACTGTGAAATTGATGAATATAAGTGATAACGGTATCAATCAAGAGAAGCACCTAGCAAAAGAAAGAAGTCTTTGCTAATAACTACAATAGTCAGAATGCTGGGAGTGGTGGTTCCCATCCAACAAAATCACACTCCATGGTAGAACAAACATAGCAGTTATCAAACGGAATCTCCCTGCTGAGAGGGAAGAAACATGTACCACAATTTGTGAAGCACATTGATTATTTTAGTGACCACTGGAATACGATTTTTAAAAATATAAAGCAAATGAAGGAGATAGCTAAACAAGAAGATTTATCACATTCCAAACATCCGTTATTCAGTAAGGTGCATGTGAAGTCCCATATGCACAAAAAACCCGTTGAATGGAGAATCTGCTTTGTGGCCATACAACCAGATGACCCTGCTGTAAAGAACAAACACTTTACCACATTTCACGATTCAAATACATTACTCCACTGTGAAATTGATGAATATAAGTGATAACGGTATCAATTAAGAGAAGCACCTAGCAAAAGAAAGAAGCCTTTGCTAATAACTACAATAGTCAGAATGCTGGGAGTGGTGGTTCCCATCCAACAAAATCACACTCCATGGTAGAACAAACATAGCAGTCATCAAACGGAATCTCCCTGCTGAGAGGGAAGAAACATGTACCACAATTTGTGAAGCACATTGATTATTTTAGTGACCACTGGAATACGATTTTTAAAAATATAAAGCAAATGAAGGAGATAGCTAAACAAGAAGATTTATCACATTCCAAACATCCGTTATTCAGTAAGGTGCATGTGAAGTCCCATATGCACAAAAAACCCGTTGAATGGAGAATCTGCTTTGTGGCCATACAACCAGATGACCCTGCTGTAAAGAACAAACACTTTACCACATTTCACGATTCAAATACATTACTCCACTGTGAAATTGATGAATATAAGTGATAACGGTATCAATCAAGAGAAGCACCTAGCAAAAGAAAGAAGTCTTTGCTAATAACTACAAGAGTCAGAATGCTGGGAGTGGTGGTTCCCATCCAACAAAATCACACTCCATGGTAGAACAAACATAGCAGTCATCAAACGGAATCTCCCTGCTGAGAGGGAAGAAACATGTACCACAATTTGTGAAGCACATTGATTATTTTAGTGACCACTGGAATACGATTTTTAAAAATATAAAGCAAATGAAGGAGATAGCTAAACAAGAAGATTTATCACATTCCAAACAACCGTTATTCAGTAAGGTGCATGTGAAGTCCCATATGCACAAAAAACCCGTTGAATGGAGAATCTGCTTTGTGGCCATACAACCAGATGACCCTGCTGTAAAGAACAAACACTTTACCACATTTCACGATTCAAATACATTACTCCACTGTGAAATTGATGAATATAAGTGATAACGGTATCAATCAAGAGAAGCACCTAGCAAAAGAAAGAAGTCTTTGCTAATAACTACAATAGTCAGAATGCTGGGAGTGGTGGTTCCCATCCAACAAAATCACACTCCATGGTAGAACAAACATAGCAGTCATCAAACAGAATCTCCCTGCTGAGAGGGAAGAAACATGTACCACAATTTGTGAAGCACATTGATATTTTAGTGACCACTGGAATACGATTTTTAAAAATATAAAGCAAATGAAGGAGATACCTAACCAAGAAGATTTATCACATTCCAAACATCCGTTATTCAGTAAGGTGCATGTGAAGTCCCATATGCACAAAAAACCCGTTGAATGGAGAATCTGCTTTGTGGCCATACAACCAGATGACCCTGCTGTAAAGAACAAACACTTTACCACATTTCACGATTCAAATACATTACTCCACTGTGAAATTGATGAATATAAGTGATAACGGTATCAATCAAGAGAAGCACCTAGCAAAAGAAAGAAGTCTTTGCTAATAACTACAATAGTCAGAATGCTGGGAGCGGTGGTTCCCATCCAACAAAATCACACTCCATGGTAGAACAAACATAGCAGTCATCAAACGGAATCTCCCTGCTGAGAGGGAAGAAACATGTACCACAATTTGTGAAGCACATTGATTATTTTAGTGACCACTGGAATACGATTTTTAAAAATATAAAGCAAATGAAGGAGATACCTAACCAAGAAGATTTATCACATTCCAAACATCCGTTATTCAGTAAGGTGCATGTGAAGTCCCATATGCACAAAAAACCCGTTGAATGGAGAATCTGCTTTGTGGCCATACAACCAGATGACCCTGCTGTAAAGAACAAACACTTTACCACATTTCACGATTCAAATACATTACTCCACTGTGAAATTGATGAATATAAGTGATAACGGTATCAATCAAGAGAAGCACCTAGCAAAAGAAAGAAGTCTTTGCTAATAACTACAATAGTCAGAATGCTGGGAGTGGTGGTTCCCATCCAACAAAATCACACTCCATGGTAGAACAAACATAGCAGTCATCAAACGGAATCGCCCTGCTGAGAGGGAAGAAACATGTACCACAATTTGTGAAGCACATTGATTATTTTAGTGACCACTGGAATACGATTTTTAAAAATATAAAGCAAATGAAGGAGATACCTAACCAAGAAGATTTATCACATTCCAAACATCCGTTATTCAGTAAGGTGCATGTGAAGTCCCATATGCACAAAAAACCCGTTGAATGGAGAATCTGCTTTGTGGCCATACAACCAGATGACCCTGCTGTAAAGAACAAACACTTTACCACATTTCACGATTCAAATACATTACTCCACTGTGAAATTGATGAATATAAGTGATAACGGTATCAATCAAGAGAAGCACCTAGCAAAAGAAAGAAGTCTTTGCTAATAACTACAATAGTCAGAATGCTGGGAGTGGTGGTTCCCATCCAACAAAATCACACTCCATGGTAGAACAAACATAGCAGTTATCAAACGGAATCTCCCTGGTGAGAGGGAAGAAACATGTACCACAATTTGTGAAGCACATTGATTATTTTAGTGACCACTGGAATACGATTTTTAAAAATATAAAGCAAATGAAGGAGATAGCTAAACAAGAAGATTTATCACATTCCAAACATCCGTTATTCAGTAAGGTGCATGTGAAGTCCCATATGCACAAAAAACCCGTTGAATGGAGAATCTGCTTTGTGGCCATACAACCAGATGACCCTGCTGTAAAGAACAAACACTTTACCACATTTCACGATTCAAATACATTACTCCACTGTGAAATTGATGAATATAAGTGATAACGGTATCAATCAAGAGAAGCACCTAGCAAAAGAAAGAAGTCTTTGCTAATAACTACAATAGTCAGAATGCTGGGAGTGGTGGTTCCCATCCAACAAAATCACACTCCATGGTAGAACAAACATAGCAGTCATCAAACGGAATCTCCCTGCTGAGAGGGAAGAAACATGTACCACAATTTGTGAAGCACATTGATTATTTTAGTGACCACTGGAATACGATTTTTAAAAATATAAAGCAAATGAAGGAGATAGCTAAACAAGAAGATTTATCACATTCCAAACATCCGTTATTCAGTAAGGTGCATGTGAAGTCCCATATGCACAAAAAACCCGTTGAATGGAGAATCTGCTTTGTGGCCATACAACCAGATGACCCTGCTGTAAAGAACAAACACTTTACCACATTTCACGATTCAAATACATTACTCCACTGTGAAATTGATGAATATAAGTGATAACGGTATCAATCAAGAGAAGCACCTAGCAAAAGAAAGAAGTCTTTGCTAATAACTACAATAGTCAGAATGCTGGGAGTGGTGGTTCCCATCCAACAAAATCACACTCCATGGTAGAACAAACATAGCAGTCATCAAACGGAATCTCCCTGCTGAGAGGGAAGAAACATGTACCACAATTTGTGAAGCACATTGATTATTTTAGTGACCACTGGAATACGATTTTTAAAAATATAAAGCAAATGAAGGAGATAGCTAAACAAGAAGATTTATCACATTCCAAACATCCGTTATTCAGTAAGGTGCATGTGAAGTCCCATATGCACAAAAAACCCGTTGAATGGAGAATCTGCTTTGTGGCCATACAACCAGATGACCCTGCTGTAAAGAACAAACACTTTACCACATTTCACGATTCAAATACATTACTCCACTGTGAAATTGATGAATATAAGTGATAACGGTATCAATCAAGAGAAGCACCTAGCAAAAGAAAGAAGTCTTTGCTAATAACTACAAGAGTCAGAATGCTGGGAGTGGTGGGTCCCATCCAACAAAATCACACTCCATGGTAGAACAAACATAGCAGTTATCAAACGGAATCTCCCTGCTGAGAGGGAAGAAACATGTACCACAATTTGTGAAGCACATTGATTATTTTAGTGACCACTGGAATACGATTTTTAAAAATATAAAGCAAATGAAGGAGATAGCTAAACAAGAAGATTTATCACATTCCAAACATCCGTTATTCAGTAAGGTGCATGTGAAGTCCCATATGCACAAAAAACCCGTTGAATGGAGAATCTGCTTTGTGGCCATACAACCAGATGACCCTGCTGTAAAGAACAAACACTTTACCACATTTCACGATTCAAATACATTACTCCACTGTGAAATTGATGAATATAAGTGATAACGGTATCAATCAAGAGAAGCACCTAGCAAAAGAAAGAAGTCTTTGCTAATAACTACAATAGTAGGAATGCTGGGAGTGGTGGTTCCCATCCAACAAAATCACACTCCATGGTAGAACAAACATAGCAGTCATCAAACGGAATCTCCCTGCTGAGAGGGAAGAAACATGTACCACAATTTGTGAAGCACATTGATTATTTTAGTGACCACTGGAATACGATTTTTAAAAATATAAAGCAAATGAAGGAGATACCTAACCAAGAAGATTTATCACATTCCAAACATCCGTTATTCAGTAAGGTGCATGTGAAGTCCCATATGCACAAAAAACCCGTTGAATGGAGAATCTGCTTTGTGGCCATACAACCAGATGACCCTGCTGTAAAGAACAAACACTTTACCACATTTCACGATTCAAATACATTACTCCACTGTGAAATTGATGAATATAAGTGATAACGGTATCAATCAAGAGAAGCACCTAGCAAAAGAAAGAAGTCTTTGCTAATAACTACAATAGTCAGAATGCTGGGAGTGGTGGTTCCCATCCAACAAAATCACACTCCATGGTAGAACAAACATAGCAGTTATCAAACGGAATCTCCCTGGTGAGAGGGAAGAAACATGTACCACAATTTGTGAAGCACATTGATTATTTTAGTGACCACTGGAATACGATTTTTAAAAATATAAAGCAAATGAAGGAGATAGCTAAACAAGAAGATTTATCACATTCCAAACATCCGTTATTCAGTAAGGTGCATGTGAAGTCCCATATGCACAAAAAACCCGTTGAATGGAGAATCTGCTTTGTGGCCATACAACCAGATGACCCTGCTGTAAAGAACAAACACTTTACCACATTTCACGATTCAAATACATTACTCCACTGTGAAATTGATGAATATAAGTGATAACGGTATCAATCAAGAGAAGCACCTAGCAAAAGAAAGAAGTCTTTGCTAATAACTACAATAGTCAGAATGCTGGGAGTGGTGGTTCCCATCCAACAAAATCACACTCCATGGTAGAACAAACATAGCAGTCATCAAACGGAATCTCCCTGCTGAGAGGGAAGAAACATGTACCACAATTTGTGAAGCACATTGATTATTTTAGTGACCACTGGAATACGATTTTTAAAAATATAAAGCAAATGAAGGAGATAGCTAAACAAGAAGATTTATCACATTCCAAACATCCGTTATTCAGTAAGGTGCATGTGAAGTCCCATATGCACAAAAAACCCGTTGAATGGAGAATCTGCTTTGTGGCCATACAACCAGATGACCCTGCTGTAAAGAACAAACACTTTACCACATTTCACGATTCAAATACATTACTCCACTGTGAAATTGATGAATATAAGTGATAACGGTATCAATCAAGAGAAGCACCTAGCAAAAGAAAGAAGTCTTTGCTAATAACTACAATAGTCAGAATGCTGGGAGTGGTGGTTCCCATCCAACAAAATCACACTCCATGGTAGAACAAACATAGCAGTCATCAAACGGAATCTCCCTGCTGAGAGGGAAGAAACATGTACCACAATTTGTGAAGCACATTGATTATTTTAGTGACCACTGGAATACGATTTTTAAAAATATAAAGCAAATGAAGGAGATAGCTAAACAAGAAGATTTATCACATTCCAAACATCCGTTATTCAGTAAGGTGCATGTGAAGTCCCATATGCACAAAAAACCCGTTGAATGGAGAATCTGCTTTGTGGCCATACAACCAGATGACCCTGCTGTAAAGAACAAACACTTTACCACATTTCACGATTCAAATACATTACTCCACTGTGAAATTGATGAATATAAGTGATAACGGTATCAATCAAGAGAAGCACCTAGCAAAAGAAAGAAGTCTTTGCTAATAACTACAAGAGTCAGAATGCTGGGAGTGGTGGGTCCCATCCAACAAAATCACACTCCATGGTAGAACAAACATAGCAGTTATCAAACGGAATCTCCCTGCTGAGAGGGAAGAAACATGTACCACAATTTGTGAAGCACATTGATTATTTTAGTGACCACTGGAATACGATTTTTAAAAATATAAAGCAAATGAAGGAGATAGCTAAACAAGAAGATTTATCACATTCCAAACATCCGTTATTCAGTAAGGTGCATGTGAAGTCCCATATGCACAAAAAACCCGTTGAATGGAGAATCTGCTTTGTGGCCATACAACCAGATGACCCTGCTGTAAAGAACAAACACTTTACCACATTTCACGATTCAAATACATTACTCCACTGTGAAATTGATGAATATAAGTGATAACGGTATCAATCAAGAGAAGCACCTAGCAAAAGAAAGAAGTCTTTGCTAATAACTACAATAGTAGGAATGCTGGGAGTGGTGGTTCCCATCCAACAAAATCACACTCCATGGTAGAACAAACATAGCAGTCATCAAACGGAATCTCCCTGCTGAGAGGGAAGAAACATGTACCACAATTTGTGAAGCACATTGATTATTTTAGTGACCACTGGAATACGATTTTTAAAAATATAAAGCAAATGAAGGAGATAGCTAAACAAGAAGATTTATCACATTCCAAACATCCGTTATTCAGTAAGGTGCATGTGAAGTCCCATATGCACAAAAAACCCGTTGAATGGGGAATCTGCTTTGTGGCCATACAACCAGATGACCCTGCTGTAAAGAACAAACACTTCACCACATTTCACGATTCAAATACATTACTCCACTGTGAAATTGATGAATATAAGTGATAACGGTATCAATCAAGAGAAGCACCTAGCAAAAGAAAGAAGTCTTTGCTAATAACTACAATAGTCAGAATGCTGGGAGTGGTGGTTCCCATCCAACAAAATCACACTCCATGGTAGAACAAACATAGCAGTCATCAAACGGAATCTCCCTGCTGAGAGGGAAGAAACATGTACCACAATTTGTGAAGCACATTGATTATTTTAGTGACCACTGGAATACGATTTTTAAAAATATAAAGCAAATGAAGGAGATACCTAACCAAGAAGATTTATCACATTCCAAACATCCGTTATTCAGTAAGGTGCATGTGAAGTCCCATATGCACAAAAAACCCGTTGAATGGAGAATCTGCTTTGTGGCCATACAACCAGATGACCCTGCTGTAAAGAACAAACACTTTACCACATTTCACGATTCAAATACATTACTCCACTGTGAAATTGATGAATATAAGTGATAACGGTATCAATCAAGAGAAGCACCTAGCAAAAGAAAGAAGTCTTTGCTAATAACTACAATAGTCAGAATGCTGGGAGTGGTGGTTCCCATCCAACAAAATCACACTCCATGGTAGAACAAACATAGCAGTCATCAAACGGAATCTCCCTGCTGAGAGGGAAGAAACATGTACCACAATTTGTGAAGCACATTGATTATTTTAGTGACCACTGGAATACGATTTTTAAAAATATAAAGCAAATGAAGGAGATACCTAACCAAGAAGATTTATCACATTCCAAACATCCGTTATTCAGTAAGGTGCATGTGAAGTCCCATATGCACAAAAAACCCGTTGAATGGAGAATCTGCTTTGTGGCCATACAACCAGATGACCCTGCTGTAAAGAACAAACACTTTACCACATTTCACGATTCAAATACATTACTCCACTGTGAAATTGATGAATATAAGTGATAACGGTATCAATCAAGAGAAGCACCTAGCAAAAGAAAGAATTCTTTGCTAATAACTACAATAGTCAGAATGCTGGGAGTGGTGGTTCCCATCCAACAAAATCACACTCCATGGTAGAACAAACATAGCAGTCATCAAACGGAATCTCCCTGCTGAGAGGGAAGAAACATGTACCACAATTTGTGAAGCACATTGATTATTTTAGTGACCACTGGAATACGATTTTTAAAAATATAAAGCAAATGAAGGAGATAGCTAAACAAGAAGATTTATCACATTCCAAACATCCGTTATTCAGTAAGGTGCATGTGAAGTCCCATATGCACAAAAAACCCGTTGAATGGAGAATCTGCTTTGTGGCCATACAACCAGATGACCCTGCTGTAAAGAACAAACACTTTACCACATTTCACGATTCAAATACATTACTCCACTGTGAAATTGATGAATATAAGTGATAACGGTATCAATCAAGAGAAGCACCTAGCAAAAGAAAGAATTCTTTGCTAATAACTACAATAGTCAGAATGCTGGGAGTGGTGGTTCCCATCCAACAAAATCACACTCCATGGTAGAACAAACATAGCAGTCATCAAACGGAATCTCCCTGCTGAGAGGGAAGAAACATGTACCACAATTTGTGAAGCACATTGATTATTTTAGTGACCACTGGAATACGATTTTTAAAAATATAAAGCAAATGAAGGAGATACCTAACCAAGAAGATTTATCACATTCCAAACATCCGTTATTCAGTAAGGTGCATGTGAAGTCCCATATGCACAAAAAACCCGTTGAATGGAGAATCTGCTTTGTGGCCATACAACCAGATGACCCTGCTGTAAAGAACAAACACTTTACCACATTTCACGATTCAAATACATTACTCCACTGTGAAATTGATGAATATAAGTGATAACGGTATCAATCAAGAGAAGCACCTAGCAAAAGAAAGACGTCTTTGCTAATAACTACAATAGTCAGAATGCTGGGAGTGGTGGTTCCCATCCAACAAAATCACACTCCATGGTAGAACAAACATAGCAGTCATCAAACGGAATCTCCCTGCTGAGAGGGAAGAAACATGTACCACAATTTGTGAAGCACATTGATTATTTTAGTGACCACTGGAATACGATTTTTAAAAATATAAAGCAAATGAAGGAGATACCTAACCAAGAAGATTTATCACATTCCAAACATCCGTTATTCAGTAAGGTGCATGTGAAGTCCCATATGCACAAAAAACCCGTTGAATGGAGAATCTGCTTTGTGGCCATACAACCAGATGACCCTGCTGTAAAGAACAAACACTTTACCACATTTCACGATTCAAATACATTACTCCACTGTGAAATTGATGAATATAAGTGATAACGGTATCAATCAAGAGAAGCACCTAGCAAAAGAAAGAAGTCTTTGCTAATAACTACAATAGTCAGAATGCTGGGAGTGGTGGTTCCCATCCAACAAAATCACACTCCATGTAGAACAAACATAGCAGTTATCAAACGGAATCTCCCTGCTGAGAGGGAAGAAACATGTACCACAATTTGTGAAGCACATTGATTATTTTAGTGACCACTGGAATACGATTTTTAAAAATATAAAGCAAATGAAGGAGATAGCTAAACAAGAAGATTTATCACATTCCAAACATCCGTTATTGAGTAAGGTGCATGTGAAGTCCCATATGCACAAAAAACCCGTTGAATGGAGAATCTGCTTTGTGGCCATACAACCAGATGACCCTGCTGTAAAGAACAAACACTTTACCACATTTCACGATTCAAATACATTACTCCACTGTGAAATTGATGAATATAAGTGATAACGGTATCAATTAAGAGAAGCACCTAGCAAAAGAAAGAAGCCTTTGCTAATAACTACAATAGTCAGAATGCTGGGAGTGGTGGTTCCCATCCAACAAAATCACACTCCATGGTAGAACAAACATAGCAGTCATCAAACGGAATCTCCCTGCTGAGAGGGAAGAAACATGTACCACAATTTGTGAAGCACATTGATTATTTTAGTGACCACTGGAATACGATTTTTAAAAATATAAAGCAAATGAAGGAGATAGCTAAACAAGAAGATTTATCACATTCCAAACATCCGTTATTCAGTAAGGTGCATGTGAAGTCCCATATGCACAAAAAACCCGTTGAATGGAGAATCTGCTTTGTGGCCATACAACCAGATGACCCTGCTGTAAAGAACAAACACTTTACCACATTTCACGATTCAAATACATTACTCCACTGTGAAATTGATGAATATAAGTGATAACGGTATCAATCAAGAGAAGCACCTAGCAAAAGAAAGAAGTCTTTGCTAATAACTACAAGAGTCAGAATGCTGGGAGTGGTGGGTCCCATCCAACAAAATCACACTCCATGGTAGAACAAACATAGCAGTCATCAAACGGAATCTCCCTGCTGAGAGGGAAGAAACATGTACCACAATTTGTGAAGCACATTGATTATTTTAGTGACCACTGGAATACGATTTTTAAAAATATAAAGCAAATGAAGGAGATAGCTAAACAAGAAGATTTATCACATTCCAAACATCCGTTATTCAGTAAGGTGCATGTGAAGTCCCATATGCACAAAAAACCCGTTGAATGGAGAATCTGCTTTGTGGCCATACAACCAGATGACCCTGCTGTAAAGAACAAACACTTTACCACATTTCACGATTCAAATACATTACTCCACTGTGAAATTGATGAATATAAGTGATAACGGTATCAATCAAGAGAAGCACCTAGCAAAAGAAAGAAGTCTTTGCTAATAACTACAATAGTCAGAATGCTGGGAGTGGTGGTTCCCATCCAACAAAATCACACTCCATGGTAGAACAAACATAGCAGTCATCAAACGGAATCTCCCTGCTGAGAGGGAAGAAACATGTACCACAATTTGTGAAGCACATTGATATTTTAGTGACCACTGGAATACGATTTTTAAAAATATAAAGCAAATGAAGGAGATACCTAACCAAGAAGATTTATCACATTCCAAACATCCGTTATTCAGTAAGGTGCATGTGAAGTCCCATATGCACAAAAAACCCGTTGAATGGAGAATCTGCTTTGTGGCCATACAACCAGATGACCCTGCTGTAAAGAACAAACACTTTACCACATTTCACGATTCAAATACATTACTCCACTGTGAAATTGATGAATATAAGTGATAACGGTATTAATCAAGAGAAGCACCTAGCAAAAGAAAGAAGTCTTTGCTAATAACTACAATAGTCAGAATGCTGGGAGCGGTGGTTCCCATCCAACAAAATCACACTCCATGGTAGAACAAACATAGCAGTCATCAAACGGAATCTCCCTGCTGAGAGGGAAGAAACATGTACCACAATTTGTGAAGCACATTGATTATTTTAGTGACCACTGGAATACGATTTTTAAAAATATAAAGCAAATGAAGGAGATACCTAACCAAGAAGATTTATCACATTCCAAACATCCGTTATTCAGTAAGGTGCATGTGAAGTCCCATATGCACAAAAAACCCGTTGAATGGAGAATCTGCTTTGTGGCCATACAACCAGATGACCCTGCTGTAAAGAACAAACACTTTACCACATTTCACGATTCAAATACATTACTCCACTGTGAAATTGATGAATATAAGTGATAACGGTATCAATCAAGAGAAGCACCTAGCAAAAGAAAGAAGTCTTTGCTAATAACTACAATAGTCAGAATGCTGGGAGTGGTGGTTCCCATCCAACAAAATCACACTCCATGGTAGAACAAACATAGCAGTTATCAAACGGAATCTCCCTGCTGAGAGGGAAGAAACATGTACCACAATTTGTGAAGCACATTGATTATTTTAGTGACCACTGGAATACGATTTTTAAAAATATAAAGCAAATGAAGGAGATACCTAACCAAGAAGATTTATCACATTCCAAACATCCGTTATTCAGTAAGGTGCATGTGAAGTCCCATATGCACAAAAAACCCGTTGAATGGAGAATCTGCTTTGTGGCCATACAACCAGATGACCCTGCTGTAAAGAACAAACACTTTACCACATTTCACGATTCAAATACATTACTCCACTGTGAAATTGATGAATATAAGTGATAACGGTATCAATCAAGAGAAGCACCTAGCAAAAGAAAGAAGTCTTTGCTAATAACTACAATAGTCAGAATGCTGGGAGTGGTGGTTCCCATCCAACAAAATCACACTCCATGGTAGAACAAACATAGCAGTCATCAAACGGAATCTCCCTGCTGAGAGGGAAGAAACATGTACCACAATTTGTGAAGCACATTGATTATTTTAGTGACCACTGGAATACGATTTTTAAAAATATAAAGCAAATGAAGGAGATAGCTAAACAAGAAGATTTATCACATTCCAAACATCCGTTATTCAGTAAGGTGCATGTGAAGTCCCATATGCACAAAAAACCCGTTGAATGGAGAATCTGCTTTGTGGCCATATAACCAGATGACCCTGCTGTAAAGAACAAACACTTTACCACATTTCACGATTCAAATACATTACTCCACTGTGAAATTGATGAATATAAGTGATAACGGTATCAATCAAGAGAAGCACCTAGCAAAAGAAAGAAGTCTTTGCTAATAACTACAAGAGTCAGAATGCTGGGAGTGGTGGGTCCCATCCAACAAAATCACACTCCATGGTAGAACAAACATAGCAGTCATCAAACGGAATCTCCCTGCTGAGAGGGAAGAAACATGTACCACAATTTGTGAAGCACATTGATTATTTTAGTGACCACTGGAATACGATTTTTAAAAATATAAAGCAAATGAAGGAGATACCTAACCAAGAAGATTTATCACATTCCAAACATCCGTTATTCAGTAAGGTGCATGTGAAGTCCCATATGCACAAAAAACCCGTTGAATGGAGAATCTGCTTTGTGGCCATACAACCAGATGACCCTGCTGTAAAGAACAAACACTTTACCACATTTCACGATTCAAATACATTACTCCACTGTGAAATTGATGAATATAAGTGATAACAGTATCAATCAAGAGAAGCACCTAGCAAAAGAAAGAAGTCTTTGCTAATAACTACAAGAGTCAGAATGCTGGGAGTGGTGGTTCCCATCCAACAAAATCACACTCCATGGTAGAACAAACATAGCAGTCATCAAACGGAATCTCCCTGCTGAGAGGGAAGAAACATGTACCACAATTTGTGAAGCACATTGATTATTTTAGTGACCACTGGAATACGATTTTTAAAAATATAAAGCAAATGAAGGAGATACCTAACCAAGAAGATTTATCACATTCCAAACATCCGTTATTCAGTAAGGTGCATGTGAAGTCCCATATGCACAAAAAACCCGTTGAATGGAGAATCTGCTTTGTGGCCATACAACCAGATGACCCTGCTGTAAAGAACAAACACTTTACCACATTTCACGATTCAAATACATTACTCCACTGTGAAATTGATGAATATAAGTGATAACGGTATCAATCAAGAGAAGCACCTAGCAAAAGAAAGAAGTCTTTGCTAATAACTACAATAGTCAGAATGCTGGGAGTGGTGGTTCCCATCCAACAAAATCACACTCCATGGTAGAACAAACATAGCAGTCATCAAACGGAATCTCCCTGCTGAGAGGGAAGAAACATGTACCACAATTTGTGAAGCACATTGATTATTTTAGTGACCACTGGAATACGATTTTTAAAAATATAAAGCAAATGAAGGAGATAGCTAAACAAGAAGATTTATCACATTCCAAACATCCGTTATTCAGTAAGATGCATGTGAAGTCCCATATGCACAAAAAACCCGTTGAATGGAGAATCTGCTTTGTGGCCATACAACCAGATGACCCTGCTGTAAAGAACAAACACTTTACCACATTTCACGATTCAAATACATTACTCCACTGTGAAATTGATGAATATAAGTGATAACGGTATCAATCAAGAGAAGCACCTAGCAAAAGAAAGAAGTCTTTGCTAATAACTACAATAGTCAGAATGCTGGGAGTGGTGGTTCCCATCCAACAAAATCACACTCCATGGTAGAACAAACATAGCAGTCATCAAACGGAATCTCCCTGCTGAGAGGGAAGAAACATGTACCACAATTTGTGAAGCACATTGATTATTTTAGTGACCACTGGAATACGATTTTTAAAAATATAAAGCAAATGAAGGAGATACCTAACCAAGAAGATTTATCACATTCCAAACATCCGTTATTCAGTAAGGTGCATGTGAAGTCCCATATGCACAAAAAACCCGTTGAATGGAGAATCTGCTTTGTGGCCATACAACCAGATGACCCTGCTGTAAAGAACAAACACTTTACCACATTTCACGATTCAAATACATTACTCCACTGTGAAATTGATGAATATAAGTGATAACGGTATCAATCAAGAGAAGCGCCTAGCAAAAGAAAGACGTCTTTGCTAATAACTACAATAGTCAGAATGCTGGGAGTGGTGGTTCCCATCCAACAAAATCACACTCCATGGTAGAACAAACATAGCAGTCATCAAACGGAATCTCCCTGCTGAGAGGGAAGAAACATGTACCACAATTTGTGAAGCACATTGATTATTTTAGTGACCACTGGAATACGATTTTTAAAAATATAAAGCAAATGAAGGAGATACCTAACCAAGAAGATTTATCACATTCCAAACATCCGTTATTCAGTAAGGTGCATGTGAAGTCCCATATGCACAAAAAACCCGTTGAATGGAGAATCTGCTTTGTGGCCATACAACCAGATGACCCTGCTGTAAAGAACAAACACTTTACCACATTTCACGATTCAAATACATTACTCCACTGTGAAATTGATGAATATAAGTGATAACGGTATCAATCAAGAGAAGCACCTAGCAAAAGAAAGAAGTCTTTGCTAATAACTACAATAGTCAGAATGCTGGGAGTGGTGGTTCCCATCCAACAAAATCACACTCCATGGTAGAACAAACATAGCAGTTATCAAACGGAATCTCCCTGCTGAGAGGGAAGAAACATGTACCACAATTTGTGAAGCACATTGATTATTTTAGTGACCACTGGAATACGATTTTTAAAAATATAAAGCAAATGAAGGAGATAGCTAAACAAGAAGATTTATCACATTCCAAACATCCGTTATTGAGTAAGGTGCATGTGAAGTCCCATATGCACAAAAAACCCGTTGAATGGAGAATCTGCTTTGTGGCCATACAACCAGATGACCCTGCTGTAAAGAACAAACACTTTACCACATTTCACGATTCAAATACATTACTCCACTGTGAAATTGATGAATATAAGTGATAACGGTATCAATTAAGAGAAGCACCTAGCAAAAGAAAGAAGCCTTTGCTAATAACTACAATAGTCAGAATGCTGGGAGTGGTGGTTCCCATCCAACAAAATCACACTCCATGGTAGAACAAACATAGCAGTCATCAAGCGGAATCTCCCTGCTGAGAGGGAAGAAACATGTACCACAATTTGTGAAGCACATTGATTATTTTAGTGACCACTGGAATACGATTTTTAAAAATATAAAGCAAATGAAGGAGATAGCTAAACAAGAAGATTTATCACATTCCAAACATCCGTTATTCAGTAAGGTGCATGTGAAGTCCCATATGCACAAAAAACCCGTTGAATGGAGAATCTGCTTTGTGGCCATACAACCAGATGACCCTGCTGTAAAGAACAAACACTTTACCACATTTCACGATTCAAATACATTACTCCACTGTGAAATTGATGAATATAAGTGATAACGGTATCAATCAAGAGAAGCACCTAGCAAAAGAAAGAAGTCTTTGCTAATAACTACAAGAGTCAGAATGCTGGGAGTGGTGGTTCCCATCCAACAAAATCACACTCCATGGTAGAACAAACATAGCAGTCATCAAACGGAATCTCCCTGCTGAGAGGGAAGAAACATGTACCACAATTTGTGAAGCACATTGATTATTTTAGTGACCACTGGAATACGATTTTTAAAAATATAAAGCAAATGAAGGAGATAGCTAAACAAGAAGATTTATCACATTCCAAACATCCGTTATTCAGTAAGGTGCATGTGAAGTCCCATATGCACAAAAAACCCGTTGAATGGAGAATCTGCTTTGTGGCCATACAACCAGATGACCCAGCTGTAAAGAACAAACACTTTACCACATTTCACGATTCAAATACATTACTCCACTGTGAAATTGATGAATATAAGTGATAACGGTTTCAATCAAGAGAAGCACCTAGCAAAAGAAAGAAGTCTTTGCTAATAACTACAATAGTCAGAATGCTGGGAGTGGTGGTTCCCATCCAACAAAATCACACTCCATGGTAGAACAAACATAGCAGTCATCAAACGGAATCTCCCTGCTGAGAGGGAAGAAACATGTACCACAATTTGTGAAGCACATTGATATTTTAGTGACCACTGGAATACGATTTTTAAAAATATAAAGCAAATGAAGGAGATACCTAACCAAGAAGATTTATCACATTCCAAACATCCGTTATTCAGTAAGGTGCATGTGAAGTCCCATATGCACAAAAAACCCGTTGAATGGAGAATCTGCTTTGTGGCCATACAACCAGATGACCCTGCTGTAAAGAACAAACACTTTACCACATTTCACGATTCAAATACATTACTCCACTGTGAAATTGATGAATATAAGTGATAACGGTATCAATCAAGAGAAGCACCTAGCAAAAGAAAGAAGTCTTTGCTAATAACTACAATAGTCAGAATGCTGGGAGCGGTGGTTCCCATCCAACAAAATCACACTCCATGGTAGAACAAACATAGCAGTCATCAAACGGAATCTCCCTGCTGAGAGGGAAGAAACATGTACCACAATTTGTGAAGCACATTGATTATTTTAGTGACCACTGGAATACGATTTTTAAAAATATAAAGCAAATGAAGGAGATACCTAACCAAGAAGATTTATCACATTCCAAACATCCGTTATTCAGTAAGGTGCATGTGAAGTCCCATATGCACAAAAAACCCGTTGAATGGAGAATCTGCTTTGTGGCCATACAACCAGATGACCCTGCTGTAAAGAACAAACACTTTACCACATTTCACGATTCAAATACATTACTCCACTGCAGGCGCGGCTCGTAATTAAAGGCTCTGAGGCGGAGCCGCCCCAAAATATATGTTAAAGTAAATTTCGCAAGAACGTATTACATAATTTAAATTATCAGGACGAATTTTGCATATTTCCCATTCCGATTAAAACCACGACGGTCAACGTTTTTGGAACTGTTTGTATCGAATGATGTTTTCCGAACGGTTAGTAGTGTTTAGGCTGCGCCTTGGAACGTCCGTAAGCTGCATGTAGTAGCGGTTTGGGGGCGTGGCTTCTACATAGTACTGCTCTTTATGGGCGACCCGAAGGCTCAGAGCTTGCAGCCTAAGGGTGTCATACCAACCACCACACATTTTTCAAGTTCCACTATCTATGTAATAAAGGAATGTAGAGTGGCCGAAACTTCGCTATCCAATCTCTGTCTCTGCACATCTCTACTACGCTTCGATGCGTCATTAATCGACGTTTAGTATTATTGTTTTGATAATATTTTACATAGTTGTTTTGTTTCTGTCATTGGCTATTTTATCCACATTTAGAATAAGTTTGCAAATATCCCGCCAGAGTGCACTACACTACAGTAACATACCAGTACTGCCATCTAGCGAGAGTTTCATAAGTGGTTAAAGGACAAAGCGCGCGAAATTTGTCCCGTTACTTTACTTTCCTTGCTTGCTGATGCTGACTGCATTTGTTGATACCGTGTGATATTAACAAGTTTCTTTTTCGGAGTATATTTTGCAATATTTTAGTGAGTTTTACTTGCTGGTGAATATCTGCGACATACCGCGAGTGTGAAACAAGCGCAATATTAATTCAGTGTGCAATTTAATAGGTAAAAACTTGGAACACGGCCATAGGATGAAAGTGAAAGAACTTGGTGCATCCAGACCCGCATTAAAGATCTCTCCGAAACGCATCTTTTCATATGATTTGCTGCAAAGTGTCAGAAAATGTAATGATGACGTATAAAAACACTAACCAAAGATTTTAACTCGAAGTTAGCTTCAAACGATATTTAATACCTGATTATAGAAGATACAGTACGTAAAATTATGGGCAGAGAGTGATCTGCTCACCCCCTCCCCCTGAATTCTTAGTTTTTTATGTCAGACTAATCTGTAGCGTAACCCTAGGTCTATGTTGGCTCCGATCGATAAATGCCGCAGCCTTCCCCAGTATAGAAACCACGAGCCGCGCCTGCTCCACTGTGAAATTGATGAATATAAGTGATAACGGTATCAATCAAGAGAAGCACCTAGCAAAAGAAAGAAGTCTTTGCTAATAACTACAATAGTCAGAATGCTGGGAGTGGTGGTTCCCATCCAACAAAATCACACTCCATGGTAGAACAAACATAGCAGTCATCAAACGGAATCTCCCTGCTGAGAGGGAAGAAACATGTACCACAATTTGTGAAGCACATTGATTATTTTAGTGACCACTGGAATACGATTTTTAAAAATATAAAGCAAGTGAAGGAGATACCTAACCAAGAAGATTTATCACATTCCAAACATCCGTTATTCAGTAAGGTGCATGTGAAGTCCCATATGCACAAAAAACCCGTTGAATGGAGAATCTGCTTTGTGGCCATACAACCAGATGACCCTGCTGTAAAGAACAAACACTTTACCACATTTCACGATTCAAATACATTACTCCACTGTGAAATTGATGAATATAAGTGATAACGGTATCAATCAAGAGAAGCACCTAGCAAAAGAAAGAAGTCTTTGCTAATAACTACAATAGTCAGAATGCTGGGAGTGGTGGTTCCCATCCAACAAAATCACACTCCATGGTAGAACAAACATAGCAGTTATCAAACGGAATCTCCCTGCTGAGAGGGAAGAAACATGTACCACAATTTGTGAAGCACATTGATTATTTTAGTGACCACTGGAATACGATTTTTAAAAATATAAAGCAAATGAAGGAGATAGCTAAACAAGAAGATTTATCACATTCCAAACATCCGTTATTCAGTAAGGTGCATGTGAAGTCCCATATGCACAAAAAACCCGTTGAATGGAGAATCTGCTTTGTGGCCATACAACCAGATGACCCTGCTGTAAAGAACAAACACTTTACCACATTTCACGATTCAAATACATTACTCCACTGTGAAATTGATGAATATAAGTGATAACGGTATCAATCAAGAGAAGCACCTAGCAAAAGAAAGAAGTCTTTGCTAATAACTACAATAGTCAGAATGCTGGGAGTGGTGGTTCCCATCCAACAAAATCACACTCCATGGTAGAACAAACATAGCAGTCATCAAACGGAATCTCCCTGCTGAGAGGGAAGAAACATGTACCACAATTTGTGAAGCACATTGATTATTTTAGTGACCACTGGAATACGATTTTTAAAAATATAAAGCAAATGAAGGAGATACCTAACCAAGAAGATTTATCACATTCCAAACATCCGTTATTGAGTAAGGTGCATGTGAAGTCCCATATGCACAAAAAACCCGTTGAATGGAGAATCTGCTTTGTGGCCATACAACCAGATGACCCTGCTGTAAAGAACAAACACTTTACCACATTTCACGATTCAAATACATTACTCCACTGTGAAATTGATGAATATAAGTGATAACGGTATCAATTAAGAGAAGCACCTAGCAAAAGAAAGAAGCCTTTGCTAATAACTACAATAGTCAGAATGCTGGGAGTGGTGGTTCCCATCCAACAAAATCACACTCCATGGTAGAACAAACATAGCAGTCATCAAGCGGAATCTCCCTGCTGAGAGGGAAGAAACATGTACCACAATTTGTGAAGCACATTGATTATTTTAGTGACCACTGGAATACGATTTTTAAAAATATAAAGCAAATGAAGGAGATAGCTAAACAAGAAGATTTATCACATTCCAAACATCCGTTATTCAGTAAGGTGCATGTGAAGTCCCATATGCACAAAAAACCCGTTGAATGGAGAATCTGCTTTGTGGCCATACAACCAGATGACCCTGCTGTAAAGAACAAACACTTTACCACATTTCACGATTCAAATACATTACTCCACTGTGAAATTGATGAATATAAGTGATAACGGTATCAATCAAGAGAAGCACCTAGCAAAAGAAAGAAGTCTTTGCTAATAACTACAAGAGTCAGAATGCTGGGAGTGGTGGTTCCCATCCAACAAAATCACACTCCATGGTAGAACAAACATAGCAGTCATCAAACGGAATCTCCCTGCTGAGAGGGAAGAAACATGTACCACAATTTGTGAAGCACATTGATTATTTTAGTGACCACTGGAATACGATTTTTAAAAATATAAAGCAAATGAAGGAGATAGCTAAACAAGAAGATTTATCACATTCCAAACATCCGTTATTCAGTAAGGTGCATGTGAAGTCCCATATGCACAAAAAACCCGTTGAATGGAGAATCTGCTTTGTGGCCATACAACCAGATGACCCAGCTGTAAA